>NW_020950062.1:3755474-3802437 GCF_900497805.2 Vombatus ursinus | reverse complement strand
AGAGAGAGAGAGATAACAAATGCAATAGGGCACAAGACACAGTAACCAACTTTGATGATCAGTTCCTAGTACTTAACTCTTAAAAGGACTACTCTCCTTTTTTCAAATCTCTGCCTTTCAGATGCCTTTTCCTTGATGTTTTATGGGACAACTGGCATGGCATGACCTTGTGTCCTTCCTGTCTACAACATTGTTACCGTCTAAGATTGCTGACTCTTACTGATTCTCTTCCAGTCTCAGGCTCCCTAGTACTTTCTTAGGAATTATAAAAGGAGTCAGCTGCCAAGACCTGTTTCTTCAAATGCCTTGAGAATCCTTGTTTCATCTGGGTGAGTATTCCCTCTACAGCTGCAGATAGCAGTCCCTCCATGCCTTTCCACATGGTTTTCCTGATGCTGTGTTTGAAAAAAAAAAATTCATTAGCTGCTGGCTCACCCTCTGGTGAGGAGCCTTTTGAAAGCTTAGCTGGGCTGGTTCTTAGATGACAGCGACCCCACCTCAGCTTCTCCATTACCTTAATGAACTTATTTTGAAAAGTATAAAGCCTCTGTTGCTCTTCTTTGCTTCTCAACCATCTCTCCTCAAATCTTAACTGTGTCTCCCCCAATCAAGTCAAGACAGCAAGAATTTATTAAATACTATGTGCCAAGAAAATTCTGAGGATATAAATACAAGCAAAAACAAAGACAGTCTCTGCCCTCAGGTAGCTTAAAGAAAAAAAAAACATAGGGACAGCTAAGTGGCACAGTGGACAGAGAACACTGGCCCCAGAGTCAGGAGGACCTGAGTTCAAATCTGGTCTTAGACACTTGACATAAAATTAGCTATGTGACCCTGAGCAGCTGTCTCACAAAAATAAAGAAAAAGAAAAAAACATATAAGGGAATTGGAAAGGCAGGGAGGGGTGGGGTACCTACACAGAGGAATGGTGGCAAAATCTGAAAAGATCAGCCTTGCCCTTCTTCAAAATGGAGCTTCTGGAAGGAACTTACCAGTGGGAGAAAAGGCAGAGAAAAAAGGGTGCTGAAGCATAATGGCTCACTCACTCATTCACTCACTCATTCATTCATTCAATAAATATTTATCAGGAACCTGTGTAAGGAACTATGATAGATGCTATGGATACAAAGATAGATATGACACTGTTTTCAAGGAACTTAAAATCCAAAAGACTGGTTCAAGGCCTTCCCCAATTTGATGCCACCCATCATTACCAGGCTTATTTCATCTACCTTCCCCTTTCTGTTCACTTTCAAAAAATTTATAATTTAAAGAGGGGAAGGACAAACTGCTTTGATTGGCATTCAATGCTTTTGCCATTTTGACACCACCCATCCATTTTAGCTTTAATGCTCCTCTTTCCTGCATTCAAAATTCCAGCTAAAATGGGTTATAATCTGTACCTCATCTCCCAGGCCATGCCTTGTACCTGCCTACCTCTAAGCCCTTGCTCATTTATTCTATGCCTTACGAATGAAATATCCTCTTTCTCCCTCTCCAACCGTTTTCATGAAGCCTTCCCTTACATTCTTGCTCTGTAATAACTTTCCCACTCTATTTTCATATACTGTTTTGCTTTGCTTATATATTTCTATTTTGTATTATATTATACATTTATATTATATTCTTATGTATTTTGTCACCTCTATGAGACCATAAGCTTTTTTGAGGACAAGGTTCACAGATTATCTAAACTTTGAGAGAACCTTTTTACAGAACCTTCGGTGCTCTGTACAGGGTAGATATTTAATACCACTTCATTAACGGGATAACTATTTATACAATAACAGTAATACTCTAAAGGCAAATAATTTTGAAAGACTTAAGAACTCTGATCAATGCAATAATCAAATAAAATTCCCAAGAACCAATGATGATGTTAATGTGTTACATTAACCAAAGCTATAGAACGAATGGGGATGTATGTATGAATGCAGAACCATTTTTGGCCATGGACAATATGGAAATCTGTTTTGCTTTGTATATATATATATGTGTGTGTGTGTGTGTGTGTGTGTGTGTGTATGGACATATACACACATACATATACTCACATATATACACATGTGTATGCATTTATGTTTATACACATGTACATATACACACATATGTGTGTATATTACAATTTTCAGATTTTTTCCTCTTCTTTTTTCTTTTGCAGCGGAGAAGGTAGAGAGGAGAGAAATGTTTGCTAATTAAAAAAAATAAAATAAATTTAATAAAACTCACTGGGTGTGTTGCTATGGGGTATGAAAGAGAGTGAAAAAGTAAAAAAAAATTCCCAAAGCTTCTAGCCTGAGTGAATGAATTAAAAGACATTTTCCAAACCTATTAAGTGCTAAGTGCTTAGAATACAAATGGGAAAGTAAGTGCTACTCTCAAGGAGTTCACATTCTAACAGTGGGAGATGATACGTGCAGGAAGCTGCAGTTGCAATCCCAATGGAAAGGCCCAGGGATCCTTAGGATGAAGCAGCAGGGCAGATGGTTATGCATCTTCTTTAGAATCATTTCCATGAATAAAAGCATGAATGCAAATGTAATGATAGTTGTAGTGCACTGACCTAGAAATCAGGCATCCTGAGTTCTAGTTTGAGCTCTGATACTATCGTGCTTCTCTGGACCCTAGTGCTTTCGTCTGTAAAATGAAGGGTGTGGTTCGATAAACCCCCAAATCCCTTCCAGGCCTATGATCCTAGCGAGACTAACCAAAATATGGTCGTGAGGAAAGAGGAGTCAATCTGGCTGGAGAGAGAGAGTGTGATGAGCTGAATTTTAGACACAACACAGGACATTCAAATGGAAATGTGCTTTAGGTTGCTGGGGAAAAAATGGGACTGAGATACAGGTAAGAAACTGATGTGAGGGATTTGGAAATCATCTAGAAAGGTGATTCTTGAAGTTGTTAGAGTGGTGTAGTGGCAGGAGGTCTGGAATAGCATAGTTCAAATCCTGCTTCTGCCATTAATATCACCTGCCTTGGCCTCATTTTCCTCATCTGTAAAATGACAGTTTGTACTAGATGGTCCCTGACGTCCTTTCTGACTATGAGTCTCTGATCTGATAATCCTAGGAGTGAATGAGTTTAACGAGAGGGTGAGTGATGGAGTTGGAAAGAAATCAGTAGAGATTCACGGAAACCCAGGAGAGTGTTTCAAAGAGTAGGTTTCAAATGATACCAAGAATTTAAGGAGAATGAAAACAGAAAAGATCAGTGGATTTAGTAATAGGATCACTGGTTCCCTGTAGGCTAGTATTTCCAAGAAAGTGGGAGGAAATGTTAGCTAGGTTTCAAGGCTTTAAAAAAGGGAATAGGCAGGGAACAGGGATTGAAGAAGTGTTTGGAAAGTTTGGCAGTGAAAAGTACAGTGATTGGATGGCAGCCAAAATGAGTGGCAGGATTAGATGAAGCTTTTCTTTAGATAAGGGAGACCTGAATATTACCAAAAGGCAGAAGATGAGTTATTCATACAGAGAAGATAGATTGAAGGTAATACTAATATGATATAATAATAATATTAATAATAACTAGCATTTATGCAGTGCTTTAATTTAACAAAGCACTTACAAGTAGTATCTCACTGATTCTCATAATAACCCTGGGAAATAGGTGCTTTTTTATAGTTGAGGAAACTGAGGCAGACAAGGGTTAAGTGACTTGCCCGGGGTCACACAGCTAGTAGGTGTCTCTGACAGGATTTGAACTAAGGCCTTCCCTTCTCCAAGTCCCGTGCTCTATCCACTAAGCCACTTGGATGCTAGGATGGGAGGGGCTCATTATAGGAGTAAGAGTCTGGTAGTGGCAGGAGTGTCCAGAATACAAGTTGTGAGGTTTTCTTTAAAGAGCAGAAATAAAATCTGTTCCTCTGAGACAGAAGGAAAGGAGGAGAGGACAAGTGTAGGGACAGTGATATGTTGAATAATAAAACCGTATTGAGTAAAATTTCATCTTTGATGATTCAGAAAATAATTCAGGATACTGCTGTGCTTCAGGGTTATGAGCATCAATTACCATTTTTCAGGAGATGCGTAGAAGTGCCAGTTAGTAATTCTGACCAAGGCTGGGTTTAGAGAAAATTATGAATTAGGTGAAATTTTTTTCTTCATTGTCTGTAACTGTTTTCTATATTCGATCCTTCCTCTGATACTCCCTTACGTCAAAGTGTCCAGGGCTTTCCAGTTGCAAAGCATCACCCTTAAATCTGTCTTCACATACTGTACCATATGTTATAGACTTTTTCTGTTCTGTCTCCTTTTTCCCTGCTAGAAACTATTCAGCTCCCTTTTGGATGTTAGCATCCCTCATTGAAATATAAACTCCTTGAAGGTGGGGACTATCTTTCATTTTGCTTGTATTTGTATCTCCAGTGCTTAGTACAGTTCCTGGCACATACAAAGCAATCTTCAATTTTTGTGGGGGTCAGGGGCTGGAGGGAGTATAACATTCCAAGAAAATAGTGCAAAAGTAAAAAAACATGAATTTTGATACATTGAACCTATCGGAAATAGGGGGTTAGATTCCTGCAACCACTAAAAACTGTAATCTTTTGCTAGAGATTATTGAAAATACACTTTTTTGCATAAAATTCTTTATAACAAAGCATTAAATCTGATAATATGTACTTTTCCTAACACTGTAAAACATCAAATAACCCATAAAATGCAGTACACAAAATAAAACTGGTAACTTGCAAAACATCTTTTCCCACTAGTAATTTCCTAGAATTCTGTGATTTTTTTTGTGCTAACATCTCAACATAAATAAACATTGGTTTCAGACAATACTATACTGCTGTAAACTTCTCTACCTTGGCTTCCCTCTGAAAGCCAAGGGAGAAGTTGCTGGGACTTTAGTCACTGCTGTTGGAGGATGCCGACACCGGAGGGGCCTCAACATCACCTTTGACACTCGGAATGCACAGGAAGAAGACCAATGAAGTACCTGGTAGGATACTAGCTGTTCTACAAACTTACATGCGTCATGCCTCTCATTTTTTTCCTCTACTGCACATAGCTGCAAATGTACAGTTGTCAATGTGAAAGTGAAAATGAGATTACTAATAAAATCATACAAATGCTTGAAGTCACAAAAGTTAGATCTGTGAATGTTCAGGATTGACTGCAAATGCTTGTCTTCCTTCCTTCTTCCTTCCTAAACTTATCTGTTCATTGGTCCCCTTGCCCAAGTATGCTGCTCAATGACTAGACGGATACTTTGATACATTCACAATAATGCTTAGTCAATTTATATATGCATGTTCACCTATATGTACATATATATATAAATATATATAGTATATGTTTTCCAAATGACATTTGCATTTTAGCAATGCCTTCATTCAAAAAACCTTACCTGTACTGTGCCGTACTGTGTAGAGTCAGTGGAAGTTTTGTTTTTTAAGTAGGTAGTGGTTTGTTTTACCCAGACATAAGGGCACCACAGCTCTGATTAATGGAATATTATCTGACAAGTAGTTTGTTGTTCGAATAATCTAAGGCCATGGACATGAACTTCCGTGTTTGTCATAACTTTCTCTTGTACCTTAATACCTCAAAGGTCTGGCTTCATTTCCACATCACAAATATTCCATACCCTAGAAATAAATTCCAGCTTGAGACGTGGACAATCAATTGGTAACTCAAACAAGAGAAGGGGGAGAGTTGGCAAAGTTTCTCCAACTGGAAGCAGGTAAGTGAATAGGAAAGATGGTGGCTGATTATTAATCTCTCTTGATGACTGAATATAAACCAAAGGTCTGAAAATATAGCAAGAGTTGTTTAAGAGAATATGAAATAACTTCTAAGTAGGGTTGAAAAGTAGTAGGGGCAGATTTTCCTTTTTCCCGGTGATCTTCTTCAAAAGAGGTAATTGTCTGTAGACTTGTCTTCTACTTTACAGGTTCCCTCAATGTACTTTCAAATGCCCAGTCCTGTATCAGCCTTCTACCAAAGAAAATGAAATTCTAGAGTGTGTAGCAATACATTCCTACGGATGGATGGTAGGGAAAAAGAGTAGATGTCTCCATGATCTCCTCAAAATGCTTTAGTGATATTTATTTGAGAAATAGATAGGGAAAGCCTACTTTTAAAAAAAAGGCTTATGATTTCTTCTAGTACTTTGAACGTTATTTGGATCCAGCATCATGAAGTAGATAGGACACTACATTAGGAGTCAAAAAGACCCGGGTTCAAATCCTGCCTCAGATACATATTAGCTGTGTGTCCCTGGGAAAATTGTTCAACTTCTCCCCACCTCAATTTTGTCATATGCAAATAAGAGGGTTGGTCTAGAAGGCTTCTGAGATCCATTTCAACTCTGGATCTGTGACACTATCCCTGCATTTAACTCTTTATGTGTTGGATCTTTTTTTGCTTAACTACATTCCCAGGTCTGACCCCTGGAGGCTAATCTAGTCCAATTTTGCTCACTATTAAGTGACACAGTCAGGCAACCAATAAGCATTTATTAAGCAATTACTACTATGTGCTAAGTGCTAGGAATACAAAGAAAGGCGAATATCTCCTTTTCCCATATTGTCCACATACACAGAAACTGCTCTCAAGGAGCTCACAGTCTACTGGGAGGGTCAATATGCCAACAACTATTTACAAGCAAGATATAGACAGATATGTATATATATATATATATATATATATAGAGAGAGAGAGAGAGAGAGAGAGATAGATACAGATATACAGATAGATAAATAGACAAACAAGATATAGACAAGATACACTGGGAGTAATTTCAGAAGGAAGGTACTACCATTAAAGGGACTGAGAAAGGCTTCTTGCAGAAGGTAGAATGTTAGCTGAGAGATGAAGGAAGCCAGGGAAGCCAGGAGGGAGGGACAAGGTTTCCCCACTGGCATGGGGGACATTGAGAGAAAAAGCATGGAGTCAGGAGATAGGTCTGGTGGCAGAAAGCAAAGAGGAATTTAGGGGCCTTTTGATGAGAGTGAAAGAGGAGAGTATAAAAGCTGGCTTGAAGCTTAACATAATGTCCCCCCCTCAAAAAACAAAAGCAAAAACAAAAACAAAAACGAAGATCTTGGCAATTGGTCCCATCACTTCCTGGCAAATAGAGGGAGAAGAAATGGAAACAGCATCAGATTTTATATTCTTGGGCTCAAAGATCACTGCAAATGATGATTACAGTCATGAAATTAAAAGATGCTTGCTCCTTGGAAGGAAAACTATGGCAAATTTGGACAGCATACTAAAAAGCAGATATATCACCTTACCAACAAAGGCCCACATGGTCAAAGTTATGGTTTTCACAGTAGCAATGTATGGTTGTGAGAGATGGAGTCTAAGGAAAATTCAGCTCTGCAGAATCAACTCTTTTGAATTGCAGTGCTGGGGAAGACTTTTGAGAGTCCCTTGGACAGCAGGGAGATCAAATCAGCTAATACTTAAAGAAATTAATCCAGGCTTTTCAATGGAATGTCAAATACTGAAGCTGAAGCTTAAATACTTTGGCTACATACTGAGAAGATGGGATTCATTGGAAAAGACCTTGATGTTGGGAAAGATTGAAGGCCAAAGAAAAAGGGGATGGGAGAAGATGAGATGGATAGATGTTGTCATGGAAACAATGAACATAAACGTGGACAGGCTTTGAGAGACAGAGAAGAGAAGGGCCTGCCATGCTGAGGTCCGGAGGGTCACGAAGGATCTGACACAACTGAGTAACAACAGGGGAGACAGAATCTCTTCCTCCTGAACATGAGGCTGTCTCTGCATTTGGAAGTACACAGCACCGGCAACTCGCGTCCTGTGATTTGCTAAAGGCCGATCAATTTATTTGTTTCTGCTATGGCTTGCTCCACAGCCTTGATTGAATCCCATTCAATTCAACCCAACCAACATTTGCTATGGGTCTCCAATGTGCAAAAATGCCTGTGCCAGGCACTCAGAGTACAAGGATGACCATAGAGCTTACAATCTAGTAGAGAGACACAATGCATAACCATGCAACTCTAATACAAAATAGAACATGCATACATAAGAGAGGTGCAAATACAGCGCTACATGAGAGACTGTCATCATCTCTTGCCTGGAATATTACAGTAGCCTCCTAATGGGTCTCCCTGCCTCAAGTCTCTGATCTGTCCCACACCCAGCTGCCAAAGTGATTTTCCTAAAGCACAGATCTAATTATGTCACCACCTGCCTGCCCCAGTAAACTCCAGCAGCTCTTTGATACCTCTGGGATCAAATATAAACTCTTCTCTTTGGCTTTTAAAGTCCATGTTAACCTGGCTTCCAACATACCTTTTTTGCTTTATTACACTCCCTGTCATAATCCCAAGCTAACCTTCTTGCTATGTATCCATCATAGGTGAAACTTCATTCTCCATCTATGCCTTTGCACAGGCTGCCCCCTTTCCCTCCCTCATCTCCACCTCTTAGAATTCCTAATTTTCTTAAAGAGTCAGCTCAAGGACCACCTGCTACCTGAAGCCTTTCATGATCCACTCAACTGCTAATTTCCTCCCCTCCAAAATTATCTATTTTTCATCTATCTATACATGTACATATCTCCCCAATCAGATGCAAGTTCTTTGAAAGCATGGAATGTTTCCCTTCATCGCTTAATCTCCTGATTCCCAGGCACCTCCTCACCCTCTTTTTACCATGCTTCCTGCACTCTACCCACCATCCTCCAACCCCCTCCTCCCTTCACCGCAACCTTGGATCTGCTGTTTGATCACCTGGTCCTGACAGGTAAGTTTTCCTCATATCTTGCTCAGAATCAGGTTTCCACACCACTTTCTAGCCACCTCTTCACCAAGCTGCCTACAACTCCATTTGTCATTCTCATCTCTCACTATCATAACCTTTTGCTATTTCCATGGTCACCAGGCCTGGATAGGTGCCATGGTACCCAGTGCATCTCCCCTTTGTGCTCCCTTGAATAGTCTTCCTCCATTAGAATGTAAATTATTTTTGAGGACAGGGACTGTCTTGAGTGCTTGTGTTTGTATCCCCAGCATTTAGCACAGTGCCAGGCACATAGTAGGGACTTGAAAAAACATTTGTTGATTGCATGATTGATATGAGGACTGAGGAGGGAAAGAAAATTTCCTCTTAAAATTAAAAAAAAAAACATTTTCAGTTCCAAATTCTTTTCCCTCCTCCACCTATTTTTATACCCATTGAGAAGACAAGAAATATTATACCCATTATACATATGAAGTCATGCAAAATATATTTCTGCATTAGCCATGTTCTGGGGGGAGGAGTGGGAAGCAAGAAAAAGAAAGGGAAAAGTATGCTTTAATCTGCACTTTGAGTCCAATCGTTCTCTATCTGAAAGTGGATAGCATTTTTCATCATGGGTTCTTTGGAGTTGGAGTGATCACTTATTAAGGTGGATCAGTTAGTAAATCTTTCACAGTTGATTATTCATACAATATTGCTGTTACTGTGCACTCTGTTCTCCTGCTTCTGCTCACTTCACTTTTTTATCAGTTCATATTAATCTTCCCAAGGTTTTCTGAAACTATTCCCTTCATCATTTCTTATGGCACAATAACATTCCAGAACATTCATATGTCATTGCTCAATTGATGGGCATGCCCTCAGTTTCCAATTCTTTGCTACCACAAAAAGAATTGTTATAAATATTTTTGTACATAGGAGTCCTTTCCATTTTTCTTTTTAGTTTCTTGGGGTACAGTGTGGCACTATTGCTGATTCAAAGGATATGCAAAGTTTTAGAGTCCTTTGGGCATAGTTACAAGTTGTCCTCCAGAATTATTATTAACGCCGATTGCCTCACCAAAAAGAAAAAAAAAATAATCAGATAAAAAAATGCTCTAAATCAATAATTATTAGGTGCACATTAAAACAACACAGAGGTGCCACCTCATACCTATCAGCTTGATTAAGATGACAGTAGAAAAAAATAACAAATGCTAGAGGAGATGTGGGAAAATGGATACACTAATGAGCTGTGAACTGGTAGGACCACTTGTAACTATGCCCAAAGGACTCTAAAACTTTGCATATTATTATTGATAGCTTTGATTTCTTCCTGTGAAAACTGCCTGTTTATATCTTTTGACCATTTGGGGAAAGGCTTTAGTTTTTGTAAATTTGGCCCAGCTCCCTATATAATTGAGAAATGAAACTTTTACCAGAGAAACTTTCTTTTAGGAGATGAACAATGCATTCTTTAAATTTCTATTTTGCCTTCTTGTTCTAAGCTATCTGGGCAGTTTTTCTTCATAATTTCTTGAAATGTAATATCCAGGGTCTTTTTTAGATCATGGATTTTTCCTCAATCTATTTTCCAGGTCAATTGTTTTTCCTATGAGATATTTCATATTTTCTTCTATTTTTTCAATTATTTTTTACTTTGTTTTATTGCTTTTGATGTCCCATGGAGTCATTACCCTCTTCTTGACCAATTTAATTTTTTGAAATAATATTTTACTTTTTCCTCAATTACATGTGAAAACAATTTTTAAAACATTTTAAAAAAATTTGAATTCCAAATTCTTTCCTTTCTTCTCTTTTCCCACCCTCTCCCTGAAATGGTAAGCAATCTGGTATAGGTTACGCGTGTGCAATCATGTCTAACATATTTTTATACCAGTAAAATTCAAAGAAAGAAAAAAGAAAGGAAGAAGGAAAAAAGAAAAGAGAAAGAAAGAAAGAAGAAAGGAAGAAAGGAAGGAAGAAAGGAAGGATGGAATAGAAAAATAGTATGCTTTGCTCAGTATTCAAGCTCCATCAGTTCTTTCTTTGGAGGTGGATAGGATTTTTCATCATGAGTCCTTTGAGATTGTCTTGGATCATTATATTGCTAAGAAGAGCTAAATCATTCACAATTGTTCATCATAAAATATTGCTGTTACTGTTGTACAATGTTCTCCTGGTTTTGCTCACTTCACTTTACATCAGGTTTTTCTGAAATCAGCCTGATTGTCATTTCTTATGGCACAATAGTATTCCATTACAATCATACACCACAACTTGTTCAGCCATTCCTCAATTGATAGGCATCCCCTCAATTTCCAATTCTTAGTTACCATGAAAAGAGCTGCTATAAATACCCTTATATAAATAGGTCCTTTACTTTTTCCTTTTTAAAAAAATCTCTTTGGAATACATACCTACTAGGGGTATTGTTGGATGAAAGGGTATGCACAGTTTTATAGCCCTTTGGGCACAGTTCCAAATTGCTCTTCAGAGTGGTTGGAACATTTCACAACTCCACCAACAGTACATTAGTGTCCCAATTTTTCCGCATACCTTCAAACATTTATCATTTCCCTTTTCTGTCATATTAGCCAATCTGGTAGGTATGATGTGGTATCTCAGAGTTGTTTTAATTTGCATTTCCCTAATCAATAATAATTTAGGACTTTTTTCATATGATATATAGCTTTGATTTCTTTGTCTGGAAACTGCCAGTTTGACCATTTATCAATTGGAGAATGACTTATATTATTATAGATAGAATATCCCTATATACCTATATATTTGAGAAAGGAAGGCTTTATCAGAAATACTTGTCATAAAAGCCCCCCCACCCCGCATTTTCTGTGTTCCTTCTAATTTTGATTACATTGGTTTTGTTTGTGCAAACCCTTTTAAATTTAATATAATAATGCTTTCTATCTCTCCAATCTTAATTTTTAAAGGGCTATTTTCTTTAGTGAGATTTTGTATCTCTTTTGCCTTTTGGCAAATTTTGATTTTTAAGGACTTATTTTCTTCAGCATTTTCTGTGTTTCTTTTCACCAAGCTGTTAATTCTTTTTTCATAATTTTCTTGAATAGCTCTCATTTCTTTTCCAATTTTTACTCTACTGCTCTTATTTGATTTTTTAAAATCTTTTTTGCCTTGTTAAAAAATCTCTTTCTTTAGTTCTTCTAGGAATTCTTTTTGGGTTTTGTCTGATCTGCATTTTTGTTTGAGGCTTTGCTTGTAGATCTTTTCAAGTCATTGTCTTCTGAGTTTTTGTCATATCATCATAGTAGCTTTTTATGGTCATGTCTACCTGTTGTTTTCATAGCTCAGTGGGGGCCTGTAAATTTTTGGTGTTTCCAAGGTAGTGCAACACATAGAGAGTTCTCTTCACTGCCCTCCTGGTCTGAATTCTGGTCTCTTGGGTACAGTCCCTGCTCCCTCGCAACCATGACCATGTCCCTCTCTCCCTGGAATTGTGACCCACAACTGGATAATAGACAACAGATCCACCAGATGGTACCCATTCCTGCTCCTACTGCTAGTACAAGGATCCTGTGGGATCTCTTTCTATCCAGATATTAAGTCCCCTTATGATCCCTGGGACATAGGTGACTGCTTCTGGCTGCTGCTGCAACTGCTGGTACCACTTCTGCTCCATCATGCGCTCCTGGCCAGCCTGCATACTGGTTTCTGTAGACTTTGCTTTCTGTTTTCCTAAGCTGTCCTGGGCTAGAAAAAAAAAATATCTCACTGTGACTTTTAATGGGCTTTCCTGCGCAGAATTCAGTTTGTACATTTTTAGACTGATATGGGAGGAATGTGTTGGGAGAGCTCAGGAAAATATTGACTTCACTCCAAAATCTTCCAAAAGGAAATTTCCAAGTTGTCAGGGCTGGGAAAGCTTCCTAAAGAAGGTAACATTGTGTCTTGGAGGCCAGGTAGGATTTCAATAAGTAGCAAAAGCAGGAAGGGAGGGCATCCTAGGCACAGAGAATGGTGGGTGCTATCAGACTTGTCCAGGAGAAGGTGGACAATCCAATTTGGCTGGAGAATAGTGTACAAAAAGCAGATTAAAGTGAGATAAAGTTAGGAAGGAAGGGTGGCACCAGATTGTGGAAGGCTTGGAGGGACAGGTTAAGGATTTTGGATTTTATTCAGTTATAGAAAGATTTTCAGCCTAAATGGCCATTTTTGGAGTTACTGCATTGATTCTCATAAAGGTTTCTTAAAATTAAAATATGTTGCTTAGGAGGAATAACACCATATCACATTAGCACCTTATAATTTATTAGCACAGATTAATTTACCAGATTAGGTCATTGAAGCCTTAGAAAGGGAGCTTCAGGGTATGGGACAACCTTGCAAGGGGAGGGGAAGGAAGTTTAGAAGTGTCCAGAACAAAGATTCAGATCTGGAACGTCCAGGTAAGGTACCTGAATAGGTTGGGACCTACTTAGCCAAACAATCTTCCTCTCCCCCTGCCCCACCTTCATGTCTGCCAAAAAGAAAGAAAGGGAGATGAACTGAGCAGAAGAAAACTTGGCTGACTTCACAATTTTCCCTACCTCTGGCCCTGCTTGTGTGTTCCTGCCTGCATGGCTTCGCTTCTATTCTTTTCCCTTGTTCCACTGACTGATCCCTGTAGAGATATAATAAACAATGGTGAGGGGTGTGTTGGGAGAGGGGATGCAGGGCAAGGCATGTAAAAATGCAGCTTGTAATCCAACAAATATGTGTTGAGACTCAGAAGGGCTTCGAGCAGGATCTTTGGAGCTGGAGTGTGGAGAGAGGAACAAAAGGAACATTGATCTGGGGGTTGAGACGGCGACTTTCTCCCCTTTTCGTGCCCCATCGGCTCTCATTGTCAGCAACTGTGAAAATAGCCAATTATTTAGTCTGCTGGTGTGATGCAGCTGTCCCACACACGTTACAAATAAGGGCCAGTGAGCTGTTCCTATTTTTAGCATTTTAATGCAGATGCAAAGGTCATAGAAATTCCCCATTTGCTGTCTATTTCTCCTCCCTCTCTCTCAATCTCCCTCCTCTGCCTGAATCTATCCCTTGAATAGCTGTCTTTGCCAGTTAAGATGAATTAGGAAACCCTGACAAAAAGAAAAAAAAACCTCCACAATTCACTTATTTCTCATTTCTGGCTGACCTCCCCATGCCTTCCTTGAATTGGCTGATATCATTATCTAGTGACGTGGACTCCTGCTCAAATTCTTCCAGAGATACCACTCCACATGAGAATTATAGGCATACCTCCCTCTTGCCCAGAAAGATAATCCTAGCACCTAGATCAGGAGTTCTTAACCCTTTGGAGGTCTGGATACTTTTCAGCAGGTTCTATCTATCTATCTATCCATCCATCCATCCATCTATCTATCTGTCTATCTATCTATCTATCTATCTATCTATCTATCTATCTATCTATCTATCTATCTATCTATCTATCTATATCTTTATTTTCACTAACCTCTAACTGAAATTGGTGGCAGCTAGGTGGAGCAGTGGATAGAGTGCTTTGCCTAGAGTTAGGAAGGCTCATCTTCCTTAGTTCAAATCTGGCTTCAGACACTAGCTGTGTGATCCTGGGCAAGTCACTTAACCTTGATTATCTCAGTTTCCTCATCTCTAAAATGAGATGAAGAAGGAAATGGCACACCACTCCAGTATCTTTGCCAAGAAAACCCCAAATAGAATCATGAAGAGTTGTACACGACTGAAATGATTAAACAGCAAAACTCAAGTTGAATGCTTTCTTTAATTACTTAAAAATATTGTGAGAAGGGGTCCCCTAGGATTCCCCAGACTAACAAAGGGGTCTATGATACACAGAAGACATTAAGGAGCCTTGATCTAAACAAACCCCCTCATTTGACAAATGGGAAACCAGAGGATCTAGGACATGAGGTCACTTGCTTTAGAGATACATATTAGTAGAGCTAGGGTAAAAGGTCTGGTTCCACTGTATGACTGTATGCCAAGGTCTGAGTGTGAGATGACAATAATGGTTCCCATTTATCTACTGCTTTATACACATGATCTCAACTGATCCTCACAGACCACCTTGTGAGGAAGGCACTATCGTTATCCCCATTTGTTGTTGCTGTTTGGTCATTCCCCACTCTTCATGACCCCATTTGGGGTTTTCTTGGCAAAGATCCTAGAGTGGTTCACTATTTCTTCCTCCAGCTCATTTTACAGATGAGGAAACTGAGGCAAACAGGGTCTGGCTCAGGGTCACACAGCTAGTAAGCGTCTGAGGTCAGATCTGAATTCGGGTCTTCCTGATGCCAGGCTCAGTGCTCTAACAATTATGACATCTAGCTGCCCATAGGGAGGAGGAAATTGAGGACCACAAAGGAGAGGCAATTTTTCATGGTCACAGAACTAGAAAGTGGCTGAAGTGGGCTGAACCCCATTTTGAGTCTAGACCTTTCTCCTCTAAGCCATGCCCTACCCCTCACCAAATAAATAAAAGCCAAATTATTTATTTCATATGTACTTCAGACTATGGGTTCATAGATAAAAGCTGGGAGGGACCTTAGAGGGCATCTAGTCCAACAACCTCATTTTATAGGTAAGAATGATGTTAAGTGACCTACCCAAGGTGGGCAGTAAGCATCAGAGACTAGATTTGAACCCAGGCCCAGTGACTCCAGAGCAAATGTTTTTCCCACTTAAGTTTGCACTTGATACCTCCTTAGAATGTGAGCACCTTAAGGACAGCAACTATTTTGTTTTTGTACTGGTATTCCCCACACTTAGCATAATACCTTACACATTAAATACTTATTGATTTAATGATAGATGCATACATTATATCAGCATTCCAAGCTAATTACCTACTAAAAGAATGCAGTTTTTTTTGGGGGGTGGGAATGGAAAGAATATTGACTCTAGAGACAGAATACCTAGACTCAACTTTTTCCTCTTACATTTACCTTGTATCCTTAGGCAAGTCTCTTAACATCTCCCTGAGCCTCAGTTTCCTCATTTGTAAGATGAGCCAGTTGGACCACATGGCCTCCAATGTACCTTTCAGCCCTAAAGCTATGATCCCCCGTCAGTTGTTGGAAACACTGGAAAGCAGGGACCTGGGATGCATCTTCCCTCCCTGAGCTGGGCCCTTCCCTGCAGCACTTGAGAGCATTTTCTGGAAACCCACAAGGATTTCTAGGATGCCAGCCATACCTCCTGAATGTCCACAATGCCCTTTCAACCTAGGAGCTGGATGGCAGCTAGAACAGAAAGCAGGAATAAAGCAGAGAAAGAGCAGGCCACCTTACCTGTCTTCAGGGTCATTTAGAGTCATGTTCCGAGTCACGTAGCACATTTTGAGTGGGATGCATTTTTTGTCTCTGTGAAATGAGAGGGAGAGTGACGACAGCGGATCCGAGTTGGTGCTTCCTAACCGTGGGGATTCAGGCGGAGGAGTCTCCCACCCGATCTCTGACACTGGAGAACCCTTCTTCACGTAGGGAGTTGCTTCTCGCATGTACTTCACTACAGAGAGACAAAATCCAAGAGGAAAAAAAATGTAAGTATGGTCAGGATTATAGAATCAGAGGCTATGAGAGATGCTGTAATGGGCAGCGGTGGGAGAGAACCACTGGATTTCTGGGCATCAATTTAGCGAGGACACTGGTAAACCAGAGGAGAGAAAACCAAGATGGTGAAGGGCAGCAAGTCCATGATATACAAAGATCAATAGATTAATAGGAAAAACTTGGGAGTGTTTAGCCTGGAGAAGATAAGACTCAGATGGGACCCGATAACTGCCATGTATTTGAAAGCATGTCCTGTGGAAGAGGGATTAGGTTTGTTTTATTTGGTCTCAGAAACAATACCATGAGCAACATGTAGAAATTGCAAAGAGGAAAATTTAGTTTTGATGTCAGGAAAAACAACTTCCTAACAACCAAACTTGCGTCTAAAAATTAGAATGGGCTGCCTTGGAAGGGAGGGTATTCCATCTCTGGACATCTTTAAGCAAAAGCTTGTCTTTTTTTAAAGGATGAGTTAAAGACAATTGAGGTCCCTTCTAACTCTGAAATCCCATGTACCCAGGTTTAAACACTGCTTCTGCCCTGTATTTTTTATTTATATATCTAGGCCTTGCTTGTCATGTTTGTAAAATCAGGATATTTGTACTAGATAGGCTCTAATATCTCTTCTAGTTCTAAATCTATGCTCCTATAATCCTGTGATCTTAGAGATCATTTGGTCCAATCTAGTCCACCCCCACCCCATTTTAGAAAGGAGGAAATTGAGACCCAGAGAAATGAAGTGACTTGTGCAAGATCACATAGTTGACTTATTGTAAAAATAAGTAACTCATTTATTTATTATTTTTGCAAGGCAAAGTCACTTCACCCTGTTTGCCTCAGTTTACTCATCTGTAAAATGAGATGGAGAAGGAAATGGCAAATCATTCCAGTATCTTTGCCAAGAAAACCCCAAAATGGGGTCATGAAAAGTCAGACATGACTGAAAAATGACCCAACAACAATCTAGCTGCCTACCCTCTCATCTTGGAGGTCCCTTTCAAAGTCTGTGATTCTATAATTCCATGAACATATATAGAAAAATTAACTGTTTTTATGCCTATCCCTCTAACAACCTTCTGACCATATGCTTTAATGCTCTAATCAAAGTGAACTGCTTGCTATTCCCCAAACATATCCTATACTTTATAAACCATCTCTGTGCCTTTGTTCACATTATCTTAATTTGCCTGGTCCAAACTGGCTCTATCTGTTGAAATCCTTCAAGATCTTAAACATCACCTCCTACCTGTAGCTTGCTCTGATTCCCCTGGCCAGAAGTCTTCTCTCTACTAGAAATCATCTCTCACTAATCATACTTTGTTTTTCAGTTCAATGAAGAAAACAGGGGTGGGTGTTGGAATGAAATCCATTTAACTGGGAATTGTCAAAGCGCTGAATGCCAAGACAGAGCCAAGGAGATTAATAGACTCAGTGAGATACTATAAGACTTCTCAGGGCAAGATCAAAGAGTCTCCTAGGAACTCAGATCCAGTATACTTTTCAGTAGACACAAGCCGAAAGGAATGAGAGATGACTGCTCAATGGATAGAGATAGAGGGAGCCAGAACATTAGTCTGTAAATAAAATTTTTTTGTAGTTTTATTCTTTAAAAATCATTTTTGTTGTAAAGTATGAATGCTATTTACTTTTTCATTCAACAAACACTTATGTGTGAATTAATGATAAACTACATATTAAGCACTTATTATGTGCCAGGTGCAGTATTAGGTGATGGGGATACAAATATAAGCAACTAAAGCAGTACCTACCCCTCAGGAATCTTATATTCTAATGCAGAAAGACAAAACTTAAAGGACTGATAGAAGGAGATGGGGATGGGGGTGGGATTGGGATGCTGGAAGCTTGCTTCAGAAATGACTAGGATGTGGAGGACTGAATTGTGTCCAGAGAAGAAGGAAAAATGACTAGGAACTGAAAGACTGAATTGTGTCCAGAGAAGGAGAAAGAAAGCTCATCTATCAGACGCCAGGGTGGCTCCTGGGGTTCCAGTGGAAGCCATTACACTATGAATGAAGACACCAATAAACGTGAAATGTTCTTTCCATCCAGGAGATTATAGTCTAGTTTGTAGAAATAAAATACATACACAAGTCACCACAACCCGAATCAATATATAACAAATGTCATGAGAGGTAAAGCAAATTAAGTCCTATAAGAATTCAGGAGAGAGCATGCTTGCTTATGGCAGAGGTAAGGTTTTAACTAAGTTTTGGAGGTTGAGAAGAATTTAGATGGTCAGAGACAAATGGAAGGCATTATTCTAATTTGGGGGAATTGTATAAGCAAAAGCAAGGCGTATGTGTTATGGTTAAGGACTGGACTTGTGATTTCATTGATACAGAGAATTCTCAGAAGAGGCAACTCCTTCTACCAGTACAGGTTGCTACCTTCTCTGCAATTTAATCTTTGAAAGTTGCTTAGAGCCCTGAAAGTTTGTTATTTGCCCAGAGTCACAAAGTCACGTGACAGAAGCGAGACTTGTGAACTCAGATCTTCCTGGTTTCAAGACCAGTTCTCTATTCACTGTGTCATGGTGCTTTTTGCTTTTTTTTGAATGGGGAGTAGGGTGGGGTGGGTGGTGGCTAGCAAAGTAGAAAGGTGGATTAAGGACAAACTGAGGACCTTGAATGTCAGGCTGAGAGGTTTATAATTTATCTTCTAGGTGAGAGATAGCCACTAAAGTTTCTAAGCAGAGGAGTAACATGTCCAAGACAGTTTTTTCAAAAAGTTGTATTGATATCTTTTTTGTTTTTATGACATTTTTTTGTCCAAATATATCTTCCCTCCCATGTCCTGTCCAGTGAAGCATCCATTGTAACAAGGAACTTTAAAAAAAGAAAAAAAAGGCAGTTCAGCAAAAACAAGCCACACATCAACCACATCTGACAGTATATGCAATATTCCATACCTATAGTCAAGGTACTTTTTAAGGAAGATTAATCTGGTGTTGGTGCATAGAATGGTGAGAAAAAGAGGCCACAGAGGCAGCAAGAACTGTTAAAAGGCTATTGTAAAAGTCCAGCAAGGTGTCTCAAATGAGTGATGCCACCGGGAGAGGAGAAGAAAGACTCAGAGAAGATGCAATCTAAGTTTGGATGTCAATCTGGTCACCAGGTGGGCCTATTTACATTTGGATTTCATTCTAAAATCCAGCAAAAATAAGTGTAAAAATGTTCCTTCTCCTGGGCCCAAATATGAATTCCATGCAGAGTCTCACATTGTCTTCACAGACTGCTGGACAATTTTCAGAAGGGCCTATGACCAGACTCAGAAGGAAAGATGTACAGCCGTGACAACAGAAAATCATTCCAATTTATAATCTTGTGAATTTCACTCTTTGGGTTGGGGTTCTCCTCTAAAGGAGAGAATGAAAATCCCATTCTTAAATTCCATCTTGAGACTCTCATTTTTAAAAATGTATTTTTAGAAGAAATCAAATCAACACTGCCAGCTGCTAATGATTACTAAAAATTAAGGAAAATGTAAGACACAGGAAGCATGGCTATGACAAGACTCACATGTCATGCCTGCAGGCCACCCTTTATGCCTACCCCCTAGTGACATTGCAAACACTGTCACTAATTGGTAGAATACTCCACATCCTATGAAATTTCCACCCTTTACAAGCTGCATAAAGTGACCTGAGGTGGTTCAGCCCTGCGTGTTGGAGAAAGATCATATTCCCCAGCAAATGAATGATAGGAGGCGTGACAAGACAGCAAGTGGGAGAATAGGATGCTAATCTTTCACTGTGTTTTTAAAAAGAAAGGTTTATAGATGTTAAAAAAAATTGCTGTCACCTTCAAACTATACTTCCTGCCCTTCCTGCAGCACAACTCTCTCTAATAGTAAAGAAGTAGAGTCAAGCAAAATAAAAAATTTTGACCTTGTCTGACAGCATATGCCTCCTTCCACACCTGCAGTACCCTGTCATTCTATAGAGAGGAGGGAAATACAATGTATCTTCAGTCCTCTGGAGTCAAGGCTGGTCACTGCATCGACCTGAATTCTGATGACTCATTGTATATATTTCTGTTTTTTGTTCTGCTCTGTGCTATGTATTAGTTCTCAGAAGTCTTCCAAGTTTTTCTGGGTATCTCATACTCATAATTTCTAAAGGTACTTTGTTTCCAGGATGGGGAGGGGGTATTACAGGCAGTGTTGCTATGAATATTTTGGTATATGTGGGACTTTTCCCTGTTTTTTTTTAACCTCCTTGTGGTACTTCATTTTGATATCTCTGAGTCCAAGGTTATGGGAAAATTTTGTTACTTTTCTAACATAGTTTCAAATTATTTTTCAGGATGGCTGAACCATTTCCTAGTTCCACCAGCAATGTATGAGTGCACTTATCTTCCCATAGCCCCTCCAACATTGCCAATCTTTGATCCATCATGCCTTTCAAACTGAAGTCCCATAATGGTAAGGAAAAACACTAAGTAGTCTTGACTTGGTAGCTCTTTTTAAATTCCTATGTCTCCTTGCTGCACATCTTAAGGTTTATTAGGTTGAAGGGGCTCTTTTCCTAGCTAGAACTGGGGAATCTGTGGCCTCGAAGCTACATGTGGCCCTCTAGGTCTTCAGGTGTAGCCCTTTGACTGAATCCAGACTTCACAGACCTGGATTCAGTCAAAGGGCTACACCAGAAGACCCAGTGGGCCACATGTGACCTCAAGGCCACAGGTTCCCCAATCCTGTAGACTGTAATTATAAAGAACGATATAATAGAAACAGTATTGCAAAAGGGTTCATGGCACCTGACCTCAAACCACAGTTCTGCCATTTTCTAAGTTATGTGACCTTGTGCAAATTATTTAAACTCTCACAGCCTCAGCTTTTCATCTACAAAATATGAGTAATATTCCTCACAGAGTTACTGTAAGGAAAGCATCTTGCAAAATGGAAAATATTATATAAATATGAACTATGACCTACCTTACAGAACTATCATGAAGAGCACATGAAACTTAGCAAAGTTATTTAACATCTCTAGGCTTTTTTTTCTTATTTGTAATATAAAAGGGTTGGATTAGATGATTTCTAACTTCCTGCTACTTTTAAATATTGTCATCAAAAGGCCTATATAGTGTATTGTGAAGTATAACCAGTTTTCTGGACCCTATTATCTCACTATTTTTCTCCTATCAGCAAATCTAAGTCCAGACTCACTGGGGTACCTTAAAATTTTAAGCTGCCACCACTCACCCCTTCTCCACCCCTCAAGGTTTATGGGCTAGCCTACTCAACTTATCCCCAGAGAGGGAAGGCTATAGTTTTTCCCTTGGCTGCTCCCCAAAGGTGGTACACTTACCTCTTGGGTCATTTAAAAGAAGAAGAACCATAGAGATATATAACAGGGTGAAGTAGGGGTGGAATAAAATAATAGATGATGAGCTTAACTTAAGCCATAGTTTTCTTTATCACCAGCTACAGGACAGTTAGCCTTCTCTCCATACTCACCCTTTGCCTAAAATTCTTCATCTGTCTTGGCACTAACATAAACCCAGTTCAAGCTCTACTGCTGTGGTATTCACTGGCCTGAAGTGCCCTTTACAGGCCTCTGGAATCTACAGCTAAACATGTATTGGATTGGGAGCTGAAAGGGACCTCTGCAGGGTATCCATCCATCAGTCTGGGGCCTAGGCAGGAATTACTCTTGGTAACTCCATTTGGTCATCTAAGGATTTATGCACCTATCTCTACCCCACCCCGCAACCTACTGGCCGTGGCTTGTGAATATCGATCTGGCCCCTGCACGTTTGAAAAGAGAAGAAACATTTTTCACACACAAAGAGAAAAAAGTTTTGTAAACAGTCAAACGCTTTACAAATGTAAGCTATAATTACTATTATTTTGTTGGATTCTTCTTTGTTCTTCTCTAAATGAAGTTAGATGCAGCCGTAAAGGTGAAAGTTCTTATTCAAAACGTATGTGTCAAAAAGCATGCAGAAATGTGGCCAATGTGAAAATGTTTTGTATGACTTCATGTGTATAATGGGTATCTTATTTCTTGCCTTGTCAATGGGTTGTGGGGGGGGGCAGAGGAGAGAATTTGGAACTGAAAATAAAATTTTTAAAAATATAATCTAATTAATTTATTAAAAGCATATAGATTTGTGCCAAGGAATCAGAAATTGAGGGAATGCCCATCAACTGGGGAATGGCTGACCAAGTTGTGGCATGTGATTATGATGGAATATTATTATGCTATAAGAAATGAGGAGGAGGATGACTTCAGAAAAGCCTGGAAAAACATACATGAACTGATGCAAAGTGAAGAGAGCAGAACCAGGAGAACATTGCAATAACAGCATATTATAATGATAATCTGCTAGGAAAGACTTAGTTACTGTAATCCATATTATGATCCAAGACAACTCCACAGGACTCATAATGAAAACTGCTATCTACCTCCGGAGAGAGAACTGATGAAGTGCACATTGAAGTATATTTTTTTTACCTTCTTTATTTTTATTGCTTTTGTTTTGCAACATGACTAATATGGAAATATGTTTTATGTGACTTCACATGTATAATTGATATCGTATTGCTTGGCTTCTCAATGGTTGGGGGAAGGGCAAGAATTTAGAAGGCAAAATTTTAAAAAATAAATGTTAAAAATAAATAAACTTTTCTAAAAAGCATGCAGACTTTAAAATGCTCTTATCATCTCCTCCATCCTCAAAATTATCTGCAAAAGTGAGGGTCAAGGGAGTGAAAGTATTCTTTACTGAACCGCCATGTTTTTTTTTGGCTGGGAAGCAACATGAGAGCAGGGACTTTAATTTCTGGTATGTTGGAGAGAGAATGTATTACTTTAAAGCTAACTCTACCTTTAAGGAGAAGTATGGTACAATGAAAATCAAACTGTACTTGGAGGCAGAAAACATTTGCTTGAAACCCAACTCCAGCACTTCCCACCTGGGTAACCCTAGGCAAGTCAGTTAGCCTCTTACAGCCTTAGGCATGAGGAGTTGTTGATCTACATTGGTGAAGGGGAGTTCCAGATTTGAATGAAAGCAGAAGTCCAGGTTAAAAAAAAAAAGGTGCTATATCAAAGTGAGTCATCATTATCTCAAGAGTTAGCAAGGCGTGGTGAATAGAGAGCAGGCTTCCATGTAAGGTAGTCCCAGGTTCAGGTCCTGCATCTGACCTATAATGACTATGTGACTCTGGACAAATTATTTAACCTCTGCATACCCCAAGTAGCCCTCTAAAACTTAAAAAAAGTTTCAGAGCAGTTGAAAGTCTACATTAGAAGAGGGAGTTCTCTCACTGGGAGTTCCCTACACCAGTGAAATCACAGGTCCAGACAAAATTTTGACAATGTGCCACTGACTCAAAGATTTGGTAAAGAAAATAAAATGTTAGCCTCCATCTGTGTGACAATGATAATATTTTTTAATAGTATTTTATTTTTTCTAATTACATGTAAAGACAAATTTTGACATTCATTGAAAATTTTTAAGTTCTAAATTCTCTCTCTCCCTCTCTCACTTCCTCCCTCCCTAAAACAGTAAGCAATTTGACACTGGTTATATATATGCAATCATGTAAAACATTTCCATATTAGTCATGTTTTGAAAGAAGAAATGGACCAAAAGAAAAAATCCATGAAAATAATAAAGGAAGTAAAAATAGTGTTCTTTGATCTGCATTCAGACTCCATCAGTTCTTTCTCTGGATGTGAATAGCATTTTTCCTCATGAGACCTTTGGAATTGTCTTGGACCATTGTATTGCTGGGAATAGCTAAGTCATTCATAGTTGATCACCTTACAATGTTGCTGTTACTATGTACAATGTTCTCCCAGTTCTGCAATGATAATATTTTCAATATCAACAAAATGTTTTTGTGGGTGACTAACTTTCATGATGAAAACATCAGTCAATAGTATCCCCTCTCTGGGCTCCTTGGCAAGTATAGTAACTGGTGGAGTCACCGATTTCAAGATTTTGTTACAATAAAGGACCTTAGAAATAATTTCCTTCAATTTCCTCATTTTATAAAGAAACTGAGGCCTAGAGAAATTAAGGAACTTGCCAAAAGTCATTCATCCCATAAGGAGTAGAGCTGAAGTTTGAACCTAGCCTCCACCCATAATCCTATACTGTTTCGGCTACATGATATCTGTGCGTCTATGTCTATGTCTATGAATAAGCCATCGTTTTCCTTTATAAGGAGATTCGTTTGCCGTAAGTGTAAAGGAGGTCCAGCCAGGAGCTAATTATTTGGCAAAAGAGGAAAAAAAGAATGAACTGAACCTCTGAGTTTACTGCAAAGGCATGATCAAGTCTTCTGTTTTCTGTGAAAAATGTTTTCTACTCTATGTCTTAGGTCTGAGTGGCAGACACTACAGTTTCTGCTGTATTCTTTAGTGAACCTTTAAGGAACTTCTGAAATGTCTGTGACCTATTAGGAGAAAGTACAAATCTTGCCTTGTCTTCACGTGTCAGGCTCTTCTGCTAAGTGGCTAGAAGATGTGCCACTGTGCCTCCCTCAAGGAATGAAACAAAACCAACCAGTTACTTCAGAGGCCAAATTCTTAGGGAGAAGAGGACAAAGAAACAGGGGCTTTATTCCAAGCTAGAAAATGAATCCCCTACAGTAACAGTATCAAACTCAAAGAGAAATGTGGCCTGGCAGCCACATATTGACTTAGAAAACCACAAATTAGCATTATGTATGATGCACTGTATTTTTATTGATTTTGTTAAACATTTTAATCTGGTTCAGGCTGCACTGGGAGTTTTGCAGGTTAGTTTTACAAGTCTGCCTGCCAGCACACGTGTGACCTTCAGCAAGTCGTCTACTCTCTGACCCTTAAAGGAGGTGGGCTAGACGATTTTTAGGATCCTTCCGGGTTGAAAACCTATGGAATTTATGAAACCTGTTCTCTTTACTACCACAGATGATGTGGTTGATGCAATATCCTGACTCATAGCAGAGTATCCCTTAGAGCAAAAGCATCTATTAATCTCCACATTCTTGCCACTTTTACCCTTGCTCTGCTACCATCACTCACTAGTTCAATTTAATTCAATTCAATTCAACAGGATACACATTCATGAAGTACCTATTATGTAGAGAGGTAGGGCAGCTAGGTATCATCTTTGTACTCCCAGCACCTGATGCAGTACCCAGCACAAAGGATCACAGATTTAGAGCTAGAAAGGATTTGAAGGTCATCAGGTCCAGCTGCCTCATTTTATAGATGAAAAACCTGAGATACAGAGAGGCTAAGGCATTTGCCCTGGTGCAGTGGATAGAGCACTGTGCCTGGAGTCAGGAAGACCTGAGTTCAAATTTGACCTCAGACACCTACTAGCTGTGTGATCCTGGGCAAGTCACATAAGCCTATTTACCTCAGTTTCCTTATCTGTAAAATGAGCTAGAGAAGGAAATGGCAAACCACTCCAGTATCTTTGCCGAGAAAACCCCAAATGGGGTCACAAAGAATTGGACGTGACTGAAATGACTCAATAACAAATGTAGATGGGCAACATGGAGTAGTAGATAGGGAACTGTACTTGAAGTTAGGAAGACCTGAGTTCAAATCCTGCCTTACTGGCTGTATGATCTGAGGCAAATGACTTAACCTCTCTGTATCTCAGCCTTTTCATTTGTAAAATCGTAACAGTCTCAGACATCAAGGAGTTTATATTTTCCTGGGGATGACAACAGGAAATAAAACAAAGTAATTGTTAAACAAAGTAACAGGTAATTTTAGGGAAGGGAAAACTAATAATCGAGGGAATTTGGGACACTTCTTGGAGGAGGTAGCTCTTGAGAGATGGAGGTTGCAAGCAGTAGTAATGAGGAAAAAGGAATGAGTAACGACAACCTTTAGGGCAGCTGGGGGGGTGCCATAGTGCATAGAGTGCCAGACCTGGAGTCAGGAAGATTCATCTTCCTGAGTTCAAACCTGGCCTAAGACACATACTTGCTGTATGACCCTGGGTAAGTCACTTACCCCTGTTTGCCTCAGTTCCTCATCTTAAGATGAGCTGGAGAAGGAAATGGCAAGCCACTACAGTATCTTTGCTAAGAAAATCCCAAATGGGGTCATGAAGAGTGGGACATAACTGAAAATGACTCAACAACAACAAACAAGGTGCAGAGATGGGACATGATATGTTACGTACTGGGAATGGCAAGTTGGTCAAACTGGCTGAACTGTAGCCTGTGTGAATGGAAGGAATATGCAATAAGCCTATAAAGGTTAAGTTAAATCCCGATTCTGAAGGACTTTGTGTTTCATGCCAGAGATAAAGAGCGCTGGGTGCTTTGGGAACAGAAAAGTGACATGGTCAATCCTGTGACTTATGAATATCAATGGGACAGCTGGATGGATTATGGACTAGAAAAGAAGAGGCTGGGGATGTAAGGAAACCAGGAAGGAGGTTATTGCAGCAGCCCCGGTGAGTGGAGATGAAGGCCTGAATCAGGGTGGTGGTCCTATGAGTGGAGAGAAAGGGACAGATGTGAGACATGCTGTGAAAATATAATTGACAGGACTTGCCAATTGATTGGATGTAGGGGTGAGTGAGCAGAAAGAGTCCTAAATTGGGAACTTGGGTGATTAGAAAAATGATGTTGCCCTCGACAGAAAGAGGGAAATTAGGGAAAGGGTTGGATATAAGAGGAAAGTTACCAAGTTCTGTTTTGGACATGTTTATGTGATCTCCAGATGGAGAGATATCAGATGGGCAATCCACATGGGATTAGAGCTGAGGAAAGAGATATGGGCTGGATATATAAAGATTACAGTTATTTTTATGGAAATGACAATTGAATTCATGGCAGCTGATGAGTATATCAAGAGAGAGAACGTAGAGAGGGAAAAGAAGGGGGCCCAAGACGGACTCTTGGTATATGCCCTTACACAGACAGCTGAACATGGATGAAGATCTTACAAAAGAGACTGAGAGGCATCGGACAGGTTGGAGGAGAACCCTGGCAGATTACTGACCTGAACGCACAACAAGGAGAGTATCTGGATTTGGGGAAGGGAAGGGGTCAGAGTGACAAATGCTTCAGAGATGTCAAGAAGTATGAGGGCTGACAAAAGGCCACTGGATTTAGTGGTAAAAGGATCACTGGTGACCTTGAAGAAAGCAGTTTCAGTAGAATATTGCAGATAGAATCCAGATGGTGAGAACTTGACAAGTTAGAAGGAAGTGAGAAAGTAGAGGCAGCTAAGAAGGCAGCTTTTTCTAGGAATTTGGTTATAAAAGGGAAGACAGGTAATGAATGATAACTTGAAGGAATATTATGGTCAAATGAAGAGTTTCTGAGGTTGTGAGAGTGGGGAAGGAGTCAGTGGACAGGGAGGGGTTAAAAAATTGGAAGAGAGAGGGGATATCAAAGGGCAAGCTCCCAGAGGAAATAGAAGGTGGGATCAAGGGTTCAATAATAGGGGTTGGCATTGGTAAGGAGAAGGGCCACCTCATCTTCTGCAGATGGAGAACATAGGAGATGATGTTGAAGGAATTTGAAGGGAGTAGAATGTAAGAGAAGAAGGAATTCATGATGAGTGGACTCAAGTTTTTCAATAGTTTGAGATTGATTGCTGGGAAAGAGAGGCAAGAAGATGATGTAGGTGTCTTAATGGGAGAAGAGAAGGCTTTGAGAAATCAATCAGGAAAGAGGTAGAGGATTGCATGCAAACAGTAAGGGCCCAGTTGAGATTTGTTCACAAATTGTTGTTGAACCAGTCTACCAAGTTGTGTGACTTCTTTCAGAAGTGTTCAGTAGTATGTGAGTTGGAGTGAAGAAGGCAGATAGTGGGCATAATCCAGTAACGGGATTTGGAAACGGATGAATCTTTCCATCTTTGAAGTTCATGTCATCAGATTACATCTCCCTATCTAGATAGTTTTTTATTGTTATCTATTGCACCCACTTCCTCAATGACTTCAATAATTGGCTCATAAGTATTCATTTCTCAGATTCAACCATTATTCATGATCCAGTGTCCTCAAGTGCCATGGCTTCTATCTCCACTCTGCCTTAGCCATTCACATTGTCACTATCACTAGAAACTACTTCACTAATGAGATCCTTAGCTTTAAAATTGTCCTCTCTCCTCAGAAACTACCATTCTTCTGCCTGTCCAACTATCTCTGTCCTGAACTTTGCAAATGCCCTTTTCTCAAGCCATGATGCTACACCTGACCCTCCTGCATCATTTGATACTTTTGATCATTGCTTCCTCCTGGATACTCTCTACTCCCTCAGCTCTCATGAAGTTGCTCTCTCTTTCTCTTCCTACTCTAATTCCCCAATTAGATTCCCCAGTCTAAGTATACAGCTCCAATCTTTCCTCAAAGTTCATGTCTCATATCTCTATCTGAATGCTGGTCATCTCCACATGGATGTCCTACCGGCATGTAAAACTCACCAAATTTAGATCTGAGTGCATCATCTCCCACTCTAAACTTGCTTCTCTTCTCAACTTCCCTGTTTCCATTGATGGTTCTACTATCTTCCCGATCACTCAGGCTCAAAAACCTTGGAGTCAGTTATTTAAAACTCCTCCTTCTCCCACTCTGTCCACATTCAATCAGCTGGCAAGTCCTGTCAATTCTATCTCCACAACATCCCATCTGTTCCCTGTTCTCCACTTATACTGCCTGGCACAAAGCAGGAACTTAAACCATGTTTGTTGAATTAAATTCGACTAAGAATTGGGTTGTAGATTTATACCTAGAACAGACCTTAGAGATCATTGGATCATGGATTTTGAGTTGTGAGGGACCTTGGAGTTTATCTAGCACAATTTCCTCATTTTATAGATGAGAACCGAAGTCCTGAGAAAGTCACACCAGCAGCAACAGAAGAGATTTGAACTTTGACTCCAAATTCTGTGCCCTTTCACTGTACCACATTACTGTTAATCTACCCCAATTCCCACTCCCAGGAGGCAGTGTGGTACAATGGGAAGAGCATTGGCTCAAGAATCAGAAGACCTGAATTCAATGCCCACCCTAGAGGCTTACTACATAGGCAAGTCACTTGAATTCCCTGGGCCTAAATTTTCTCATCTATAAAATGATGGATGATAGATTTAGAGTTGGAAGGGCCCTTAGAGTACAACTCCATCAATTTTTGCAGATGAAGAAACTATAAATGAGGCCCAAGGAGGTTTACCCAGAGTCAAACAGCTAGTAAATGTTGGAGACAAGAGTTGAACTCATATCTTCCTCTGACTCAAAGACCGTCACTCTATCCATTGTACTACCTGACCAACTCCTCTAGGGTGAAGTTAGAGGACTTCTTTGGTCCTTTACCGCTCTAGATCTAAGCTTTTCCTTTTACAGACAAGGGAACTAAGAGGAAACTTACACAGTGAGAGATCTAGGGTTTGAATGGAGGTCCTTACCTCTATAACCCACACAAACATCCCAGCTTAGTGAATTGCATACCCTTGGCATTTCAATGTTTGTTGGATTAAATTTGTTAATTTCCCTCCCTTTTTATTAAATATTATAGGACATATAAGTGTGTATTTATAATAGGAACCTGAAAGAGAAAGTATATTTAAAAATGTTTTAAATTAAGTGTGTGTGATTGTATGTATAGATATTTATGTGTTTCAGCTAAGGCTTTGTCTAAACAGAAAAGTTTAATTAGAAAACTATTTCCCTGTAAGAGATCTTGGTTTTGTTGACCTAAAATACTGAATTATGGCATTTCAATAGACATCCGGTAAAATGAAATAATCTGGATTCATAATAGATGGCTTAACCTGCCAAGCCTGAAGCGCTCATGTCTGCATAATTACATGTTGATATACTGACAGACAGTACTTCCAGTTAGTTAAGGGTTGTCTGAACCTATCTACAATTGCTAGGGCCGGTTTTAGGGTGCTTGATAATCAGGGCTAATTAATAAACCATGTCCTTTCTGTGCAGTGTAAATTAAAAATTGTAGTAGAGGCAATTAAAATTCCAATCTCTAGAAGTCTGAAAAAAAAAAAGGAAAATGAAAAAGGAAGTGGTCCTCAGACAAATTAATCTACTGACTCGTTTGATTTTTTTTTTCTTTTAAAAGACAGGCAGGGCAGCTTCCAAAAGGGCACTTTGGTAAAGCCCATGTCTTCAAGGTTTCCAACTTTCCACAATTAAATCTTTGTTAAGATTACCTAGATGACGTTTAAAAGAAAAAAATCACACACACAGCTAATGAGGAAATACTTGAGGCAAATTTGATCGACTCTCCTGCCAGGCAAGTTTCTGAAAGAGCCTAGAAGTCCCTTTGACATGTTTAAGTTTTCTTCTTTAAAAAACCAAAAAAAGGACTTCAAGATTACAAGGAAGAAATCTGCTCTGTCACTGTAGGGAATGTGAATGGAAAATGTAGGTTTGCCATATGATGAAAGGGAAGAGGAATTGGGAGGAATGAAGCCAGAAATCTGGGGATTAATAACCTGGTTAGAACGTTCAAGGAAGGGGTAAGTTAGAGAAAGTGGAGTCTGTGAGCAGTGTGGATAACAGAATTTGAGAATATTCCCCTTACAAGCCATTCCTGAAAAAAAAAAAGATTTTATATATATAATACACATAATGATATATTTATATATATAAATAAATATTGCATATTTTATATTTCTATTTTATTTTTATATTTATTTATATTTTTATTACATGTTTTATACAGATAAAATCTATTTTTAAAAGGAAAGATTCATCTATCGATATATAGATCTTTAAAAGCGAGATGGAAGAATCAACAAAAAAAGGACAAAATATGTAAGTTCAGAAATTTTAGCTAATACCTGACGAGGTAGTATATAATATGGTGACAAGAACATTGTTGACCTCGAGTAAGTTATTAAGCTTATTTGGGCCTCTGTTTCTTTATCAGAAGATGCTAGAATAAGTGAGCCTTAAGACAGCATTTATTTTATATAATATATATTTATGTATACTTATAGGTGTACATGTTGCCATATATAATTAAATAAATGCTTGTGAAATTGACACAACTCAATTGTTGTCTCAACTCAAGCAACACTTTCTCCATGAAGTCCTTCCTGATTCTCCCAGCTGCTCATGCCTGCCTCTCTGGACAAAATATTGCTGTTGCAGTTCAGCTGTGTCTGATTCTTCATCATCTCATTTGGGGTTTTCTTGACAAAGCTACTGGAATGGTTTGCAATTTCCTCCTCCAGCTCATTTTACAGATGAGGAAACTGAGGCAAACAAGATTAAGTGACTTGCCTAGGGTCACACAGCTAGTAAGTGTCTGAGGCCAGATTTGAGTTCAGAAAGATGAATCTTGCTGACTCCAGGCCCCACACTCTATCTACTGCACCACTTAGGTGCTAAACAACAACAAAAATTAACATATTTATCTGGTATTTATTTTGCATATGCTAATATATGTGCATGTTTTGTCCTCTAATAGAATTTAAGCTCCTTAAGGGCAGAGACTGTTTCAATTTTGTCTCTATATGTATCTGGCATGTAATAGGTGCTTATTAAAAGCTTGCTGATTGATAGCAAAGCTGCCATATGGCATGATACTTCTGAAGGTGAAAGGAGACATGGATTGAATAAATGGCGTGTGTAGTCATTGAGTACATGCTCTTTTATCCCCTTGGGGAAAACTGGACTAAAATGACCCTATGTCCAAAGGTCATACTTTATATGCTTCCATCTTGTCTTTTGGTGAAGTAACTGACTCAGACAACTTCTTCTTCTTCTTCCTCTTCCTCTTCTTCCTTTTCTTCCTCCTCCTCCTCTTCCTCTTTTTCTTTTTCTTCTTCTTCTTCTTCTTCTTCTTCTTCTTCTTCTTCTTCTTCTTCTTCTCCTCCTCCTCCTCCTCCTTTTTCAATTTATGGAATAAAACAAGTGTTTCCATAACACAGTACAATAAAAAAGATGATTGCACATGAAACCACAAATTCAATGGGTTCCTTCTAATGAGATAAAATTGTAAAAGGGATAAATGTAGTTTCCTGAATTTATTTTTTCTCCATTAATATATTTCTATAACCCCACCTGTCAACAAGACATCTCTGCCAGATTTCCCAGAACCACCTCAAACTTAGCAGGTCCAAAATCAAGCTTATGATCTTTCCACCTAAAGCTGTACCTCATTTTGTCTCCCTTGTTTCTGACTCTACCACCATCATATACCCCATCTCCCACATTTAGAATGTGGTGTTTTCTGTGACTCCTCTCTCTCTTTTCTCTTAGATCCAATCAATTATAGGGTCCTCTGTAATATTTCTCATATCTATCCCCTCCTCTCTGTTCCTACTATCGCTCTGTTAGTACTCATTTCTACCCTTCTATGCCAACTATCCCAGACTTTTCCAACAACATTCGAACAGGTTGTCTCACTACAACTGTCTCTCCTAATCCATCTTTCATTCTGCTTCCAAGCTAATTTTCCTTCTGACCAAACCATGCTTCTACTCAAAAATCATCATCCCTTTGGGGTTAGGTAGGAGAAAGAGCAAAGAATTCAATTTTTGCCCCAGACAAGGTACAATCTACTTGGGGTAATTCAATCCAATAAGATTTTTTTTTATACCAGTTATGTCCCAGGAACCATGATGGGCATAGGCAAATCAACAAACCATGTCCAAAGGAACTGACATTCTAGTGAATATAACAAACTAAAAATTGGGTAATATTATCTGAAATGTAGAAGATAATATGTTATTAATTGGACTGGTAACATAAGGGCTGAGGGGATGCAAAATAAAGGCTAGAGAACAAGCTTAACTTGTAAACTATTTATGAACTCTGGCAACTCGCATACACTGACAACTTTTCATTCATTCCTGTCCAGGACAAAATACAGCAACTATTTTAACAGCAGCTTAGGCCAGGAAATGACTAATGGGCAGAAAGGATGTCTGAAAACACAACTGCAAGTATTGTTTTCATTCGTTTCCAAGTCAGAAGTATCAAACATCCATATTACCTTACGTCAAGAGGCAGGAAGACCCCCTCCTCACTTCAGCCCTCTCCCACAGGTAACTTTAAAAATATATATGACATCATTCCAAGCCCAGTTTTATAATGTGTCCCACAAGTAAAATTGCAGTCTTAGCTAATTTACAGATGCTTCTTGGTGGCAGAGGTCCAGCGCTTCTCCGGCCCACAAATCTTTTCAAACGGAAAGCACATTAGGTAAACAAAATATAATTGTCAAGGGCATACTTTGGTTAGGTCTATGGCTTTTCCAACTGAGATCTGCCCTGGAGCCAGAAGCAGGGTGTGAGGATGTGGGGGTGTGAATAAGCAGGATCCATCCAAGGAGATAAATACTTTTTTTGTGACAATCAACATCGATCTTAGAGACATCCCGTTGAGCTAACAAGCATATTTGGGCTCAGCATAAGCAGAATTTTCTTAAAATTAGAGTTAGCAACAATGACACACAAAAAAAACCACATTAGAGTTATCTACAAATGGAATGGGTTGTGTCAGGAAGTGGTGGCTTTTCTTTAACTGGAAGCCTTCAAGTATGGCCTCAATCCCTCCTCACCCCGAAAGTTCATTTGACTTTTAAAGATTTTATGTACAAGGTATTCCAAAAATCTTAGTGCAGTTTTAAGATAGTAAAGATACATTCACATGTATTACACATGGGCAGCTACATGGTACGGTAGATAGAGTGTCAGGAAGTGTAGGGAATGTGAATGGAAAATGTAGGTTTGCCATATGATGAAAGTCAGGAAGACTCAGTTCAAATGTGGCCTCAGACACTTACTAGCTGTGTGACCATGGACAAATCACTTAACCTTGTTTGCCTCAGCTCCTCATCTGGAGATGGAAAGGACAAACCACTCTGGTATCTTTGCTAAGAAAATCCCAAATGGGGTCATGAAGAGTTGTATATGACTGAAAAATGATTGAACAACAATAACATATATATTACACATGTAAGTGTGTATATATATATATATATATGTATTAAATGTTTAACAAAGTAAAAACATGATTGTCTCCTTCCTCAATTCTGTTCTATTTCTGTGCATTTAAAAAAGTTTTATTGATGCTCCTCTTTTTTCATGTCTTTCACTATTCTTCGACAACTCCCCTATTCCAGCACAAGCCCTCCTTTGTAACAAGATAAGTATAGTCAAACAAAACAAATCAACCCATTGGCAGGTATTTTTGAGAATGCATGCTGGATTCTGCACCTATAGTCCATCATCTCTTTGCCAAAAAGACAGAGGCACATTTTATTATCAGTCTTTTGAAGCTATGACCAGTTACACTTTAGTGAGGGTTCTGAGGTTTTTCTTAAAGTTGTCTCCTATCATAATAATTGTGGCGTATAAAGTGTTCTAATGGTTCTGCTCATTTCACTCAGTGTCAGTTCATAGAAGAATTTCCATAATTCTCAGAATTCATTATTTGATTGTTTTTTAGGGCACAATAAGATTCCATTATTGTCATACTATCTGGGAGAGTTTTTTTCAGTGGATTCAGGTGCCTCAATTTCTATCAGGTCTAGAAAGACTACTATTATATATATATATATATATATATATATATATATATATGTATGTATATATATATGTATGTATATATATATGTATATGTATGTATATGTATATATGTGTATGTATATATATATATGTATATATATGTATGTCTTTCTTCATAAGCAAGATAATGCTTCTCTAAATATAGACCTCTACCTTATTGTCAGAGTCTATGTGTGCAGCCAAGTCCTGCAGGAAGTGTGACCTGAGCAGACCCAAGAGGGCTCTGAGCCGAGTTTTACTGATATCTAATAAAATATTTATGGTGCAGTAGATTGTTGAAAATACACTATCAATATTAGTAGAAACAGTACCAGAGCAATGAACTCTTCTGCCAAAGCAACTTATCCTGGTTGTCATGGAAAAACTCATCTTTTAAACTCTTGGGTAGTATCCAGATAAGTTTCTCCAAAGGAACTTCTGTTTTAAGAAACAAGGGAGGAAAACAACTACCCACTTTTGCAATATCTTATATAAATTTCTTCCAAAAGCAACTTCTGCCAGTTCTGTAACACTTTAAAAGTGTAAAATATGCATTAGCAAGAATCACACATAAAATATGTGGGAGAATAATTTATCCCTGGAGTATATGTGCCTAGCACTTTAGAGTTTTCAAAAGGCTTCTACATATATTATCTCTTTCAATCATCACAACAATCCCTTGAGGTAGGCTGAGTAAATATTATTATACCCATTTTATAGATAAGGACACTAATGGGAGTGGTGGTGGGCATAATATTTGTTGTTCAGTCATTTTCAGTCATGTCTGGCTCTTCCTGATCCTATCTGGGGTTTTCTTGGCAAAGATACTTGAGTGGTTTGCCATTTTCTTCTCTAGCTTTTTTTACTTTTAAGGAACAGAGGCAAACAGGCTTAAGTGACTTGCCCAAAGTCACAAAGCTAGTAAGTATCTGAGGCTGGATTTGAACTCAAGAAGATGAGTCTTTCTGGCTCCAGGCCCAGCACTTTATCCACTGTGTCACCTAGCTGCCTGGGTATAACATTAAAAAAAAAAAACATTAATCAAAAAAAGAAAAAAAAAAAAGATTTGGAAAGATGAAGTAGTTTGCCCAAGATCACACAGCTGGTCCAGGTCTTTTGAATACTAGTTCAGTGCCCTTCCATGAATGTAAATGAACTGTGTTTTAAACAAGTTTTTCCTGAGAACTTAGAAGTGTGTGGGGTTGCTAATCAAATGAATGGGATATAATCCTAAACTCTATAACCATGTTCAGTTCCACAACAGGGAAGTCCATGAGGAGGAACTAGAGAAGAGTGAAAGCTAGTTTTGTACATGTTTTTCTAATATGATGATTAATTCTGTAAGTTAGCGAAAGAAACCTATAAAGTTGTAACAGCAATTCCAGATGTTCTGAAATCATAAGGGATGACTGCCTGGTGTGTTTTGTTCTTCTCTGTATTTCCCATAGCAGAGGCCTAACATGTAGTAGACCCTTAACAAACATAGAAAAGAAAAAAAAAGAAAGGACAGAAAGGAAGGAAGGAAGGAAGGAAAGAAGGAAGGAAGGAAGGAAAGAAGGAAGGGATGAAGGAAGGAAGGAAGAAGGCAGAAAAGGAAAGAAGAGAAGGAGAGAAAGAAAGAGAAAAGAAAGGAAGACAAAAGGGAGGAAGGAAGAGAGGGAGGGAGGAAGAAATGAAGGAAAGAAGAAAGGAGGGAAGGAAAGAAGAGAGAAGGGAAGGAATGAATGAAGGAAGGAAGAAAGGAAAGAAAGAAAGGAGAAAGAAGGATTTGGTGGGCTTAGGGAGGTGGAGGGAATCACTAACTAGCATCCTTTAAGCTACTGATTAGAGGCCAGCCTGTTCTCTATGGAGAACTTGAGGTTCTTTGTCAAATTCAGTTGAAATTAGCCTTTTGGACCAAACGATGCTTTGTATATATATGCTTTCTGTGTTTGTGTCTGCATGCTCATGGTAAGTGTATGGTACTCCAAAAAGGCCATCTCTTTTCCTAGGAACAGGATTGGCCCACAGTAAAATTATGAAGTAGCTGAAATTAGTCTTTGCTCTTCCCCAGTCCCACATGGATTTGGAGTCCGGGGACTTGAATTCAGATGTGGCCTCTGGTCCTTATTATCTCTATGACCTCTCTTGGTCTGTTTTCTCATCGATAAAAAATGTGAGTGTTAGATTAAATGATTTGATCTTTAACATCCAACAATTCTGTTACTATCTAATTTAGTAAATAATTAGCAGATGAAATGTGATCCAAAGGAGGAAGAGAACAAGAATCTATTAAGCACCTACTATGTGTCAGGCACTGGGTTAAATGTTTTACAAATACTATCTCATTTGGTCCTCACAGCAACCCTGGGAGATAGGTGCTATTATTAACTTAAACAGTTGAATTTCTTCAACTGGTCTACAGTTTATGAAACTGAGACAGACAGAGGTTAAGGAACTTGCTGAGGGTCACAGAACTAGTAAGAATCTGAGGCTGGATTTGAACTAAGGTTGTGCTAACTCCAGGCCCCAGCCTTCTATCCACTATACCACCAAACTGCCAAAACTGTCTTGTCCATCTCTATAGCCTCTTACAGCTTTAGAACAGGGCAAGACCTTACACACAATAGACACTCAATAATGATCTGATGAATGAATGAATGAATGAATGAATGAATGAAATGTTTAGGGTTGGGGAAGTATTAGGGGATGATTTCCTCTTGTCTTTCAAAATACATTCCACTCACAAATCAGCCTATTTAAAAAATGTGGTCCTCTTGAGCACTGATGTCAAACTCAAATATAAATGGTGGCTACTAAGCTGTATGTAAGGATCCCTGAGGGCACAGATTAGCTTAGAAAACCCCATATAATTTATCCTTTATTGCATTTTTACTTATTTTGTTAACTATTTCCCATTTTCATTTTACACCTCTGCTTTTGAGGGCAGGTATCATTTTGTCTTTGTCTTTGTGTTCCCAGCATTCACCAGTATTCCTGGCACATAGTATGTGCTAAATAAATCCTTGCTGAATGGACTTGAATTTCTGAAATTTCAGCTGAAACCAGCCTTTTAGACCCAAAGGTGCATGGTGCAGGATGCAGATACAGAATGTCATTGCAGTGTATTCTCTATGGTCTCTGAAACATTTCTTTTGGCATGCAAAAGATCGAGCCCATCCTCTTTCTCAAAGGATTACACTTGAAAAACCAGTCTATGGAAAGCCATCTATAACTCTTTCATTTACCAAGAGCCAAAGCAACTGCTGTTAACTCTGGTCAGCTGAGCAATTCAATTTTTCCAGAGGAACCTCCACCTTGCCCTGACTAAAATATGATACTAATTCTGTGCTTCCCAAAGGGCGTTTTGGCCATAGTACATAAATCTACACCCCAGAAAGGAGAGAGAATCACTCAGGTGAATAGTTAAGCCCTTTCTCTCTGACGGAGCCATTCCCTAATAACAGCATAAACCACTAATCTAGGCAGCAGGTGCTACTGTCAAAGATAACTTTGTGAAATCTCTGCAGGCAGAGACAGATGGAGATTTCATTTCTGGGCTTTCAAGTGAAAATTTTAGAAAGGGCCAGTTAGGGCCCCTTTGCACTCCATTTAGAGACAGACACTGGGACTGTGATTTCAATGATACAGAGGACTCTTGCATGAGGAAAACTCCCTCTGCTAATGCAGGCTGGCACTTTCTTTGAAATTTACAGACTGAGAGCATGTGTTCTTAACCTTTTTTTGTATCATGAACCTCTGTGGCAGTCTGGCAAAGCCTATGGATCCCTCAGAAAAATGTTTCTAAATGCATAGAATAAAATGCATAGGATTACAAATGAAACCAATTACATTAATTAAATTTAATCATCAAAAATTTTTTTAAGTTCATTGACCCCAGGTTAAGGTTTAACCCCAGGTTAAGACTTATAGAGTTATCTAGAAAAGCAGTGTCAAACTCAAATAGAAACAGAGGCCTCTGAATCATACAAAAGAATCCCTATGGACCACATACTGATTAAAAAAAAAACATGTAGTAATATGTTTTATTGTATTTTATTTTAAAAAATATTTCCCAAATATATTTTTATCTGGTTTGGGCACTCAGGAATGTTGTAAGCCACACACGGCCCATGGGTTGCATGTAAGATACCTCTGGCCTAAAGCATTTAGAAGCTAAGTGATTTTCCCAGGGTCAAACAATCAGCATGTATCAGAGGCAAGCCCTGAACCTAGATTTTCTTGACTCAAAGCATCTTCTCTATCCTCTATTCCACAGCTTCTTCCCTTATTCTCTATTAATTTTTTAAACTAAAATTTAATTTTTCAATTAAGGAAATCTGCTTTTTTCTCCCTCCCACCTACCATTAAAAAAAGAAAGAAAAACAGATATGCATAGTCAAGCAAAACAGATCCCCATGCAAACAAGTCCAAATATATATGTTTTATTCTGCGTCTTGAGCCCATCACCTCTCTGTCAGGAAGTAGGTAGCAATGCTCCATTATAAGACATTTGGAATTGGGATTTATAGTTATGCTGAGATTTCTTAAGTCTTTCAAAGTTGTTTTTCTTTATAATATTGTTGCTATAGTATAAATTGTTCTTCTGGTTCTGTTCACTTCACTCTATATCAGTTCATACATGTCTTCCCAGGTTTCTCTGGAACTGTCCTCTTGATCATTTATCACAACACAGAAGAATTCCATCACTTTTATATACTATAATTTATTCAAATATCCCCCATTTGATGGACACTTCATCAGTTTCTAGGTCTTTGGTACTGCAAAAGGAGCTGCTATAAACTAATTTTGTATGTGCCGTTCCATCCTTTATTGAATGTAAAAAATAAACAAATCTGCTACTTGCCCCCCATTTGAAAGTGGCCATTCCCTTGGAGAAGGAGTTGTTTAGACAATATGTGGGCCTCTAGAAAACTACCAAAATATCCAAAATCTACCAAAATATCATAGAGGAAAGTTTCAAACTACACTGAGAGTAAGGTGAAAGGAAAAAAAAAATCTCACCAGCATTACTGTGGCCATGTGGGTGTGTTTCCGTTCTGCTTCCTGCAGAAACAACATCTGTTCTTACATTCTGCATAAGCCACCTCTAATATTTATTGCTTTTGCTGAACAGTGAAAGAATCTGAAACATTAAACCTTTTGATCTGTTGACAATCTCAGATCTCTGTTAAAAGATGAACTACATAATGATACAAATTGGAGAAATTTAACCGGTATGGAAGACATAAATCCCTATCACAATCTCATTCTCTCTCCACCTCCACACATAAAATCTCCCAAGATTGTGACCAAATTGTGTCTTACAACTTTCTTTTCTTTCCCACTTATCTTTTTATGTTTTCTTCTGGTTCTTTTAAAAATGATACATTTTTTTTTTTTGTAGTAGCAAAACACTGGAAACAAAATGGATACTCATCCATGACAATAGCCAAACAAAATGTGCAATAGGAATGTAATGAAACATAACCATCCCAGAAGAAATAACAAATAGGAGGAATTCAAAGGGAAGTCTTGCATGAACTGATACAGAATGAAATGAGCAGAACCCGGAGAAGAAGTTATAGAATAACAATAACGTAAAGAAAAACAAATCAGAATGACTTCAAGACTCCAGATTAGTACAGTGACCAATACTTATTTCAAAACACTGAGGAAGATACAGGGCTTTCATCACTCTTTGCAGAAATGATGATAGACTAGAGGTATAGAATGAGATGCATATTTTCAGAGATGGCCAAAGTGATGATTTATTTTGCTTGACTATGCTTATTTGTTACAAGGGAAGAGCATCTGCTGGGGGAGGGACCAAAGTGGGGCATGTTCTCCCTTTTCGTTACTACCTCCTGGCTTCCTTCAAAAATTCAGCTCAAACCCCACCTACAAGATATCTTTCATAGTCCCACAGCCAGTACCTTTGCTTTGAGATTATCTTCCACTTTTACTCTATATAGCTTGTGTGTGTATATATGTTTGTATGTGTGTGAATATTTTCATATATACAATACGTATACACATATTTCATGTTGTCCTCCCCATCTCCATTAGAAGGTGAACTCCATAAGGACAGAGGCTGACTTTCTCTTTCTTTGTATCCTCAGCCCTTAGCCCCCAGTGGCTGGCACACAGTAGGTGCTTATTATAAATGTTTATTGACTGACTTCAAAGTACTACACCATACCAGAGAACTAATAAATGGTAAAGGCCAACTCAAATCCAGATCTCCTGACTTTAAGGCCAGTCCTCTTTCTAATATATCACAAGATAATTCCTCTTACTGTCCTCCCCTTCTCATTTGTCAATTTGGGGTATTCAACTTTATAAACAATTAAGAGGAAACCACTTAGAAAGCCCTGTAGAAGTCCTGAAATTGTCTCTGAATTGACTGGAAGCTACATAGTGTAGTGGATCTGGAGTTAGGTAATATGGGTTTAAATTCCAGCCCTTCAGCCTACTACTAGTGTAACCTTGAGTAAGTCATCTCTGCTCTTGGACCTTAGTTCCTTCCTTATTAAATAAAGACAATGGATCTAATGATCCCTCAAGTCTTTTCTAGCACTAAATCTATGACTTATTAATCTATCACAGTTTCTTCAGTTTAACTGTTTAACCATTCATATGTATGCTTTCATTTCCCCTGAAAAGAATTTAAGCCTCTATGTACATACCATCCTCTAGTCTGTTGCAGAAGCCCCATAAAAGCTGATTTATTAATCTATTTTTCCCAATTTTTTACACTTTTATTTAAAGTTTTGAGTTCCAAATTTAATTCTTCTCTCCTTGCCCTCCTTCCTGAGATAGTAAGCGATCAGACATAGGTTATACATGTGTAGCTATGTAAAACATTTCCATATCAGTCATTTTGTAGCAGGTTTATTAATCTAAAGAGTCCAAACCTCAGGCTGAGTCACTGAGGGACTTGCTGGTAATGGGAATGCAAGGTAATGTTCCTTTCAGCTCCGGTCCCAGTGATACAGATATCACATATTTGCCATCTGATGTCATATAGCCTGAGCTTCGGCCCACTGAACTCCACTCAAATGGCAAATCTATATTAGGGCTTCTCCTGAACAGACGTGCCACATGCCAGACATGCAGTTCTTGCAAAGAGGTGGCCCAGCCAAAGGAACTCTTGGATTACTCTCGTACCCCTAAGAGAATGTCTTTCATATCTTTCAAGCACTGACCATTTCTCTTTTTCTATCACCTAATCCCTTTGAACTTGGGTTGTTGAGAGAGGCCTTGAGCTCATGGGTCAAGCTATGGACACTAGCAGGATCTGCTTGTCTTAGGCTGCATGTCACCCCTACATACCTTGTCAGCCCACAGGGAGAGCAAGCCTGGGGAACATGTAGCTGCCAGCCCACTCCTGGACAGTTGACATAGTTTGTCAAAACCCTATTCCTTCTTCCTCCTTCCCAAATTGAATGTTAAAGGCAACACATGGTTTCCAGGTTGGGTCAGAGTCAGAGTATAGCACAGTCTGCTGTGTGTTCCCAGATGGATGAACACACACAAAGTAGGCAATTGCTTATTATAGTTGACATTTGTTCACACCTTAAAATTTGCAAACAGTATCTTTATATAGTGTCTCATTTGGTCTTCACAGCAACCCTGGGAAATAAGTACTATTTAATCCCCCATTTTAAAAATAAGAAAATAAGAAAGGTCAATATTGATGTCTGCTGATTGATCAGGATAGTGATTGCTGAAGATTGAGGTGGCTATGATAATTTCTTAAGACAGCAATGAAGTTTGACACACTGATTGACTCTTCCTTTCACTCATACATTTAGAGGCCACTATTGTGTTATTAAATGGCCTAATGTCAATAATTTTGTGTCTCAGGAACTAGGGGGAGGCCCACGGAGAGGGAGAGAGACAGGGGAACTGCCAGTAGGTGAAGTAGTCAGAACACATGCAACATTTATTGATTAAGTTCTCTGTCTTATATTGGGCATGGTTTATGGCACCTCAAAACAATTATAATAGTAACATCAAAGATCACTGATCACAGGTCACCATAACAGATATAATAATAGTGAAAAAGCTTGAAATATTATGAGAATTACCAAAATGTGACACAGAAACACCATGTGAGTATGTGATGTTTGAAAAACGGTGCCCATAGTCTTGCTTGATGCAGGGTTGCCACAAACCTTCAATTTGTAAAAAAATGCAATATTTGCAAAGAACAATAAAGTGAAGTGCAGTACACCAAAACATTTACAGCAGCACTTTCTGTGGTAGTAAAGAGCTGAAAACAAAGCCAATGCCACTTAATTAAGGAATGGTTAAACAAATTGTGGTACCTGAATGTAATGGAATATTATTGTGCTTTAAGAAATGACAAATATGATGAATACAGAGAAGCATGGAAAGACACATCAACTGATGAACGTTGAAGTAAGCAGAGCCAAGAAAACAACATACACCCTGACTATAACAATTAAAATGGAAAGAACAACCACCACAAAACAATCAAAATTAAAGGTTGCAAAAATTACAAAGATAATCACAGCCTCGAAAAAGAACGATAAGAAGACATTTTTGCCCTTCTTGTTGCAGAAGTGGTAGGTCCAAAGGTGTGGAATGCTGAATATATTTTCAGACTTTTTTGTTGTATTGATAGGTTTTGCTGATTTTTTCCTCTTTTTACTGCTTTTCTTAAGAAAAAGACTTTTTGTTATGTGAGATGGCTCTCTGGCAGGGGTAAGAAAGGAATGCTGGGAGCAATTTTTCATGTAAAAATGAAATATATCAATAAAACTCATTTCTAAAAAGACAGAACCATGGTGAAGAGCAGCCCAATGGTAGGAGTTATTAAATATTTGTGTAAATTACTATAGTAATAGTATAGTGTGATGTGATGGGATAGAGAGCCATCATGGGTTCAAGACATGGGTTCAGCTTCTCCTGATACATGCTGGTTATGTGACTCTGGGTTAGTCATTTAATCGTTTAGTACCCCTACCCAATTTTCTAAGGTTTCAAAGTAGGTGCCAATCTTGATTGGTAATAAAAATAGTAATAGTTAACATTTAAATAGTGCTTACTATATGCCAGTCACTGTGCTAAGCACTTTACAAATATTATTTCATTTGATCTTCACAACAACCTTGGAAAGTAGGTGCTGTTATTATCCCCATTTCACAGGTGAGGAAACTGCGGCAAATAGAAGTTGAGACTTGCCCAGGGCCACACAGCTACTAAGGTCTTCCTGACTCAAGGCCCAGCACTCTATCCACTGTGCCACTTAGCTGGTAGATGAGCTCTCCTCATCAGCATTTCCCAATATGAATGAAATTGTAGATAGGGTCCAATAAGATAAAGAAAATTACTGAGGAACATTATAGTCTCCTTTTCAGGGATCTCTTAAAAAAAGGCCAGATTTTCTGAGAGTGGTTTAGATGAGAGCCTGTCTGAAAGAAGGAAGTGGGAGTAGACATCCTCCAAATGTCCTTTCTAACCCTATGAGTCTATGACATCTGTCAACTGTTATCAGAAAGAAATTTTTTCCTGGTGAAGGAAGATAGGACTAGCTGACACCATAGAAGTGAATTTATAATTGGATAACTGGGCAGGGGTTGGACTAGATGACCTTTGAAGGCCCTTCCAACTCAGAGGTTCTACTATTCCAGGAGTCTATGATCTATTAGTGGGAGGTGGTTGAGGGATTTTCAACAGCAGCCTTTTCACTGGTGAAGATTTAAAGCCAGAGAGTACTCAGTCACTGCAATCCAAGAAGCCCTACTTCTCCTGTAAAGGGCCAGGATGAAAAGATGACATGAACAGCAACATTCATTCACTCTAGAAACCTGGATCTGGCTGGAGATCCCACTCTGGGTCTGCATTAGAAAAAATTTAAATATCTGAAAGAGTTATTTACACAAGAGGTCTTGACTTGGGGTACATAAAATTAAAAAATAATTCATTAACTGTATTTATATATAATTGATTTCCTGGGGTTTTTATTTTTTGTTTGTTTGTTTGTTTTTAGTTTTGTGCATTATTCTGAAGAGTCCATAGGTTTTATCAGATGGCCAAAAGGATACATGACATAGACCAGGTTAAGAACCCTTTCTCTATAGAAAACTGCTATTCGTTTTTCTTTGCCACACTGGACAATACTATGGTGGAGCCTGTCAGTAGGAGCCCAGACCCTCTCTCATACCAGCTCTGATAAAGAATGGTGACAGCTACATGTTTGGGACTTTATTTAGTCATAGTACAAAGATTTTCCTCCACTGCTGTCACTGTGAGACATGCAGCTCTATCATCGAATGTCAACTCACGGAGCCAGAGGCTCAGTTCCTTATGGCTCTGAGAACAAAATTCTCTTCAGGCACAAGTAGCTATATGTCAGGCTGGGTTCCTCACACTACCTCTCACTGCCAGTAATCAACTCACAGTCCTTGAAATTTTAAATTGGGATTTTTTTAGAGGGACTTCATAAAAGAGAGAAAAAGATCAACCACCTGGATTTATAGGAATATCCAGCGGGAAAAATAATAGATGTTCATAAATGAGAGACGGCATAGTATAGTGGATATAAGCCAGCCTCTGTGTTAGGACCACCTGGGTTCAAATCCTTCCTCTAACACATGGAGGCTGTGGGGCCTGGGCAAATCATTTCATCTCTTACTGCCCAAGGCAATTTTCTAAGACTACGAATAGCTGATCTGCATGGGTAGAGGAAGTATTCTCACTGGGAGCTCCTTATGCCGATAAAATCATAAGTCTAGACCAAAAAATATACATAATACATATAGTGACATACATTTATGTATTTATATAAAATTTTTAAAAACCCTTGACAGTGTGGTTTACACAAAGCAAAGAAGCATAGAATAATTTTACATCTAATTTATATATATGCATGCACAATTATGTATATGTGTACTATATACAATATAAAATATGCACCCAATATATACACACTCCTTAGAGATTCTGGGAAGGCATAAACCATTACTGGTTTCCTTTTCCTAAGACTTGGCTCAAATCTTCCCCTTTGCAGGAAGCCTTTCCTGGTCCCCTCAGCGGCTAATGCTATCCCCTTTCATATTGCTTTCATTTACTTTATATTTAGCTTTGGGTTCCTATGTATTTATATGTTGTTTTCCTCATTAAAATGTATGCTCCCTGGTAGTATATCGGTTTTTTTTTTATGTTTTGGTTTTTCTGGTCTTTCTTTGTGTTTACCACATAGTAAGAGCTTAATAAATGTTTGTTGACTTACTCATATAACTACTTTCTTATTTCTGTAAAATTAATCTATAGAATGCTCTCTACACATGATATGAAAGTCACACTGATAAAATATAAGAAGCTAGCAGGTTGGCTTTCGCAGGCCATTTTCCACAATAGATCACATTCCTATAGACATTGGCCTCCTTTCTATTCTTTGTATGTAAAACTCCATCTCCCAACTCCATTCCTTTGTATTCCCCCATGCCTGGAACTCTCTCCCTTCTCATCTCTCTCTCCTGAATCCCCTGGCTTCCTTCAAGTCTCAGCTTACAGCCTGCCTTCTGCCAGAAGCCTTTCCAGTCCTCCTTAATTTTAGTGCCTTCTCTTTGAGTGATCTCCAATTTATTCTCTATATGGCTCCTTTGGGCGTGGTTGGCTTCATGTTCTCTCTCCCCTTAGACTGTGAGCTCCCTGAGGGCAGGGACTGTCTTTTGCCTTTCTTTGTGTCCCCAGAACTTAGCACAATGTCTGGCACATAGAAGGTGCTTAATAAATGCTTGTTGACTTAAAGGTATAAAGAATAGAAGATTTTTATGTGTCTTTTATTTGATAATGATAAACAAGTATTTGACTTAGAATAAACAGAACGTTAAAGGTTCTTTCTAACAAGGTGTCTCCCAAGCATACATTAAAACTGTTCATGAAAGATAATTTTACTCATTGATTCTCTGATTGACAACATCAAATGATGCATAAAACAAGGATGAGATGTAGGTACAGCAAAGGTGTCTATCAATGTCACGAAGGATGTCCTGCCAAGAGCTGAGGCAGAACAGAAATTCCAATAGATGCTGAAGTCCTCCAGAGACTTCTGTTTATAGGTCTCTATCACTCTCTCTGTTTCTGTCTCTCCCTGCCCCATTCCAATCTCTCTCTCTTTCTCTTTCACACACACACACACACACACACACACACACACACACACACACACACAC
>NW_020950062.1:3726605-3755464 GCF_900497805.2 Vombatus ursinus | reverse complement strand
CACACACACACACACACACACACACACACACACACACACACACACACCCTTTGAACAGGCACTATAGGTGGACAGTACAATAAACTGTCCCAAGAAATGAACAGGACAAAGAGCATAGACATTTGGGACATTTGGACATTTGGGACATTTCCTAACCCACGTTGTTCCCTGATACAAAACCCTATAAACAATAACAACAACAACTAATATTCTTCCAATGGTTCCACATGTTTATGAAAAATAATTACTAGATAGCATTTAAATAGTGCTTTAAAGGTTCACAAAATGCTTTACAAATATTGTCTTTTAACCCTCACAACTATCCTAGGAGGTAGGTGCTATTGTCATCCCCATGTTATAGAGACAGGTGAAGGTTAAGTGACTTGTCCAGGGTCACATGGGTGAGCAAGTATCTGATGTAGATTTTGAACTCAATTCTTCTTGTCTCCTGGTCCAGCATTCTATCTATCCACTGCCCTATCTAGCTGTCATGATCTCCAAACAATCAAAAGTGGAAACTCAATGTCTACCTATGTATGTATGCTTTTCTATAATATGGGCATGATATTTGAGAACTCAGAATCAACTTAATGTTCCAACGATGCATTAGAGGGAACTTGAATGGAGGACACACACACACACCCACACACCCACACCCCCCCCCCCCACACACAGAATCAAGTCTTGCCTCTAATACATACTCCATGCCCTACCCCCAATCTCCAGCCCTGGGTGCTCAATTCTCTAAGAATATGTTACAGAGAAGTTGCCAATCTACATTGGTAGAGGGAGTTTTCATACTGAGGGTTCTCTATACCATTGAAATCACCTCTCCTTCCCCTCCAAAAGTGAGACAGGGCTAGAAAATGAGCTGGAAAACGGAGCCAGAAAATAAGGGAATAAAATTATTCCTGAGGTAGCTAGTAGAAAGAGAGAGACAAAGGCCATGGATCTTGTGCCCGCAGAGAATGTGGCATGATATATAACAGGAATCAGTAATTACACAATTCCAAGTCTGAAAGGGAGCTTCCTTTAGTTCTAACTTATTTTTTAAAATTAAATTATTTTTTATTTTTATTCATTATTTATTTATTTATATTTTCCAAATTTTATTTATTTATTATTAATTTTTATTTTTTAAAAATTTACTTCAAATTTTAAATATTTATTTTAAAATTTTTATTTTATATCCAGAGGGTCAATCTGGGGCAAAAAGAAGAGAATCTTTCTTATTTTCAAAAACTTATAGGGGAAGTCTTACAGGGGAAAATTCTTAAGCAGCAAATCAAAATATATGGAGTGAAAAATTAACATGCTTCTATAGATCTTGATGATTATAGTATCTTAGGATATACGGCTCTAGGAGTTTCAAGAAGACCTGTTATTCATGAGCAGTGACATTAAGTCAGTCTTATGGAGACTACTGCTCAGAAGGCATGCATTGGGGTATGCAATGTAATTAATCACAGTGTATCACAATGTAATAAACCACCTCTTCATTTCATGAGCACAGGCTGTTCTTTTCTTCTCAATCACCAACCAGAGCTTCAGTTTCCACTGTGTGTATTAAATAGGAATGACAGATTTTCCTCTTCATAGTAGGAGTACAAGCTAATTAGTTTGCCTCCTAAAAAAGGGTTCAGGTGGTTGGTTTTAGGAAGAAGCAATTGTTAGAAAAGGATTGGCTTTGGGAGGAACTATTCTGAGAGGTTTGTTCAGTTCACTCAGCTTCGTAGCTGCTGCTCTGCCTGATTTCAACTATGAACAAGATGCCCTGAGCCAACTACCCCTTGGGTCCCCCTCCCCTTTCCTGCCTTCTTTTGTGTGTTGTCTCCTCTAGATTATAAGTTCATTGAAGGCAAGGACTTCCTTTTTATTAATTATATCCCCCACACTTAGCACAGCACCTGACAACACATAGTTGTTGTTGTTTACCTGTCCAGTCATGTCCAACACTTTGTGACCCCATGAACTTTGTCCATGGGGTTTTCTTGTCCAAAATACAGGAGTGATTTGCCATTTCCTTTTCCAGTGTGTCTCCATTTTACAGATGAAGAACTGTGGCAAATAAGGGTTAGGTGACTTGCCCAGGATCACACAGCTAGTAAGTATCTGAGGCTGGATTTGAATTCAAATTTTCCTGACTCCAAGCCCAGTGCTCTACCACTGTACCACCTAGGTACCCCCTACGCATAGTAGGCACTTAGTAAATGTTTACTGAATTGGCCTGGATTTGAAATAACAATTCTAACCATTGAGTTTCTGCTACCAATACAATTTTTTAAAAAGAATTTTAACCTTACCATCCATGGGCAATATGTTCCTCAGTATTTTTTTCCTCTCCCCTGGTTTCCTAGGCATTTTCATAGTGTGTAGGAGGATAATAGGGAGAATAAATAGTGCCTTAGCACTTTATAGATAAGGTAGCTGAGGCCCCCAAAGGTTAAGTGACAGTGCCTGTAATCACTTAACAAATGCTTGTTGATTGATTAAGTGACTGCTCTAAAGTGACAGTTAATGGCAGAACCAGGACCAAGTGCCTTAGCTTGGTCAAACTTGCCAATTCTGTTATTCTATGAACGAAAAAACAAGTCTTATAAGGACCAATAAAGCATTTTTCTGGGTGCTGAGGACACTAAGACAAATCGGGACAAAATAGCCCCTGTTCTCAAGGAGTTTCTGTTCTATCATTCTACCGAAGAGTTTCTCTTAAGCCCAAATCCCTCATCCAATGTTCGTATCACCCACGTATGCCTAAACCCCTATTCACCCGGCTTAATGAAGTAAGGAAGGAACTTGACTAATAAATAGTATGATGGCTGACTGGTTTTGCTGACCCCTTGTTTATTTCCCCTCAGTTCTGTTCTTTGTTGATCTTAGAGGAAGGGATGTATCGGGAAACAGAGGTGATATAAAAAGCAAAAGATGGCAATAATTTTTTTTTTAAAGGAAATAAACTTGAAGAAACACGACAAACAAACGAAGGGGAATGCTTTGCAAAGTGCAAACGATGTCAACGGTAGGCCACATTTGGCTGCAATTCCCAGGAAGACTAAGGCTGCGGCAGAGAGGGGAAATGCCACCAGATCTTTTTAATAGTTCTAGGAAAAAAAAAAGTGCTGTATTTAAAGAGAAAATTGAAGCCATTATCTGGGTTCTTTTCGACAGCAACATGGTGTGAAGAAAGCTTTCTTCACAACACAGGGCGGGCCAGAGTATTTTGTTGTAATTCACGGTGAAGTATTTTTAAAGTGTCGAACGTTGGCAACTGGAGAATCCAAATGGTAATTAAATGGTTATAAAAATCTTAAACTGGAATGCTGACAGGCAGCCTGCCCAGCACTATCAGCACTAATCTGCTAATAGTCAATCTGTAATGCTCCTCTTCAGCTTAAATAATGTTTGCCAGGATCCTGCAGTCAACACTTTTCCCCCTTTCTTTTTTTGCTTTATGCTGCAGTAATGGGGGCACCGGCTGCGATTAAGAGATGAAAAAGGCACCCAGGTGCTTCTGGGCCAGGGCAGGGAATGGACTGGGGAGAGCGAAGGGAGGGGTGATGGAGCTCCTGCTGACCAGTTAGTCTCACTACCTGGCTGTATTAGGCAGCTTCATACTCTCTTTAGGGTGATGCTATATGGCTATTCTCATTACTTATACCTGTACGAAATTTCAAAAGCCAAAGTCCACTGACTGAATCCTGGCTCTGTCATTTATAGTGATAGTAAACTGGTCTTACTGTGTGAAAAACCTGAATTCAAATCCTGCTTCTCTCTCTCTCTCTCTCTCTCTCTCTCTCTCTCTCTCTCTTTCTTTCTCTCTCTCTCTCTTTCTCTCAATTTCAGTGTCTAATTCTATCTCAGTCTGCCCCTTTCCTCATCTGTAAAAGGGGGATAATAACAATACACCTACCTCATAGGATAAGGATTTAATGAGACAAGATTCAAAGCTCTTTGCAAACTCTAAAGAGCTATCCTCTATACCAGGCATTCCTCTTCACAGGTTAGTTAATAAAAATCAGCTTTGTTCCTGTGTTAGCATTCTCATGCCACAAGGTTAGGGTCAAGAAAGAACAATAAGGGTATCAGGAGAAAAGCTTCATTTCCCCAACACTTGCCAGGAGGTTAAAGTAAACCCGGCCAATGGATATTTCTAGAGGCTGTCTACACTGGCTGCAGCTTGACCTCAGTTATGAAGAGCTTGCGAAATCTGGTTGCTCTATGAAAACTGAGATGAGACATTTGGATAAAACTAGCCCTGCCATTGTTTTAGCGTCTGTGACGAGCCACTTCATAGGCCTGAACTAATACGACATAATCAACTACGTTATCTATGTTCCCATGTTCTCATCTTGCCCAGGCCCGCTAATCAGTAGGGTGTGTGTATTTATGTGCATTTGTGCGTGTGTGTGTGTGTGTGTGTGTGTGTGTGTGTGTGTGTGTGTTTAAAGAAGTGGGTAAAAACAGCAGGGAATTTGAGGTCAAGAACCTTGGTTACTTATCTCAAGTTTAGCCATTTTCTCACCATGGAGGCAAGACAAATGTTTTTAATTCCTCAATCAGAGGGGGTATGGTAAGAGCTGAAGATGCTGCAACAGGACCACTGAGAGTGAAATATAAACATTAGCCAGCAAAGGAGGTCCACTTCCAACTATAGGTATGCTGGTAAATGTTTAACAACTGGCTCTCTGAAAAGCACAACACACTATAAAATTTAATCTGCATTAACATTGACTCCATCACTTTCTTAAGTCTATACAATTAACAGAACAATAAATCAAGTGTTCTTTTGTAGCCGTTTGCTAGTTGCTGAGGTGTAAATGTTCACAATGAAAATTTCACAACAGGCTTTCATGAGCTTGCTCAGTCAACTCTAGGCCATCCACGCATCCAATCTAATAAGTGAAGCAGAGGAACAGGTGCAGGTATTTACCCATGCTCCTTCCTTATCAGCTTTGGGACGTGTTTATAAAATGTATTCAATTAGTTGTGTTAAGGTCTGTCATCGGGGGTTCTTAACCTGGAGTCCATGTCCTTATTTTTTAAAAATAGATTTTGACAATTATATTTCAATGTAGTTGTCAAAATATATGTATTTTTTAAAAAGGGCAACTAGGTTGGACAGTGGATAGAGTGCTGGGCCTGAAATTGGGACGACTCCTCTTCCTGAGTTCAAATCTGGCCTCAGGCACTTATTAGTTATGTGACCCTGAGCAAGTCACTGTTTGCCTCAGTTTCTTCATCTGTAAAATGAGATGAAGAAGGAAATAGCAAACCATTCTGGTATCTTTGCCAAGAAAACCCCAAATGGGATCAGGAAAAGTCAAACATGACGAACAACTAAGCAACAAAAATTTCAATATAATTGAGTTCTTTTTAATCCTATATATTTTCTTTTATGCATTTAAAAACTTTATTCTGAGAAGGGGTCCACAGGCTTCACCGGACTGCCAAAGGGATCCATGATACAAAAAAGATTAATAATCCCTGGTCTATTTCTTTTTCCTTTTTTAACCAAAAGTCATAGCTTTAGACTCCATTCCTCAAGCATCAGCATTGTAGTAGAATGTATATTTGTTGTGCCACTTTTGCATTTTTTTATCCTTATCACAGTGTCTGGTATTTAGTAGGTAATCACAAAGGTGATTGATTGTTAATGCTGATTGATTGGTTGGGTGGTGGCCCAGGTTCCTTCTTCAGAATCTCAGAGGTTGACGCGCAGATGGTCAGATCATAGCTCTGTTCCTATCCCCCTTCTTTCCCTTATCAAGTCCTTGGCTGCATTTCAGGGGAGGATGTTTACAAAAGAATAATTGTGTCTGGCTCTTTAATCACAGTATTAAAGATGAATAAAAACCAAATATACACATGAAAGCAGTATGTACATCTCCTCTTAACCTGTGACTCATTCCCAGACTGGCCAGCCAGTCCCTAGCCCACCTTGGCGGGCAAACCAAAACCCAAGCACTGGGTTCATAAGATTCAGTCTAGATCCAAAAGGAACCTCAGAAGCCATCTATCTAGCCCATCACTTTGCAGATGAGGATACTGAACTCCCAGGAGGTTAAGAGACGTAGTCAAGGTCATATAGGTGGGATTTGATCCAAGTTCTTCTAATTCAAGACTCAATGCTTTTTCTACCATATTATTTCTACTTCCAAACCTGGTGTCCACACCTGGGTTTTTCCACTCACACTAAAAAACCCTGGAGGGTCAACTTCTAGTCAGGGTGACTCAGGAAATCTGACTGGTGTCTCTTTTTAAATGGCAGCTCGCTTGAGTGAGCAGCATGGCACCAAGCAGGCTGGATCTGACGCCGATCCCTTGACTGGGTAAACCCTGTCTGCCCTCTTCAATCTAGCTTTTGTTTTTGTTTGTTTGTTCCTCCTGTGCACTCACTGAATTGCATTTCTCTTCCTTTTCTCAGGCACAGTCATGAAGGGAGTGTATTTTCCCAGACTGGGTGTAAATAACCTGGGGTCTCTTAGTCCTAGTCAAGTAGAGGAAGAACACACAGGTTCCCCCAGCAAGGTGCCACTGCTTTGATCCCTCTTCTCCTGTTCAGTTTGATCCATCTTTTAGAAATGCCCACCTGGCATCCATGTCCTCAGAGGTAAAGCACAGCAACTACATAGGCATCATTATGGATTGATCTCCTTTATGGACTATGCTCCAGCCAAACTGAGCTGCTTACGGTATCTCTTCACGCTGTGAGAACTTTCCCACACACCTGGGCTTTTGCTCACAGATATTCTCTCTGCCTAGGCTACCCTCCTCTTTCCCTCTCTTCAAGGTATTAAATTATTACCCATCCTTTAACACACCTCAAAACCACCTTCTCATTGGGCTTTGTAAACCAGGTAACATGGTTTATAAGTATTATTAGTCTCTCTCTGTCTCTCTCTGTGTGGCTCTGTCTCTGTCTCTCTGTCACTATCTCTCTCTATCTCTGTCTCTGTCTCTCTCTAACTCCCAACCTCAGCTCTTACTATCCTGTGAATGCTACCTGAGATCTATCATGTCTGGGGAGGTTCTAGCCATGCTTCACTCTATTCCCTGCACATCTACCTGAAAGCAGCTTTGCCTCTGGGACCAGAGAACATGCCTGGTGAGGCTTCAGCCTACTACCTCTAGAACACCCACATGAGGTCCTCTCCACTGTCCTGATTTATGAATACCTCATGTGGTGCGCCATGTTTAGATAGATTCCAGTCATGCTTCACTTTACTTTCCAGCCATCATCCCAACAGCTGCCTTGCCCCTGTGTACATCACAAAATTTCTTGTCATTTTCCAGTATTGGAATCATAATTAAATCATTATTACTAGAAAGTCTATGCCAATCAACTCATCTATGGCATCACTCACCATCCCTTTAGCTTTTCAAACCAAAATATAACTCCCTGGCCAGCACTCTCTTACATGTTTTTTTCTCCCCTCATTGGGATGTAGAAAGGACTGTCTTCCTCCTTTTATATCCCTAGCTATGTCTCTATCATTTAGCACAGTTCTTGGCACATAGGATTATAGATTCAGATGTGGAAGCAACCTTAGGAGCCATCTACCCCAACCCTCCTCATTTTACCATTGAGGAGGTAGGGTTGTGAGATGTTAAGCAACCTACTCAAGGTCACACAGATAATAAGTGGCAGAGCCAGGATTTGAACTTAGGTCCAAATCCAGCTCTTGGTCCACTGCAATTAAATGTTGAAGAAATGCTGGATATCCCCACACCCCCTCCCCCCCATGCAAGCATCAAGTACCGAATGTACCTTTGACCACTGAGCAAATTTATTACAGAGAATAGAAAGAGGGCTCAAATTCTAGCCTAGTTAGATGACAGCAAAATTGGTATTTCTCTTCTTCCCCTAGAAGGTTAGTCACTATCAGAATGAATCTGAAGACCTTGGGGATGATATCATCCATACTTTTCTATTGTTGGTTTACTTCACCTTGGAATCTCCTCACTTTCTGACTTTTCTAGCACTGAGTCCAATCTGCACTATTTCAGTTCCTGGCCCTTCAGTCTTACATTATCTATGGCGCCAAATCATTAGAGCTACTATAGTACCCCCACTACTCCATCTTGTTGAGGCTTTGCCATTCAGTAGGTCATCTGCTTGCATTACTCAGTTAGCTCTGCTTACCACTGATCCTACAGAAGCTCTGTTGTTTTCTTCTGGTTGACGTTTTCCAAAAGTTTGTCCTTTGATTAGGAAGGGGCTTCTCAGCTCTGTCTGTAGAGCAGTCAAATCACTCATCACTGCATAAATCCATTCTTATTGTTGTAGATATGCAATATTTTCTTTATAGTTTTCTAATGCACTTATCATGTTTATAGTTATTTCTGTTTCCTTGTCTCTGAAGTAGACTATAAACCCCATATCAGCAGGGACCAGATCTTATCTCTGCTGGCACCTAGTACATTGTTTTGTTTTGTTTTGTTTTTAACATAGTAGTCCTTTGTAACAAATGTTTGTTGAATTGGAATTTTGAATTCAAGCCAGATATACTAATGCTAAGATATTTTGGTGGTTGATATACTATAATATAACATAACTGACCATTCATGACCTAATTTACTGCTTGGCAATTGACTAGTCAAATGACAGTCATTGAATGTAGTAACACAGCCTTGGAGTTGCTCCCTGGGCCTTGATTTCCTCATGTGAGAAATAGGGGTTCTGGAGCCATGATCTTATGAATATGGCAGTTGTTTCAAAAAGCTGGGAAAAGATTTCAAAACCAGAAATTCTTTAGTATCCATATGAAACACGATTTATCTCTTTTTAAGTAGGATTGTCAAAATGCTAATATTTCCACAAGGTCACAGAATTTAAAAGTCAGAGAAAACCCAAAGATTTTTCATAAGAGTTTTGCTTCTAATACTTTGAAGAAGATCCAGGTCTGCATTCTTCACTTCAAACCACTGAACAACTTGTTGAAAACAGAACCATTTTATTCAAGCAGCATTGATAATGAAGGTTTAGTTCATTAGCTGGTTTTCATTTCTCTGACCTTAGTGCACCACCAGTAAGGTAGCATTGAAGTGTGACCAGGAAAAAAAAAATGCATGGGCAGACAGAATCATTTCAGCTGTTGCTGTAGCAAAGGACATTCTGAGCAGGTTTATTATGTCACACCTAATTTATAGGCTCACAAGTAGAAACCTCAATCTGAGGATGTGGGTTCTTGTGTTCTATAGCATGAAAGTATAAAAGTCATATCTGTTTCCCACTCCCACCTCCCCCCTTCACATCTTGATTCTCTTTATTTGTGCCCAGGGCTGTGTGTTTATGGAACAAAGAAGTGTTCCATTAGCAGGGTAAACATAAAATGCTTCTTAACTCTACCAACCAGAGAAGGCATGGAAGAACACACACTGGGCTTGCAATTTCCTTTAAATACGGAAGCTTTGGGGGTAAAAAAAAAGTCAGTTGAAAAAGCAGTGGTATTTTCATTTTTTTCAACAAAAGCTAATGTATACCATAAAATAAAAATAAATGTAAGACAGAGATCATACGGGCCACATCAGAATGATAGATTCAGAGAGTGAAGGAATGTTCCATGTCATCTAGTCAAACCTGCTCATTTTATAGTTGAGGAAACTAAAACCCAGGGTTGAAGAGACTTACCCAAGGTCACAGAGTAGCAGAGCCAGGATTTGAACCCAAGTTGCCTGACTACAAATCCGGGAGAGGAGGATATAGCACATTACTGAGTACCTAGGACCAGAGCAGTGCCTAGTGTGGGGAGATCAGGGCTTTGCCTTAGGGTGCTGTAATCTAAAGAGTGCCAACCATACCATCTCCCTCTTTCTGGTAGCTGCAACTCCCAGCCTTCAGACCTCCCACTTGACCTCCTTTCAGTATAGTTACCAGTCTTCCATCAGTATAGAAATCTCATAGTGTCCTGGGACATGGTTTTCACTGTGACACTTCCTCACTTTCCTCACCTCCCCCGCTTTGGCCAATCTTTCAGCAGTGTAGAAACCCTGTGGTGTCTTGGGGCGTGTTTCCTTGCTCTGGTAGCCACATTTGTGGTGAGTTCAACCTTTCCCTGTCCCTTCCCACTCTTATTCCTACTTCCCCCTTCACTTGGCTACACAAAAATCCTAGTTACAGCTCTGTCTGGGAAGGTGATACTGGAAAGTAGAGGTAAAGGGTAGACAAACGCAGGAAGCAGAGTTTGCTTAAGACAAGCTTCAGCCACTTGACGATTCTGCCAAGGATTGGCTCCACCAAGGACTTAAACTTCTTCAGCAGAAGATAAAAGCATTTCCGTGGGATACATCCAGAAATCAAAAGTCAAAGGAGATAGAAAAAGACTTCACAAATGCCTCCAACTAGACTAGCTTGTTTTTAATTTCACACAGGACCTTTCTCACCCTCTGTCTCCCTGGAGTTTGCCAACCAACTATTAATATGTAAAGGCTGATGTGGCAGGGCTCAAACTTGGAAGCAGGAAAGCTGGATGCATATTATCGGTGCTTCATTCCCATAAGCTCTTTTGATTGCATTACCATACCTAAGCCAAAGGCACACACAGTTTCTACATGATATTCCTAATCACAGATGGGGGAGGTGCTAATTATCTCTCACCTGTGTCTTAATATATCACTTTTATTTGTGTGTGTGTGAGACATATCGCAACCCCAGAATCCAGACTCAGAACATCAATTGGTATTGCTAAATTCACAACTACATTTTATTATACAGACACTCCCCTCATGCAGTCAAGAATCCAGTCACAATGACCTACTTGTGCTTCCTCAAATAGGATACCTCATCTTTGTTTTTGCAATGATTGTCCCCTAGGCTTGAAATGCTCTGGCCCCTCCCTCTCCCTCAGTTTTCTTGTTTTTTTTCAAGACTCAACTCAAAGCCCACCTTCTGCAGGAGGCGTCTCCTGGCCCCCTCTATTGCTAGTGCCTTCTTCTCTCAGCTTACCTTCCGTATACGTTTCTTGTATGACCTAGTTATTTGCATGCTGTCTCTCTCATATTAAAAACTCCTTGAGGGCAGGACTTACGTCCCCCCTCCCTTTTTTTGTATCCCCAGTGTCTGACACATAATAATTTGGCCAAGGTAAGACGATTCCCATGGTTTTTAACACACTAGTTCCTTTCTTTGTCACTTAGACATTTTCTAAGATATGTAGAAGACAAATGGTTTGGGGGTCCTTGAACATGACAAAGAGTTCTGAAAAATAACAAGTTTTAATGAAAAAATGGGAAAAAAATGTGGTGTGGAATAAAAACATTTTGGAACTGTCTTAGAAAAGCTACTACTTTTTTTTTTTTTTTACCCAGAAATACCACTATTAGGCCTAAGTGTTGAGGAGATTAAAAACAAAAACAAAAACAAAAATACAACAACAACCAAAGAATAAAACAAAACGTAATGAAGGGCCCAACATATACAAAAGAATCCACAGCAACATTTGTAGCAAAAAACAAAAAAACCAGCCAAGGAAACAAAGGAAGTGCCTATGTATTAAAGAATGGCTGAACAAATTGCAGCACATGACTATGCTAGAATGTTATAGTGCCATAACACAAGGAAGGATATGAAGAATTCAGAGAAACTTGGGAACATTTCTATATACTGATTCAGAGAAAAGTGAGCAGAACTAGGACAGCAATAGCCATAATGCTCATAGAAATGCAAAGCCAAGTTAGTAATAAAAGACATCAGAATTCAGATCAACACAATGACCAATCTTGACTTCAAAGGACTAATGATGAAACATACCTCCTTCTTCTCAATAGAGAGAGATGGCGACCTATGGGTATGAAATGACACATATGCTATCAGATATATCCATGGCATCCATTTACTTGTTTGTTACAAGGGAAGACTGCTGGGGAGAGGATTATGGAAAGCCTGAGTTTAGGAACAACTGCTTAGAACCTCATGGGAATTAAATAAATTCTTCTTGAATTCTTATTGAAGTAGCAGCAGTGTTTTTTTTAAAGGCAATTTAATTTTTTTAATGTGGCCTAAAGAAGGAACAACCAGTGCCAACCTGAATTTGACTTTGTGTGTGTAGGAAGTTGAAGCTAAGCATGTAGGCCCCCAAGGTCATTCTTGGATTTGGGGACTGAGTGAAAGATACAGAGCTGACAACCACAATTACTGCTACTTCCGTATGAACCCATCCCTTTTGTAGGAGAAAGGTCTGAGAACCTGGACTTTGAGAAATAAGACCTCTCTCTCTCTCTCTCTCTCATACACACACACACACACACACACACACACACACACACACACACATGTCTCTGATTTAAAGAAAAACAGAAAACTATGGAGAAAGTCTTGTCTCTGGGAGGAAAAACAGGGTGGGCATGGTAAAAATGGAGAAGGTGAGAGGCGGAATCTCAGTATCAGTTTATATAGAGATGAATAATAGAGTCAGAGAGTAAGAAAACGTAGGTCATCAAATCTGACCCCCCGACTAATGCAGAAACCCCTTCTGATAACATCCTCAGCTTCTTCTTGATAGTTATTTAGTCTCTTCTTGAATACATCCAGTGACAGGAAACTCACTTTCTTGTGAAGTACTATGTCCAATTTTTGAACAGCTAAAATTTCGAGGGACTTCTGTACCAAATTGCCTCCATGATGCTTTCCCCCTTTAATACTCATTCAGTTACCTAACGACTATCCTCCCTGTGTCAAGACCCAGTTACCTTTCAAAGATGGAGTGTTAGAAGAGATGGCAAATAATCCTCATACATCCAACCAGGGCTATTATTTAGTTTCACCTTGGGTAGGAAAACCTGTGTCAACAAAAGCAAAGCAAATCTCTGTAGCAATGTCCCTTTAAAATTTTCCCCCTCGACATTAATTTTACTCACAAATCTTGAATGTTACATTAAATTAAATACTTCAATCCTGCAAGTAACCATGATTTCATCAGCATGGGCACTTGCTACATTAACACAGATTTCAACTTCTTTATAAATTAGTAGGTGGCCTTTGAAAGTTGTTGTGGTAAAAAAAAAAAAAAAGTTATCATCTTGTAGCCAAGCTGAGAATGAGCCCCTTAGGACTTGGCCAGGAACCACGGCATAGAAGAAAATGTTCTGAAACTAGGGTCAGAAAAGATTTGGGTTCATTTCCTATCTTCAACACTTACTTCCTGTGTGATAGCAAATTGGTAGTGGTACATTGGTTGCCAGAAGCCTTGGCGTGAGACAGGGGAGCTGAGGTCCAAATCCTGTCTTTGCTATTTATTATCTGTGTGATCTTGGACAAACCATTTAACTTCCCTGGGACTCAATTTCTTAACCTGTAAATTGTAGTGGTTGGGGTGGCCCCTGACATTCTTTCCAGCCCTACATCTATGATTTTAAGCAAGACACAAGACACAATGTTTAGGTTTTCTCCTTTGTAAAATTAGGACATTGCAGATAGAATGCTGACCTCAGGAAGAGGTCGGCATTCTATCTGCAATGTCCTAATGATGTGTACTGACTTGGTGACCCAGGCAGGTCAGTAAACCTTTCAGTACTCCCTGGATAAAATTCCCAAAAAGTTGCAAGGAAGGTACTGATCGACATTGAGAGAAGTTCCTCATTGAGAGACGTACCTACAGTGATGAAATCACGGGACTGGTTATAAAATACCATAACAACAAAAAGAAGTATTATGATACTCACACTATCTAGCTCACAGATTTATAGTAAGGAGAGTGGAAAAGAAAAGGAAAGGGAATAAATATTTACATAGCTAGGTGGCACAGAGCACTGGGCTTGGAATCAGGAACACTGATCTTCCTGAGTTCAAATCTGACCTCAGACACTTACTAGCTATATGACTTCAGGCAAATTACTTAACCCTATTTGCCTCAGTTTCCTCACCTGTAAAATGAGCTGAAGAAGAATATGGCAGAGCACTCCAGGATCTTTGCCAAGAAAAACCCCAAATGGGGCCACAAAGAAGTGGACGTGACTGAACAACAACACTGGCTATTATTATTATTGTTAATATTTGTTGAATGGATATAATAAAAATAAAAATTCAGTCAATAATCAAACCACAGAGGAGGAGCAGGTCCCTTGATTAGGTAAAGATTAGTGGAGAGTGTAGCTATTTGAAAGCTGCTTGCTGCTTCTAAGATGTTTGGAGTCAGCCAGCCGGCAGGTAGCTTCTGCATTCGCACTTTGGCACTGTCCTCAAGCTTGTGCTCACAATCCTCCTTTCATGGGTATTTCCTGCTGCAGCAGAGGATTGGTGTCTATGGAGTGAAACCTCATCCCCCCATTCAATACATCAGCCGCCACCACCAGGGTCACTGATGAAGCTAGGAATTTCCAGACCCAATCAAACCCCAGGAACAATCACTTGGCTCCAGGTCCCGAAACATTAGGGATAGCCGGGCTTCTCCTTGGGTTAGAAATTGAGATGTAGCCTTGCGTTATGGAAAAGGAGTGGCCTGAAGTCAGAGAACATGGATTCAAATCCCAGCCCTGACATATGGTCAGTTTTCCTCCTCAGCAAATTATATGGATTGGACTCTATATGGATACTATAAGATCTCATCTCACTCTAGGTTTTTTAAACTACTTAAATGAAAACTCTCCTAATTAGAAAACAGCACAGTTGATTTGAGAATGAGTTCTAGGGATTGGTTTAAAAATAAGCAAATAGTCCTCTCTCTTTCTTTCTGCCCTGACTCCTCCACATACCACCTCAGATTCTCCAGCAACAGGACCTGCTGAGCAGAATTCTTGGAACTGTTATTTATGAGGACACAGTGGGATAGCAGCAGTTGAACAGAAATTATTTTAGTCCGTCAGTGAAAACAAGCAAACAGAATAGAAAAGAGGAAGAATTCGAGCAGTGTAGTGTCCTGGGACAGTGGTATTCAGGTTGCAATACAAAATGGGTATTTGTTTCCAAAGGGCATTTCCTGATTTACAGCCTGGAACATGACTGCCTCCCTCCCCTCTCGCTTCCCTCTCATGCTTCCCCAAAGCACTCAGGAGCCAAAAGCAAAGAACAAGGTATGAGAGAACTCGCTTTACCTTTCAGAGACAGAAGTGGAAGAGGTTGCAGCTTGATTAAGTAGTCTAAGGATTTGGACATTGTCAGAGATGACTATTAAATAAGAAAAGAACAGAGAGGGGGTTGGGAGGGGGTCAGGCCAGCATATGGTACCAGAGTTTGGCTTAGGATGTTAACCACCACTAAACAGTTGTCATAACAAAAAAATTTATATAGATATTCACGGTCCCCTGGCATTTACCTCAATATATTATATATTAAATATTTACAAAGCACTCAAGCTCATAAAGTGCTTTCTAATTCTTTTAAAAAGTTATTTCTCCTACCCAATTGGGGAAGTTGTGCTCTATATCATTATCACCACCACCATTACACATTTTACTGATGAGGAAATAGAGGCACAGAGAAGCTAAGTGAATTAATTGCTTAATAGACAAAGAATAATAGCTAGCATTTTTTATAGTGCTTTAAAGTTTGCAAAACACTTTATAAATATCATCTCATTTGATTCTCACAACAACCCTGTAAGTTAGCTGCTATCATTATCTCCATTTTACAGATGAGGGAACTGAGGCACAGAGAGGTTAAGTGACTTACCCAGGTCATACAACTAGTGAGTCTGAAGAAGCATTTGATGAAAGCAGCATGACAACACATACATGTTAAAAAAGGAAACTCATCACGAATTCATATTCTTAAGAGTAATCTATGGCCAAGGAAGGTCAGTCAATAGTCCTAAAAGAAACTGCTAATCAATTATATGGGATAGTTCTTTGGGTGGGGAGAGGGGGAGAGATAACTGGGAGAAACTGTAGTGCAGCAAAAGATATTCACAATAAATTATTTATTTTTAAAAATAGGGTACTTAGTTTTCTCATTGGTAAAAGGGGTAGTTTAGGCTAAATGATCTCTAAAGTACCTCCATTTCTAACATCCTATTGTTTCAGTCAAATGGATCTCTAATTTCTTTTATCTTTTTATCTAATTTCTTCTATCTTCTTGGTGGGTATTGATTTTGCTCCAGGTAAGTGGTTAGATTCTTTAAACTTAGTGATATAACAACTCCTATTTATGGTGCTTTATAGATTATAAAGTACATTCTTCAGAGTAATCTGATGAGGCAGGTAAGGCAGCCCCATTTTGCAGCTGAGAAGAGTAATTCACAGAAGTTACTAAGTGGTGGAGGTGATGTTCAAAACGAGGTTTTCCCAACTTCACTTCAGTTGCCTGTGTTGTTGCATGAGGCATAAGCATTTGGTGGAAGTTAGGGAGTAGGGGGTAAGAGATAGGGAGGAGTGAGGGGACAGGGTGGCATTCATAAATATGGATGAAGCCAATGCTAATCTGGTAGTCTGATGAAAATGGCCATCAGCCCAAAGATTATTTCCAATCAATTTGCGAAACTGCCTTTGAATGGAAAATGAATTTAAATCTTACCATGGATGATATGGACTAAAAATCACAAGAATGATCAGATGAGTCTGTCTGTCTGTCTGTCTCTCTCTCTCTCTCTCCCTCTCTCTCTCCTTCCCTCCCTCCCTCCCTCACTGTGAAGGCATATGATGAGCATCTGCAAATTAATGCTTGTGAGTAACACATGTCTAACATCAACTCTTAACCACTTTAATCCAAAGGACAGGCTTCCTCCCTCTTCTATCCTCCCACCAACACAATACCATCTAATGGATAACTAGAGGATCCGAAAGATAGCCCCTTATGTGCCATGGAGGGGCAATAACATAGGCAGCTCTCATCCACATTAATTTATGCTCTTGGAAGACCAACAGGTCTGCACTTTTCAGGTTCCCTTGGCCACATACATTTGGAGATGTGCTCTCCCATTTATACAGTTCTGCTGCATTTCAAACTCTTGCCTTTGCAGCATTTCTGTTTTTTCTCTCCCCTTCAGCACAGACCATTTCATATATCACTATAAAAAGTATCTTTTATTGATGTACCATTTTTCCTTCAAAGAACTTAAAATACCGTCATATAGTTTTATGATTCTTGCTATATTCATTCATGCATTCCTAGAATCAGAGATGGAAAGGTCTTCAGAGGTCATCTAATAAAATTCCTTCATTTTACAAATGAGGAAATTGAGGTTCAAGGAGTTCCCTTGAATGAGGAAGATTATGTTAATATTGTTAATTGTTATTTTTATAATATAGGAAGGTTGAAAAGAGAGGTTGGGGGGCACCCAAATTTTTACAGCATTTCAGTGATTTAGCCAGGAATGTAATCCAGGGCCAGAAGTGACTCCCAATCTGGTGGTAGGAAGAGCCCTAGACTTGGAATCAGCAAAGTTGGCTTCATATCCTGATTCCAACCCTTAATGGCTTATGTAACCATAGGCAAGTCACTTAACCTTTATCAACCCATGGTTTCTACAAGTGATGGAGTAGATGATCTCTAAGTATCCTTCCAGCTCCTAAGATTCCATGACTGTTACTGGGGTGGTCTGATTTCTACTGTCAGAATCAAGACCACTATCATCATCACTGTTTGTGATTCCTTTTGCCATTGTGTGATTCAGGTAAGACCTGATGCCTTATTGTGTGTGTAGTTTTTTGGGTTTTTTTTGGTGAGCCAATTGGGGTTAAGTGACTCACCCAGAGTCACACAGCTAGTGAGTGTTATGTGTCTGAGGTCAGATTTGAACTCAAGTCCTCCTGACTCCAGGGCCAGTGCTGTATCCACTGTGCCACCTAGTTGCCCCAAGACCTGATGCTTTAACAGAAATCAGAGCACCTCTGGCAATTCACTAGATTGTCAACTCCTAGAAGGGAGGTATCATTCTGCCTCCCAAACCCAGAGGAGAGTTTTATGTCTTTTCCTTCTCCTACGGAACACTTAACAAAACATATATTTCTTTTCTTTACTCCTAGATCAGTGACCCTGAGGGTAAAAAAAGCATTTTATATTTGTTAACTCATTTGATCATAACTCTGTAGTTCTTAGCTCTACATCAAGACTTCCTAAAATGAAAATAGCTTATATTCCTGAAGGGTCTCTCCTCTTGGGATCCCGCTGTAAAGAGAATTCAGATTGGATGTATTTTGTGATTCTTGAAGGAAAAGCACCAGACACTGGTATTCTGGGGTTGGGTGTCCCCTCAGTGCTGAGAGAAATTATGCTTTGCAAAGAAATGAGAAACTGTAATTCAAGGGAAACCACATCTACTTTCACAACTCGGATTTAAACCTCACCCTGAGGAAGAGGGGTCCAGAACGGTAATGGAACTTGCTGTTGCCTTCCAAAGGATATACAAGATGTCTTATAAATCTCAATTTATTATAATTACATGTATACATTAGCCTTTTTTGTACTTCTCTGCTCACTGACTCATCCAATCCTATAATGTGCTATATATCTGGACCGATCACAACCTTGTAATTCAGTGTCTGCAAATGCAAAACTTCCTTGCTTCACAAAAACCTCTTATTCCTCTTAAAATGTTTTTTTTTTTAAAATAGTAGTTCATGTTTAGAATCACGGAATCTGAAAAGTAGAAGGGACCTCAGAGATTACCCATACAAAATGGTGCAGTGGAAAGAGAATTGGATTTTGGAACTCTGAATTAATTTTAATATCTCTGTCAATTAATCAGCAAACAGTGTTTACTATGTGCTGGGTACTGTGCTGAATGCTAGGAGTACAAAGATGTGATTGACAATACGATCTAGTAAAATGAGGGCATTTGACTATATGCCCTTGTAATTTCCTTCTAGCTCTAGGTGCAGATAGTTGACAAACAGATAGACTCCAATATCATGATGTCATTGGTCCTATTTGAAAATGAAGGATGAACAACAGATGGATAGATAGATATAGCATTTATTCAGCATTTTTTATGTTTCAGGCACTTAGCTAAGCACTGGAAATTCAAATATAAGAAAAAAAGAAAAGTAGTCTCTGTCCTCAAGGAACTTACATTCTAATGGAGGAAGTCCACCCATAATAGAGAGCTGAGAAGTAGAGGGGTGAAGGAACCCATAAGCAGTCAAGGTATAAAAATCTGGACAGTCATGAGTAGAGCCTGAACATGGTCGGCTTTAAATGGAGGTTCTAGGGAAGAACTCACCGTTTTGAGGAAGGGGCCACAAGGGTGGAGAGGGAGCTCTACTCAGTGGCATCAAACTCAAATAGAAATATAGGCCATTAAACCATACATTAGGACTCCCATGGGCCACATATTGACTTGTGGTGGTGATTCAGTGGTATTTGACTGTGACCCCATTTGGGATTTTCTTGGCAGAGATTCTAGAATGGTTTGCCATTTCCTTCTCCAGCTCATTTTATAGATGAGGAAATTGAGGCAAACAGGGTTAAGTGACTTGTCCAGGGTTACACAGCTAATAAGTATCTGAGGCCAGATTTGAATTCATGAAGATGAGTATTCCTGACTCCAGGCCTGGGTACTCTATCCCCTGTGCCTACTAGCTGCTCCCCATATTGACTTAGATGATCAAATATTAACATAATCTGTATTCTGTTATATTTTTATTTATTTTGTTAAATATTTCCCAATTACATTTTAATCTTGCTCTGGCAGTGACTAGCAAGCCTGTGTGTTTGACAACTCTGTTCTAGATTATCTATCTATCTATCTATCTATCTATCTATCTATCTATCTATCTATCTATTATCTATATCTATCTATATATCTATTTCTATCCATCTATTTATCTATCTATCTAGTTGTTGTTTTTCCTTCATTCTCAAAGAGACCCATGAAATCAAGAAGATGATGTCATAACTTGCAAGTGAATTGTATTTAAGTGAGGGAGGGCTATGTAAAGTCATCAGCCTCACTTTCTCCTCTGGAGCTATCTGGGTCCAGTGGTAAGATATAGATCAGGACAACTGGAGATGACCCCCATATATATGTATATATATGTCTATATGTCTATATGATATATATGTAGTTTTATATAGATAGATACACATATCCTTATGTGAATATATATGTAAAAGCAGATATGTGCATATCTATGTATGGATGCATATGTATACTTATATATGTATATACACCTACACATAGAAACATATCTACTCCTACAGCTCTCTCTCTGCGTCTCTCTCTCTCTCTTTCTCTCTTTTTTTCTGTGTTTCTCTCTTTGTTCCTCTATCCCACACAACACTTTCAGGTTGTGGAAGCTCACTGGCTAGTGTCTTAAGGACCGAGCTCCCAAGGACTCATAGAGTCCCTTCTTGAGTTGCTACTGATATTTCAGAACATGATCTCATTTTTCGAATACAGTTGAGATGATTCTCCCCTAAACCCTTTACTTGTCATTTGCCTAGACTAGAACATAACTGCCACTTTGCTGCCCACTCGCAAGGCCACATAAGATCTTTCAGCATCTTGACATTTCACTAGAGCTGTATGTGTTCTACACACTTAAAAAATTTTACTGAATATTCTTTCTTCCAAAACCAATACTAATAAAATTGTTGTCATATGAATACCTGGGGGACTGCCATTATTTATACTAAGTTAATCCTGAGAAAGGCTTATTTATCCCTGCCTTTGGGCAAGGATGCTCTCCCATATAATGATTATGTACCTCCAAGGTGTTTTGTATAATCGTATATCATGTCATAGTATCATAGACCTGGAATAGATTGAAGACTTCTCTGTAATTTAGTCTTACCGAGTTGCCTACGGCACAGAGAGGGTGTGTGACTTGTCCAGGATCACGTTGTTGTCGTTTTTGTGGTTGTTGTTCATCCTTCATTTTTGAAGAGGACCGATGACATCATGGGATGACGTCTTGACTCATATATGAGCTGGATTTAAGTGAGGTGGAGTTGCACAAAGACATTAGCTTTACTATCTCTTCCAGAGCCATCAAAGTCCAGTAGCAATATAAAAGTTAAGATGACTGGCAACAGCCCGGGGTTCCGTGTGTCTTCAGTGGTGTTTTTGCTGTCTGACCAAGCTCTAAATGCTCCACAGCACCACAGGGTTACACAGCCAGTAAACCACTGAGGCAAGATTTGAACCCATGTCTTCCTGACTTCTAAGTCTTTCTGCCTAAGTCGAATAATTTTATGTTTGAAATCTTAGAGCCTTAAATAAATGTGACCAATTACTATTATAATATGTCACAGTTATTTGCATTTCCATCTGTCAACAGTATGAATTATTTTAACAAATGAACCCTGAGGTAATAGGACAGGACCAGTATAATGGAAAGAGCCTAAGAGCTATATGTCCTGGTCCAGCCCTTAATTCACTATGTGACCTCAGGCAAGTGAATTAAACTCTCTGACCCTGAGCTTCCTTACAAATAAGATAATAGCTGTAAAGTGCTTAGCACAGTGCCTGGAACTTAGTAGGCAATTAATAAATGCTTATTCCCTTCCTGCCACCTTTACAAAATATAGAAATTAAGACTAGATTCATTCAAGGCACTGTATTAAGTATTGGGTGGGTATACAAAAGGGCAGCTAGGTGACACACAGATAGAAGGCCTGAAGTCAGGGAGACTTATCTCCCTGAGTTGAAATCTGGCCTCAGCCACTTACTGGCTGGGTGACCCTGGGCAAGTCACTTAACACTGTCTGCCTCAGTTTCCTCATCTGTAAAATGAGCTGGAGAAGGAAATGGCAAATCCACTATCTCTGCCAAGGAAACCCCAAATGGGGTCATGAAGAGTTGGACATGACTGAAAAAATGACTCAGTAATAGCATCACAGGTATATACAGTCAAAGGAAAAACCTGTCTTCAAGATGTTTACATTCTACTGGTGACCTCTAAGGCTGCTTCCCATTCTAACATTCTAGAACTCTATATTTCTACTATCTGGCATGGGTCCTAGTCCAAGTCTCTTTCTGCCATGCAGCACTGAAAGGGAACTTTTTTATTTGGAAGCAGGAGATTTGTGAAAGATCTAGAACTGAAAGTAGATCTAGAATTGTAAGGGCATTCACAGGTCGTATAATCTAACCTTCACATTTTTACAGGTAAGGAAAGTGAGGCTGAATTGATTGTCTTGCCCAGGGTCTCACAGCTAGTAAGTGTCTAAGGCCAGATTTGAATTAATGAAGATGTGAACTCATGAATTCATGAAGAATTCAAACTTAGGTCTTCCCAACTCCCAGCCTAGTGTTCCATCAGTTGTTTCATAAATTATGAAACCTTATATACATAAATGCTAATTATTATTTCTGTTATGATCATCATTTGGCACATAGGAATACTGTATGATAAACAGCGATTATAGAAATTTTGTCAGCCACCTCCTTGACTTCTCCATCTGCATTTTTCCTGCTTGACCAATTCACTCTCCTGATTGACATCGGTAATACAGATCGGGGATATCACACCCCACTATAACAGAAAACACAATTGTTAGGATGCTGGGTCATTGAAGAGGTTGTGTTTAAAGGGTTCTGAATCAGTGATGGATGGGGCTAAACCTAATGTGACTTGATTTGATGCAAAGGCCTAAGTAATAATTCCCTAACCCCTGATAAAACAAGGCCTCCTTGGAATTTATGCATAGAACATGAAGTCCTCGTTGGGGAAGCCAAAGACTCCAGCAGTTTTCAAGGTGTGCTTTTTGGGTATGATTATTACCATTTTGGCAGCTGGTGCTGAAATAACCTAAATCTGTTCTGAACTCATATCTCCCTGTTACAACAAAACACATGCTGTTGTTCTACCACAGGGCCAAATAAAAAAGCACATCTTGCCTTCTGTGCCAGGTAAATCCTTCTATGGCAACTTAATGGGCTGGAGAAAGTCAAGTTAATTTCCATTTCATATTTTCCCTTTTCATTAGAAAGAAGAGCTGATTCTCATTCAGGTCAGGCCAAAGAACTTTTGAAACTGATCTCCAAATCTTGCCAATGTTTACTCAGAAACTTCTAATATATCCACTTAGATTGAAGGAGCCACGCTATGGTGGAAGCAGTGATTCCAGAGTCAGAGAACCTGGGGTGAAAGTCCAGTTCAGATGCTTATGACCTGTGTGACCTTGGGCAAATCATTTAACCTCTCTGAGCCTCAGTTTCCTCATCTATAAAATGAGAGGGTTTGACTTCGAAGGACTTCCAAAATTTTCAAGTGTAGATACAATCCTTCTATAATGCCATATAGTGTTAAGTACAGTTCTATAAAAGGATAATTTTCAATGCAATATACTCTGAGGGAAAATGACCAAAAGACTGGAGGTAAGGTGTGCTCCTTCCTCAAGGGTTAGTTGACTAGTTGGACCCACAAAGTCATTTCTACTCCCATGAAAAGATAGACTTGCATCTGAATAAATGACAGCTTTTTCCTGTATATTTAGTATTGTGAAGTATATATTTAGTATTATTTAGTATTATGTAGACATAACTTACAGGCAGTTAGGTGGTGCAGTGAATAGAGTTCCTGGTCTGGAGTCAGGAAGACTCATCTTCCTGAGTTCAAATCCAGCCTCAGATACTTACTAGTGGTGTGACCCTGTGACAGTCACTTAACCCTGTTTGCCAAAATTTCCTCATCTGTAAAAAGAAATGGCAACCCACTCCAGTATCTTTGGCAAGAAGACCCCAAATGGGGTCATGAAGAGTCAAACATGACTGAAAAACGATTTAACAACTACTACAACAAAAATACCTCTGTGAAATTTCCTCAAATTGAGGCAAAAAGTGCCTCCTGTGCTTCTAGACTTTGGGCAGCTAGGTGGGCCAGGAGTCAAGAAGACCTCAGTTGAAATCCAGCCTCAAATACTTACTAGCAGTGTGACTCTGGGCAAATCACTTAACCTTGTTTGCCTCAGTTCCTCATTTATAAAATAAACCGGAGAAGGAAATAGGAAACTCTCCATTACCTCTGCCAAGAAAACCCCAAGCGGGGTCACAAAGAGTTGGACATTACTGAACAAGTATAAGTATCCCGAAGTGAAATAGACTGCCTAGGGAGGTGGCATTCATGGTCATTTGAAGATTTCAAGGGAAGACAGAATGAATACTTGACAAGGAAGATGTAAGAAAGTTTCCTCTGTCCAGGTGCCAGTGGGCCTGGATGGTCTTTCAGGCTTCCGCCAACACTGAGAGTCAGATTTTGTTGAACCATTCTCTTCATGAACAAAACTGCATACTAACTGCACATTTTCAACAATGGTTCCTCACCTTAATTGAAACTTCAATGACACTTTGCCCTAAGGACTCCACTTCCCTTGTAACCTGCTCAGTGGAAGCTTCTCCTCCACCTTTTTTCCCTGATACATGGTGAGAGGAGGCCGGCAGACTCTGCTTTCCATTGATTCTTCCAGATCATTACTCACTGGCCCCCTGCAACAGTCAACAACCTCTCTTCATTTGAATTCCATTTCATCTACTTTCACTAACCTCTTTGTGGGTTTTTTTTTAACAACTTCCAGAAGATTTTCTCAATTTCTAACTTTTTATTCACAGTCTTCCTTTCTAATCCATTTTCCCCTGCCATCTACAGTGATTGCTTTGCTCACACTTTGGTCTCATAGTTCTTTGACCAGCTTGGCTCCAATGACCTCCATTCATTTCCCCTCCATTTCAGATACCCCCAGACACCTGTAACTGGAACCAAGTCATTTCACAGACTGCCTCCATTTCCAAGAACTCAAACTCTCAAAACCTCTTCTCTGACTACAGTCTCCTTATCTTTCACATCTATCACTCCATCACTTTTACTGAAATGGACCATCATCCTCAGAGTGACCTCTAGGACCTCAACAGTATCCTATATGACCTGTCCACCCCCCACACTTGTCTTTAACTGCCTTCCTAACTTGGACCTCATTATTTTACTCTAGGAGAATATAAACTCTCTGAGGGCAGGGATAGTTTTCCATTTTGATTTTCATCACTGGCACCTAGTACCTTGAATTCTTAATAAGTACTTGCTGAGTTAGAAGGAATTTCACCCATCTTCTTGCTAGAAATTTACAATCTGTCTCCCCCTTGTTTTTCATCACTCCCAGCCTCTGACCCTGGGTAATTTCCACTGTCACGCTTTTTCTGGTTCTATTCCCAAGCTCCTGAGCATAGCTGAAAAGAGTAATAAAACTGAACTATTGGGTACCCTAACAAACTAATGCAGCCTCACTTCAGCTGGGGCCTTACTGCTACTTAGCAATCTTCTATATTCTCTCATATTGACTCCCTGTGCCATTCACAGCAGCTGTTCCAAATCTTTTCCATGTTCCTCAAGCCTCCAGTTTCATTCCTTTCCTCCCTCCCTCTCAACAGATGATCTTGCCTCCTACTTTACTGAAGACTCAAAAGCTTCCCTTATTCCCCTCTTTTTTTGTATTAAAAAATTTTTCTTTATCTCCATCCACCCTCTTTTTATGCCTTCCCATCTCTAAGAAAAACAGGAAACATTCTTCCCAGGTCTCTCCCTTCACCTGTTCTATTTTGAAACTAAGGCTCCCTATCTTGCTCAGGCTACAAGTGCAACAACCACTTCCAACCCAACTCAAAAATCATGGGAGTTTTGACTTGCTCTGTTTCTGACTTGGGACAGTTTACCCTTCATTAGCAGTCTGTACTTACTCTCCTGATTTTTCTTCTCCTTCTCGGAATGCTCCTTCTCTGTTTCCTTTGCAGGTTTTTTCTACATTCCTTTACTCCCTAAAATGTATGTTTTCCTGCAAGGTCGTGTTTTTTACCCATTTTTCTTACCACCTTCCCTTGATTCCTGGAGTTTCATTTATTAACCACAAAGAGTTGCCTTGCAAATCTATAGTCTCAGCCTTGATATCTTTCCAGTCCCAAATGTCCAATTATTTGCTAGAGTTAGCTATCTGGAGATACCACCACCAATTTAAATTAAACACGTCCAAAGCCACATTAATTTTCTTGCCCCTACTTCTTTTTCTTAACTTATCTATTTCTATTAACAAATAGTATCAGCCCCCCAGTTATCAAACCTTAAAAGTTTCTCCTCCGTCGCATCTTATCATGTGCTAATCCTTGACAATTCTGCCCCCAATTCTGTCTGCTTCCTACTTCCAATTCCTACTTCCTCAACCCAAGTCTAGGCCTTTAATAACTCTTGCCTGGATAATTTTTAATAGCCTTCTAACTAGTCTCTATAATTTAAATCTTTCTGATCTTAATCTCTTCTCTTAACAATCCATCCTAGACATGCAGTTAAATGAGTCTACCCAAAGTCTACCCATCATGTCATTCTTCTGTTCAACAACATTCAGCTGCCCCCTTCAGTTTACCAAATAAGGTCCAAGCTCTTGAGTCTGACATTTAAGAATTCTAAGATCTTGCTCTAATATGATCTTTCCTACCTTATGTTTTCACCACTGTCCTGTATGTATCCAATGCTCCAAAGTGGGCTTCATACTGCCCGTTAAACGTGCCACACATATTTCTGCTTCTGTAGCTTTGTTAATCCTGTTCCCTCTGCCTGGAATGGGCTAGTTTTTCTTTCCCTCCTCCACCCCATTCCCACCTGCTGAAACACTTCAAGTCACTGCTCTAATAGGAATCTTATTCTGATCTCTCCTTCTATGCAGTCCTGGACTATTTTACTTATATGTTGGATCATAGATTTAGGAAGAATCTTAGAGATGATCTGGTACTATTTTACTTATATGTAGGATCATAGATTGAGGAAGAATCTTAGAGATGATCTGGTCTAAATCCTTCATTTTACTGATGAGGAAACTGAGGCACCAAAATGGCAAGTGACTTGCTCCCAGTCACGTAAGGTAAAAAGCAACAGAGCCACAATTTGAACTCAGGTCATATGACTCCAAACCTAGCACTAATTCTGTTGCATCTCTGACTGCAAGCTGCCTTGTCTTACGGTTTTTTGTGTATTAGACCATTGTTGTTTAGTCATTTTCAGTCTTGTCTGACTCTTCGTGGCCCCATTTGTGGTTTTTTTGAGCAAAGATACTGGAGTGGTTTACCATTTCCTTCTCCAGCTCATTCTACAGATGAGAAAACTGAGGCAAACAGGGTTAAGTGATGTGCCCAAGGTCACATAGCTAGTAAATGTCTGAGGCTGGATTTGAACTCAGGAAGATGAGTCTTCCCAACTCCATGATCAGCACTCTATCCACTATGGCATCACCTAGCTGCCCTAGTAGTATATTAAGACCATAAATTCCATAGAATAAGGGTTGTTTGACTGTCTCATACCCTTCTTGGTGCCTAGCAGGCAGCAGGAACTCAACAAATATTTGTGAACAATATGCTCTTGTTTTTAAGGCAGCCTAAAACCAAGGCCATAGGACCATTGATGTAGACCTAGAAGGAACCTTAGAGGTCATATATTCTAACTCCTGAGGCTCAGGGACCATTAAGTGTGTTGCCCAAAGTCAGCACCAAAGGTGGAATTTGGATTCAGATCCTTCAACTCTAGAATCAGTACATTTCCCCCCATGCATACCTCACTGTCTTCCATGTGTAGATGGGATGTATAAACATCACGTATAAATTATCAGCACATCAAGGAATTGTGATTTTGTTAGCATGCATCACTTGTTCTATCGACACAGATTGCAATTCATCTTTCAGAAAGGTGAAATGTTTTGTCCATGGTCACAGAGTTAGTGAGTATCAGAGAAGGGATTTGAACACAGGTACTCCTGCCTCCAAGGCCAGCACTCTACCTACTTTGCCATTTTTGTTTTGTTTTGTTTTGTTTTTGGTGAGGCAATTGGGGTTAAGTGACTTGCCCAGAGTCACACAGCTAGTGAGTGTTATGTGTCTGAGGCCAGATTTGAACTCAAGTCCTCCAGACTACAGGGCTGATGCTCTATCCACTGTGCCACCTAGCTACCCCTTTGTTTTTGTTTTTTTGGGGGATTTTTTTGGTGTCTGCCATGGTTTTTAATGTTTAATACACATTTGATTCACATATAACATGCTTCAGTTCTCCCATGGTTAATGATTTTCTCGGTATGAGTCAACCTTTAGGCCAATACATTTGCAGTTTCCTCTGCCTAAGTAAAAATAAAAATAAAAAATTATAATTGCCATGTTATTAGTATAACCGACATTTATGTAGGGTTTTAAGGTTTGCAAATTACTTTCTATACATCATGTCATGGTTCTGACAACAACCTTGCAGGGAAGATGCCATAGTATGGGTAAGGAAGTTGAGGCTCAAAAAGGGTAAAGGTGCCCTAAAAGGGCTGGGTTTATATGGGTCCTAAGTGTCTAAAGTGGAGTTGAATGTAGGTCTTCCTGTGTACATGGATCTCTGAATTTAGGTTAGGCTGGTCCTCAGATGCTAGATATATATCCATCATCAGACCCATGATTTGAAGCCCTTACAATTTAGTAAGACATAGTCAAGCTTATACTTAATGGGCAGATTGGGAACCCAAGGTCAATTCTATACCACAAGGAGGCATCAGAGTAAGACCTGGAGTACCATCCCCCAGAAGAGAACATCATAATGGCAGGCTAAAAGTCACAAGGGCATCTAGGTGGTACAGTGGATAGAGTGCCAAGCCTGGAGTCAGAAAGACCTGAGTTCAAATATGACCTCAAACATTTACTAGCTGTGTGACCCTAGACAAATCACTTAACCCTGTTTGCCTCATTTCCTCATGTGTAAAATGAGCTGGAAAAGGAAATGGCAAACCACTCCAGTATCTTTGCAAAGAAAACACCAAATGGGGCCATGCAGAGTCAGACATGATTGAAACAACTAAACAACAACAAAAGCTACATAAAGAGTAAAGACCCACTAAGATCTTTTGCAATCCCATAAATGTATTGTATTTATTTAGATCAAGTCGTGTCCATACATGCTTAACAATCAGATGAAAATTGATTCAATTACTTGGATATGCACACACACACACACACACACACACACACACACACACACACACACAC
>NW_020950062.1:3670616-3726595 GCF_900497805.2 Vombatus ursinus | reverse complement strand
ACACACACACACACACACACACACACACACACACACACACACACACATCTTTCTCTTCCCTTCTGCTTTGCATAGAACCAGAAGTCTTGAGATTGTGAAATGAATGGTGTTTTCCAAGGTGATTTTCCTGACATTTCACAAGTGGAAGTACATGAAGCAGTTCAGAAAACACCCACACCCACCCACACACCCACACACCCACACACATACACACACACACACACACACACACCCCAAAAAAATCAAGAAGCAAAAAGACAGAATGGGAAAGTGGGATGATTGCCATAGGCCATATGTTGTTTTTCCACTAATATCACTAGTGGCGTTTGGCACCCTACCTCATATCAAAACTAGAGGCAGGCAACAGTAGTCTTATGGCTAGGGACACACTTAAAAAAAGAGACACAAGAATCCAGAGCAAGAAAACTGCTAATCAGAGTTTTATTAATGTTTTCTGAAGTCCATCGAACCTCTCCCCCACCCTTAGTCTCCCCTACAACCACTCCCATCAAATGCCTTCAGTTTGAACTGCATGACATATATCAGGGATAGGCTTTGTTCACACAGATTTTATTGCAGCAAAAACAGTTGACATCCTGTTCCTTCTACTAAATATAAATGTTTCCTATATCCTTAGCATTGCTTCAGAGAGTTGTTAGTTTTGGGGCTGGTTTTGTTTTGTTATTCTTCTTGCTTATAAAATAAATATATCCCTAGAAACAGCTGATGAAATATTACAAAAGATAGGCCTCTCTCCTTCCATAGTCTGGGAACTGTGAATTAGAAATTCAAAACATGGTATGGGGTGGAGGGGGGGGAGAGGGAATTATGTATTTGTTAAATGCAGGAATTTTAAAGTATAAAGGGAACAGGGAATAGGAAAGTGAATGTGATCTTTGGAAAAGTAGAATCCATTGAGGGTATTGGTCTTTTTTATATTAAATTTTATTTTTTCAATAAGCTAGAATTTATTTTCTCTTACTCCCATTGTTGGAAAAAGAAGGAAAGAAAGAAAGAGAGAAAGAAAGAAAGAAAGATAAAAAGGAAGAAAGAAAGGAAGGAAGGAAGGAAGGAAGGAAGGAAGAAAAACAAAACCTTTGTAACAAATACATATAGTTAAGCAAAATAAATTCCACATTTGTCATGTCCAAAAATGCATGTTTCATTCTACATCTTGAGTCTACATCTGTCAAGAGGTAAGAAACATCACTGATCCTTTAGAATTGTGGTTGGTCATTGCATTGATCATAATTTTTAGCCTTTCAAAGTTGTTTTTCATTACAGTATTGTTGTTGTTGAGGGTGGAGGTGTGGAAGGTATTCCAAGTGAAGGGACCAGCATAAATAAATAACAGGCATGGAGGCTGGAGAGTGTGGGAAGAATTTGCAAAACAGCAAGAAATCCCGTAGAGCTGAAGCATTCATCCTAGAATCTCAGTTTCAGAGGTGACCTAGGCTAACCCTCTCTATAGTATCTCTGACAAGTGGTCATCTAGCCTCCATCTAAAGAGCCTGCGGCCCCACTGAAAAAGAGCCTGCTATATCCTGGGACAGCCTGAAGACCCCCTACCAAAGAGGAGCCCACCTTATCCAGGGAGAACCCATTCCACTGTGGGAGAGCTCCGGCTTTTAGGAAATTTTTCCTAACAGGGAACTGAAATCATTCTTTCTGCAACTTTCACCCAGTGCTCCTACTTCAACCCTCTGGGGCCAAGAACAAATCCAAGTCTTTTACATGAGAGCCTAGTTATTGTGCCCCACTCAAATTTTCTCTTCTCCAAAGTAAACATATCCAGTACCTTCAACCAATCCTCATATCTGAGAAAGATGATCATTAATAACCAATGTCTTGAAGAGATTCAGAGCTCTCCCCTTCTTCCAAGGTCCTGATTTTAAGTTCAGTCCCTTGAAGGACGTTACTGATAATGAGACTAAATTAATTCTCCTCAATCTTGGTCAGACCCCACCCAACTTTACCAGGAATTTAATCTAAGGTGGGGAAGCCCATTGTGTTCTACTCAAACTTGGGTGGAGATAGATCCTTTTGTCTAGATAGCCAAGATTGGGAGTGGTCTGAGTATAGAGATAGTTTCTCTGTCTAAGGGTGACATGATGTCACTCTCAGCCCCTCATTGAACACTTACTCTTCCTTGAAGGGTATGTAAACTGTGTGCCTGCCACCATGATTGACTTTGGTCTAAGAGAGATGGCCAAATGACTATCCTTTTATTAATACTGGCCTTCTTATCAATAAAATGATTAAATTACTTAGAAACTATGTCTCTTGAATGTTTTTAATCATCATATGTAGGAGTGATGAGGTTGGGACCTGGGCCCCAGAATGGAAAAACCCTGGATTTTCCCACATGGCCAAATCTTTGGCTAGCCTGAGGCTGTAATCCCATCAACTGGCCATTCATTGTGGCTATACCCAATCTCCCCTCCATTGTCTGTCCTCCCTATGGCTCCCAGCCATTTCCCACCCTTAATCCTAGCTAGGCTCCATTCTCCCTTGGCCAAGAGGTCCAGGTCCCAGGGGTTCTGTTCACCCCAGTTTACTGACCACTCCTAGGTTCCTCCCACAGTCTTTCTGTATATAAGATCTTCAATAAACCTTGTTTTTGGCTGCAAGGAGGCTTAGGTAGAATTCTTTTGGGTAGGACCCGCATGTCGTGATTTTGGGATTCCAGGACCCCTAACCTCTAGACCACATCAGTAGAGTTTCCAGACTTGTCCTGGTCACCTTAGGTATATAGTCAGGTTTACCAGTCTTCTTCCTAAAAATGTAGTGCCCAGAGCTAAATTATCTAATCTAAATATGGTCTAACTAAGCCAGAGAATAGTAATATCATAGATGTTATTATTATTATTATTATTTTTGCTTCTTGGTGAGGCAATCAAGGTTAAGTGACTTGCCCAGGGTCACACAGTTAGTAAGTGAATAGACCTTCTTTTATAGGGGCAGTGAGGTAGAACAATGGATAGAGTGCTGAAGTCAGGAAGACTCAACTTCCTGAGTTCAAATCTGGCCTCACACTTACTTGCTGTGTGACCTTAGGCAAGCCATTTAACCTTTTTGCCTCAGTTTCTTCATCTGTAAAATGATCTGGAGAAGGAAATGGCAAACCACTTGAGTATTTCTGCCAAAAAAAGCCCCAAATGGGATCACATAGAGTTGGGCAAGGCTGAAAAACAATTGAATAACAACAAGAAGACTCTCTTCTGGATACTATGCTTCAAGATCAGCCTAACACAGAATCAGGCTTTGGGGGCTGTCATGTCACAAAGTGACAAATTGAGCTGGCAGCTTATTAAGTTCTTAGAGCTTCTTCCTATGTAGTATTGAATAGCTACACATTCTCCATCCCACATTTGTGCAGTTGGAAAAGCTTTTCATTAATTCCTATTAAATATTATCCTATAAAATTGAGAACATTGATCCAATCTGTGAAGATCCTTTGGGATCCTGACTTACTTTTCCACTGTATTAACTCTTTCTCACTGTTTTGTATCATTTACAAACTTAAGAAGCAGGAAATTTATGCCTTCCTCAGAGTCATTGACAAACAATATTGATTAATGCAGGATCAAGGATAGAACCCTGGACCATTCCATCAGAGATCTCCCTCCAAGGTGATTTTGGATCTAGCCAACAACCAGTTCAAAACTGTACTTTCCTTTCAAGCTTATCTATTTCTATTTCATCCATAAAGATAACACAAAAGATTTGGTAAAATTCAAGTATATGATAAAGGCACTAATTGGTGCAGTGGATGCAGTGCTAGACCTGGAGTTAGAGAGACCTGAATTCAAATTTGACCTCAAGTGCTTACCAGCTGTGAGACCTTGGGCAAGTCACTTGATGGCTATCTTCCTCAGTTTCCTCAATTGTATAATGAATATAGTAATAGTACCTCCCAAAGTTGTGAGGATCAAATGAGATTATATTTATAAAGAGCTTAGCATCGTGCCAGGCACATAGTAGGTACTATATAAAAGCTTGTTCCTTCCATTCTTCCCCTGAGCAATTGAGTAATCCTAATAAATAATCTGGCATGATTTTCTATCTGCTCTGCATTTATCTTGTATTTTCACACATACACATATACACATATAGATATGCATACACATATAATAATAATAATCTCTGTATACATGTATAATATATGTGTATGTGTGTATATAGTGTATGTGTATATACATGTATACATACATACATACATACATACAGATAGATAGATAGATAGATAGATAGATGGATAGATATATCCCCATTAGAGGGGCAGTTAGGTGGCACAATGAATAAAGCACTGGGCTTGGAGTCAGGAAAACCTGATTTCAAATCTGGCCTCAGACACTTACCAGCTGGGTGATCCTGGGCAAGTCACTTAACCCTGTTTGCCTCAGTTTCCCCATGTGTAAACTGAGCTACAGAAGGAAATGGCAAACCACTCCAGTATCTTTGCCAAGAAAACCCCAAATAAGATTACAATGATTCTGATGTGACTCAAACAACTGAACAACAACAACAAAATCCCCATTAGAATGTAAGTTCCTTTTGAAGGCAGGAACTGATTTTTTCTTTGTCTTGTTTTGTCTTTGTTTTTTCATTTTACCACTCTCACAGCTCACCATTGTGAGTTCTTTAGCAAGAGTTAGCATCCATAGAATGCTTTCACATTTACAAAGTGCCTTACATGTGTTATATTATTTGATGCTCACAAAGAACTTGGACAGTGGGTGCTATAAATGTTTTGGTGGAGTAGCTTGGGTGGGGGTGCAATATAAGTTCTCTCTGAGTAGGGATTATTTCATTCTTCTTATTTTATCTTCAGTGCTTATCACAGTGCCTAGCACATAGTAGGAGCTTAATAGATACTTGTTGATTGATTGACATGGTAACCAGAGGCTAATTTTAAAATCTTGTGTATGGCCTCCCAAACACTGCTTTCCCCTTGTGTTTAGGGTTGTTTTTCCCCCCTTTTCAAAAAAGGGGTCCAGGGAACTGCTTTCAAAGTCCTACATAACTCCATTTTGCCAGTCATAGATAATTATTAACCTTTTAAATTCAAATCATTTTCCTGTGCAACCCTTACCCATTTCCTAAAAGCTTCTCTTTCAAAATCACAGAATCTCAGAGTTGTATGGAACCTCAAAGGCCATTAGTCAAAGTCTGACCTGAAAGGAATCCCCACTATAACATACAAGAAAATGTCATATAGCCTCTGCTTGAAGGCTTCTAGGGAGGGAAAACCTACATTCAGAGGCAGCCCATTCTATTTAGAGCTAATTTCAATTGTTAAAGCTTCATATTTTAGGTCAACTGAGTTCATCCAAAATCGTGCAATTCAGTCCTTAGCTAAACTCAATCAGGGAACACCTTAAATATCCTTTTTGTCATTATTACCTGATACAAATTTCCCCCCCGCTTTTCCCATCTCCCCACTATTACACCAGTGGTATAACCCTCATAAGAATTGTACTCCAAAATGGCACATGCCCCAGTGGGGAAAAAAGAAGGGGAAAAATTGTAAGTGAAAATTAGCCAAAGCCACTCCTAAGAGAGCTACAGGTTTTTCTGGTTCATCAACCAAAGAGGGAATGAAAACATTTACTCTATCTCAGGCAAGCTGGCCAAGTTAACTAGGTTCAGAAACTCCCAAGGCACACAAGGGATAGGCACGACACAAATGATCTTATTTAATTAAAAATATCTCCACACTCCCCTTCCCACTTATATATCGTCAGGCAACCATTCAACAAACATTTTTAAGTGTTTTTACACCAGGCACTGTGCTAAGCATTGGGGATACAAAGAAAGAAAGGCAAAAAAACAAACAAAACAAAAAAACCAAACCAAACCATGGTGTCTGCTCTCAAGGAGCTTACACACTTTTATAGGGAAAAAATGTCAAAATAACTAAATACATATAAGGGGGGTATGTGTGTGTGTGTGTAATATGTGTCTGTATATTACATTTATGTATACATACACATCTATATACACACATGCATGTATACATGTTTTTATATATGTATTATATATGTGTGCATGTATGTATTGTATATGTTGTTGTTATTCATCTTTTGTTTTTGAAGAGGACCAATGATATCATGGGTGATGCCTTGACTTATGTGTCAACTGGATTTAAGCGAGGCAGAGTTGCACAAAGTCACCATCCTCACTCTTTCTTCCAGAATCATTGCAGTCCAGTGGTGAGACAAAAGTCAAGGCAACTGGCGATGACTCGGGCTACACTGGGTGACTGTGGTACCCTTGATGCCTGACCAAGCTCAAAGCTCTCCACAGTACCTGCTTCAGCCACCTTCATGGCCATTGGAACAAATTGTTCTCATCTACCCATTCCACCAGGGGAAGTCTTTACATGCTTGGGGTCTACATCCCCCTAACTTATTGATGGGTTTGAAGCACATTGGTTACTCTTAACCTAGTTTAGGCCATCTGCCATGATGGTTTACCAGAGTGTGGGGTTGCTGCTCGTGCTACACCTTCTTAGAGCTACAGGTGAGAGTTCAGTGAGAGGTGCACTCCAAAGGTAGAAGAGCAGCCCAGAAAAGGGTTCAGCAAGCCCTCATACCAGATGTGGTAGCCTTCCCTGCACACCCTATACACTCAATGCATGTATGTATGTGTTTACATAACAAGTGTTTGCAGACTTTCTCATTCCTAAACCTTAACCCATAAAGAAAGAAATAGAACAAAATAGGTTCCTTTTCTTGAATTTCCCCAAAGATTGGTAAGATTGAAGAGTAGGTATTTCTTCAAAGGACTCGGGTAATCAGATATGCTTGGTCACTATTTGGCTAAGGGAATAAGTGAATTAGAAGGGGAGGTCACTTCTTGAAAGAGATCTAACTTTTGTTCCGGTTGTGAGCCCATCTAACTGAGCAGAGAATCATAGGATTTGGAGCCACACAGAACTTTAGAGATCAAAGGATCATAGATTCAGAAGTGGAAGGGGCCTTAGAGATCATCTAGTCCAGGTTTCTCATTTTCCAGATAAATAAAAAGAGATCCACTGAGAGGTAGTGAATTGCCCAACATTTCACAGACAATGGTAGCAGAGCCAAAAGTCCAACCCAGGTCCTGTGCCCCCAAATACAGGCTTCTCTCTGCTGCATTATACTGTTCTGGGAACCACCGTGACAGCGTAGAAGGGAGAAAGGTTTGTCAGGCCCTTCTCCTCAGAGTACCACTCACAAACCATATCCATTCACGCCTCTGGGCCTTGGTTCATGTTGTTTCTCAAGCCTGGGAATGTCCTCCCTCCTCCTTTCTACCTGTCTAAATGCTACCAACCCTCAAAGGTCTAACTTCACCAACCACCTCTTCCATGAAACTTTTTATAATGACCTTGGCCATCTGTCACTACAACTGTGCACAGAATCCTAGAATCCCAGAATTTTAGAGCTGGACTCAAGGTCACACAGATGGACACTCGTTATTCTTTTGTTTCCAATGTATTGTTAATCTTGCCTTGCCAACAAGATTGCAGGTACCACTTCTAGGAAGAAAAGTACAGCTAATAAGCCACCTCCTCCAGGAAGCCTTCTTGATCCCCTTAGTAGTTAGCACCAAAATCATCTTGTACCTGTTTAGTATTTAGCTATCTGTGTACATGTCTACCCCACAAAAGAGTAGAAATCAGCCCTTTGATTCTTTTTCAGATATCAGTAAAAGGCCAGTGCAAATCATGGAAACCAGGTGATAAATGCTGAATGGACAAACTGTGGGTCCTACATGCCTTAGGCAGGAAAGTTATTTCTGAAACTTTGGGTGTAAACTTAATTTTCATAAATCAAATTGTATTCTGTAAGGTCAGGGAGTGCTTGCTGTTTATAAAACAACTTCAGTAAAGGGTGTATGCATACACCAATTTGGTTTGCAAGCCTTTATAAAGTAAACAAACCATTAAAAAAAAAACCCTACATCAGATTTACTTAAAGTATATGTGGGGGGCCATTCACTGAATTTTGAAAACTTGTATGGATGGTGAAAGAAAGAAATTGCCTAAATCTTAGTTATGGAAGATCTTCAGAGAAGCTATGGACTCTGGGTATATAGGGAGTTGCATTTGAAGTCCAATTTGGTCAGGTGATATCAGCTGGTTTTGCTTAAATGCTTTCCTTGTTATGAAGGAACATTCTGGAAGAAGGGGGATTGTAAAGTGAATTTGGTGTAAGAAACAAAAGATCATCAATCAAACTTTTTTTTTTTAAATTCTCTGCTACCAGTTTTATTTCCTATTTAGAACTCTACAATTCAAAAAACAAGGTTTAAGAAATCGAAGAGGGGTAGCTAGGTGGTGCAGTGGATAGAGCACCAGTCCTGGATTCAGGAGGACCTGAGTTCAAATGCAGCCTCAGACACATAATACTTACTAGCTGTGTGACCCTGGGCAAGTCACTTAACTCCATTGCCTAGCCCCTCCAAAAAAAAAAGGCAGAAAAAAAAGGAAATCAAATAGACTTCAGTGTTAGTCATGGTGATTAAAAGAAATCTCATCTGTACCTAAACTACTAGAATATAGCCAAATCCTTACAATGACTGCAGGGTGCTGGGTTGAAGGTCTAGCATCAGCTGCCACAAGCCTTGAATCTCAAGGGGATGGATTCCCCGCCCTGCCTTTTTTCCGCTTTGTATTCTGTGGCTCAGAAATCATTCATGTCACAAGCAAGAGCTTTGGAATTGGGCAGGGGGTGAGAAAAACTTCAGGATTTTAGTTTCTAATTCTGAGGGTAGCCAGTATGACTTCATCCCCTATGAGTATAACTGTGGATAAGGATGGAGAATATGAAAAATTACTATGTCCCAATGATGCAAAAGGGAAAAAAAATGGAAGTTTGGTTAAAGCATTGAAGATACTGAACCAATGGGAAATAAGACTGTAAACAAAGACAATAAGTTGTTCCTTGTTGAGTCAGTTCAGTTATGTCCAACTCTTTGTAACCCCATTTGGAGTTTTCCTGGCTGAGATACTAGAGTAGTTTGCCATTTTCTTCTCCATTATTTCACCCTAAATCAGACTCCTGCTAGGTTTAAGTAAATCCTATGATGGTGGTCTCAATCAATGAATCAACCAGTCACCCAAGACTGACTGAGCCCCTCCTGGTACCAGGTGCCCAATCACCCAAGTGTGACTGAGTCCCTCCTGTGTACAAGGTACCCTGTCACCCAAGACTGACTGAATCCCTATTGTGTACAAGATGCCAGCTAGGAGACATGAAAAGTATAAAATATTGTCTTTCCTTTCAAGGACCAGAAGAGGCAAAATACATGTGTCTGTAGGAAGGTGAAGTTAAAAAAGACATTGGACTAGGCATCAGAAGGCCTGGGTTCTAGTTCTGATTCAGCTACTAACTAGTCATGTAACCACAAGCAAATAACTCCTCCCCCCCCCGCCCCAGAGCTTGATTTTCCTCTTTTGTAAAAGGAAAGAGTTGGATTAGATCTGGAGTTTTTAACCTGGAGTTTAACCTGGAGACTCCTAAAAGCGTCATGGATAGATTTCAGGGGATACAGGAACTTGGAGGTGGAAAAAAATACATCTTTATCTCAATATAATTGGTTTCATTTGTAATCCCATGGTTGATTTTATTCATTTAGAAACATCATTCTGAAAAAGGATCCGTCGGCTTTCCTAGACTTCTAACAGGGTCCGTAACACATAAAAAAAAGATCTGCTGGATTAAATGAACTCTACAGTCTATTACAGCTCTGACATTCCAAGAATCTATAAAGATCCAGAACGTCTACTGCTCTCATTTCTAAGGTCCTAAACGAATGGTGCAAACAACAAGCATTGTAGAAATATGACCGTAGGAGAGCCCATTGCAGGTTGGGGTGGTCTCAGTAGCCCAGATTCTTGAAGGTTTTGAATGCCAGGCTGACGGGGTTTGTAGGATCAAAGATCTAAAACCAGAAAGGCCTTTAGGAGTCATCTACTCCAACACCCTTTAATTAGAGATAAGGAAACTGAGGACTGGGTTATGCAACTTGCTCAAAGTCATATAGGTAGTAACTAATTGTCAGGATTCAAACTCGGGTCCTGTGACATTGCTTTTGAGGGTAGAAGGAGGAAAAAGACATGGAACTAGGACTTGAGGCCAGAAACGGAAGGCAGATATCAGCTAAACATTGGTGAAACATTTTTAACATATAGAACTGTCCAACAAAAGGAACTGGCTATTTTTCAAAGTAATGAACTCCCCATAACTAGAAATGTTAAAGAAAATATTGTCAGGGCTGTTCTAATGGGGTCTTTTCTATTAGAGGGGAAGTTAGATACAATGACCTCTAAGATTCCTTCCAACTCTTGTGATGGCCTATTATTCTGGGACAGCTTTGGGATAGTAAAGAGTAAAATTTTATTTGTTGTGTATAACACTTCAACCACTCCTATGTGGGCCATTGAATTCTTTATTTCCCAAACTCCATAGTAACCCTTGGTGAGCTCACTTGCAATTTCTCCCAGGGAAAGTTTATAAGGATTGGAATCAACAAAAAGAATTCTGGGAGGGGAAGGGCTCATTCCTGGGTTGCCAGGCATGTTCTGTAACCACCCATGCAATGGGAGAGAAGTGCCCAGAAAAATGCAGACACTTAGGATTCTGAAACTAAGCCAAACTTGAGAATTGGGGGATCTCTGATATCTCCAAGAACGTATTATGATTTTCTTAGTGTTTAGAGGTCTGTAGGCCTCAGGAAAGCAATTCAATGCAAACTTTTAATGAACCAGATCAATGCATTGCATTAGTACTTTGATATTCCAGTGGAGTAAGTGTGGGGTTTCCCTCCAATGATGGGGAGAATGATTCCTTCACACCTGCCCATCATGTTTGAATCTTGACCAAATCCTCCTTGTAAATCTGACACAGGGTGTTGCACTCAGTATTTGAGGGGCAATTTTCTAGATCTCTTGACATTGCAAACTGTGGTATATATTTATGTTACAGGAATAAGTGATAAATTAAACTAATTATAACCAGTGTCTATTAAAGCACCAAATATGTTTGAGGCACCAGAGATATAAAGATGCAGTTCCTGCCCTCAAGGAGCTGATGTTCTAATGAAGGTGTTTACATCATGTACGCAAATAAGTATAGTATAAAATAAAGTGTGATGATGGGAAGGAAGAGATACAGAAAAAAACATTCTAGGAAAACTTGAGGAGAGAGGAAAGACTGTCATCAGGAGAACAAAAAAAGAGGTAGGACTTGGTCTGAGCCTCCAAGAAAGGCAGAGATGATGAGAAAGTGTCCTGCAGGTAAAAAGGATAGTTCTAGATGCAAGGAGTAGGAGAATAGCCTTTCCCAGTACCACCAATTGCTAGTGCAGTCCCACTGAAATTACCTAGCATTTACACTATTTATATATTGTGTGTGTACTTTTATTGTTGATGTTCAGTTGTGTCTGGCTCTTCCTGACCCCATTTGGGGTTTTCTTGGTAGAGATACTGGAGTGGTTTGCCATTTCCTTCTCCAGCTCGTTTTACAGATGAAGAAACTGAGACCAACAGGGTTAAGTGACTTGCCCAGGGTCAATAGAGCAGGTAAATGTCTGAGGCCAGATCTGAACTCAGAAAGACAAGTATTTCTGACTCCAGGCCCAGCACTCTATCCACTGCACCACCTAGCTGCATGTGTGTAAAAATGTGCATATATTTTATATAAAAATCTTTTGCAATATAGCACGTAATATGTGTGCATGTGTACAAACAAGGTATATGTATGTCATATATGTGCATATAAGATGCGTGCATATATTATTGTATTATGAATGTATATACAAGTGAATATGTATATACATAAATACATATTGAATTATATGTATATCTTATACATCTTTGTAAGCTTTATGTTAGCTTAGTGCACATTCACATATTTGCATATGTGTACACCTACATGTATAAGTATATGTTTTTTGTAAACAGGTGTATAAATGCGTATGTATGTGTTATAATATGTGAACATGTGGGTATATATGGTACCAGAATTCCTAGTTATGGCTTTGTGGCTAGTATTACTATCCCCACATTACACATGACGAGACTTATCATAGGTTAAATAACTCAAGTATCTTGCCCATGGCCACCCAGCCAGTAGGTATCTGAGGTGGAATTCTAACCCAGGTCTCTTCTGACACTAGGACCAGCACTCGTTTTACTAGTCCATGATGCCTCGCATCTCCCTAGAGTCCTTGGGTGTAAACAAAAAGCTTCTAGCCATCCGAGAAACCATACTAAATTGAAGAAGACTGCTCTCGAAGTATTCACCCCACAGGGAAAATTCAGCTATTAATTTTCAAAACCCAATTTAAAAAAAAAAAACAAACATACTAACAATGAAACCTAGACTGTGAAATTAGATTGACTTATAGAAAAAGTACACATCCCATACCTTACCTCATATAATGCTAATTCTTAATTAAAAAAACATAATCCTCAAATAACTGCCCAAACAACTCCAATTTCCCCAGATCTCTTCAGTATACTTTTAAATATAATCTTTTTTTCTAACATTATTAAATTTTTCTCCACTTTTTATGTAGGGATCTATTGAGTTTAGAAATCACTTTCTCTATTTTTTTAAAAAATATATTAAACTTGACTTAGTATATTATATACATTAGCTTGAATTAGTGTAATTATCATCAATGTTATTGCAATTAATAATATTCATAGTTCTGTTACTATAGGACAGCTAGGTGGTACGGTGGATAGAGTGCCCACTCTGGAGTTAGAAAGACTCGTCTCCTTGAGTTCAAATCCAGCCTCACACACTCACTTGCTATGTGACCCTGGGCAAGTCACTTAACCCTATTTGTCTCAGTTTCTTCATCTGTAAAATAAGCTGGAGAAGGAAATGGAAAACCACTCCAATATCTCTGCCAAGAAAACCCGAAATAGGGTCATGAAGAGTCAGACATGACTGAAAATGACTGAACAACAACATAATCTGTTACTATTGTCATATTCTATGTTATCTTATAGTGACAATAAACATTTATAATATTTTTATTTAAATAAGTATTTGTTGGGCACTTACTATGTGCCAGGATTGTGCACATGTGTGTGTGACAACAAAAGAACAGTACACATCCTTCCTTGTTCTCTCTTCCTTCTCTCTTATCCCTGTCCAGGCCATCAGAAATCAAACATTTCTTACCAGACTTGGACAAAATGAGAGTCACCAACTTTATTCCTTCTGGAGAGATGGAGGAGCTTTGGGCCCTGCCATTGCCTTCTGAAGTCCTCCAGGCCTAATCACCTGTTCTGTTTCTCCATCCTGAATACCTCTATACTATCATCTGACCTAATGACAACTGAAGGACCCTTTGGCCTTGCCATTCACCCTGTGGCACAAATTTCTTTTATGTGTTGTCTTCTCGCAACTAGAGTGTGATGTCCTTGAGGGCAGGGACCATCTTGCTTTTTCTATTTCTATCACTAGGGCTTAGCCCAGTGCTTGGTAGATATAAGTGCATAATAGATACTTTCTCATTCATTAATTCATTTGTTCATTCATTCTTTCTACAGGAAATGACTAACTATTGATTAACAGATAGATTTTTTTTTTCTTTTATCAATCTATCCTTCCCACTACTTCCATTCCCACAATTTTGGGCAAATTAAAGGGAAAAAAATAAAGAATTCAATACACAAATGAATAGTCCAGGGAAAGAAAATTTGCACATTGGCCATGTTAAAAAATGTATATCTCTTTTTGTATTTTAAATTCATCACCTCTCTGACAGGAAGTGAGTGTCATATCGCATCTTCATTCATTTGGATTCATGGTTTATTATGGTGTTGATCAGAGTTCTTTCTAAAATCTTTCAAAATTGTTTTTCTCACAATGTTGTTATCATCATATAAACTGTTGCCTAGGTCAGCTCACTTTTTTCTTCATCAATTCATGGAGGTCTTTCCAGTTTCCTCTGAAACCGTCCATTTATCATTTCTTATGGCTCAATAATATTCCATTATTTTTGTATATCACAACTTGTTTAGCCATTTCCCCATAAGGAGGAAATCCCCTTAGTTTCCCATTTTGGTTTATTGTTAAAAGAACTGCTATAAATATTTTTACACATACAGGTCCTTTTCCTCTTTCTTTGAATTCTTTGGGATATATGCCTAGCAGTGAGAGAGCTGGGTCAAAGAACATGCACAGGTTAGTAACTCTTGGGGCATAATTCCAAATTGCTTTCTAGAATGGCTGGATCAATTCACAGCTCCAGCAACAATGCATTAGAGTGCTTGTTTTCCTATAGGAAATATGTCATTTTCCTAACTTGTCATTTTCACCAATCTGATGGTGTGTGATAGAACCTCAAATTTGCTCTAATGTGCATTTCTCTAGTTATTAGTGATTCACAGTATTTTTTTGAATGGTAGTTAATAACATGTTTTTATTTTATTTTTTATATGGTAGTTAGTAGCATGTTTTTCTTCCTTTCAAAACTGGTCATTTCCTTTGACCATTTATGTTAGGGAATGGCTCTTAGTTTTATAGATTTAGCTCAGTTCTATATATATATATATTATATATATATATATATTTAGGATATAAGACTTTTATCAGAGAAAACTGTTGCAAAGGTTTTTCCCAGTTACTCATTTCCCTTCTAATTTAACTATATTAGTTTTGTTTGTGCAAAAATTTTAAACATTATTTAGTCAAAATTATCTATTCTATGTAGAAGTATGATCTTCTCTGTTACTTGTTTAATCATGGACACCTCTTTTGTCTATAGATCCAAAAGATAATTTGCTCTTTGTTCCTTGAGTTTGTTTATGACACAACACATTCACAGAAAAGAAAATATAAATTGCATACAAGGGGGAAAGGAAGGGAATAAGCATTTATATAGAGCCTACTATGTGCTAAGCAGTGTATTAAACACTTTAACAAATAATATCTCATTTGAGCCTCACAACAACTCTGAGAGGTAGGTGCTATTATTATCCCCATTTTGCAGTTAATGAAATTGAGGCAAACAGAGGTTAAATGACTTGCCCAAGGTCACAAAGCTAGTAAGTGTCTGATACCTTATTTGCACTCAAGTCAGCTTGACTCCACACCAGATTCTCTGGCTGTTAGGACACCAGCGCCTCTCTTACTATACAAAGCAATACAAAGTAATTTCAAGAGGGACAGAGTACTAATAGCTGGCTATAGACCATTTTTATATATTTTGCAATAGAGGCCCTTCATTGGCAAGGTGGTGTTGGCCTTTGGATTCAGGAAGACCTGAGTTCAAATCCTACCTCTGACACTTCCTAGCTCTGTGACCCCAGGCAAGTCACTTAAATCTCTCTCAGTCTTAAAGTGCCATATAAATACAAGTTATTATTAAATATTTTAAAGAAGAATTGTAGTCAACTTCAAGAGTCAAAGGTCACTTAGAAGATGACAAATAGCACCAGCTGGAGTCAAGCATGTTTTTCTGCCAGGCCTCTTAAATTCCCTCCTCATTTATCCCTTCACCTTGGCATTCACAGACAAAATCCCTGCTGTTCTCCTCCTTGCCAGGTCCAGCACGCGTTACTTAACTAGGCTGGTGCTTTCCAAAGGCAGGCAAAATGTTTACCGAGGATGAGATGAGCCAGGAAATCCATTTTTATTTAGTTTCTAATTGGGATGAAATCCAGGCCTCCAGCCAGGAGAGGCTCTGTGTATTAGGCCCTGCTCCCTGCCCCATACTTTCCAGTTAAATGCATTAAAAGAAAGGATTGTTTGGGCTTAGAGGAGGAAAAAACAGCTTTGAGCAGGAGCCATCCCAGAGCTGGCATTCCCAGCCAGATACCAGACTTTGGGGCCCACCTGCTATACTCCTGCAGGCCTTCTGCCAACTTGCCAAGATGCCCATTTGTGGACACCTGCCACCTACGGGGTCTCACTCCTGAATTTTTGGTGGTGACACGCTGTGTGCTTGGCATTACTACTGATTATAGGCTCTTAAAAGATGCAAGCTGTTCCTATCACGAGGCTAAAACATCACCAGGTAATGAACTGCCCAACTCAGAAATGCTTTCCTGACACTCTCTCAATTTCCGTTTTTTTCCCTTACTCATTACCCTGCCCCCTCCCATCCTGTCCTGGACAGGAAATTTACTGTTGGTAAAGGAAAATTGTGAGCTTTCTGCTAGCCAGAATGTCTCCTCTTCTATTCAAAAATGTTTGTTACCTCTCCTCAGCATTCCCTCCAAAGTCCATAGAGGTTTGCACAGGCTAGATTATGTTGAGCAAAATCTAATTACTATGTTGAGGCCTGACTATGTCACTCTCCACCCTCATTCAACAAATATCATCTTCAGGATCAAAGAGAAAAATCCTTTGGTGTTCAAAGCCATAACCTGCCCCCTTCCTACCTTTCTAATATGCTTCCACACTACACATGCCCAATTATTTTTCAATTCAGTGACAATGGCATTCTTGCTGTGTCTTGCACAAAACACTTCCTCTGCAGACTCCAGGCATTTTCGTGGGTTGCCCCCCAACCCCTGCCTTCAACCGTCTGCCTCCTCTTCACTTCGTGGCTTTCTTCAGACCTCAGTTAAAGGCCCACTTTCTGCAGGAAGCTTTTCCTAATCTCCTTTAATATCCTCCCCGATGATTATCACCAATTTATCCTGTGTATATTTTGCTATTGTCTAGCGGTCCGTATGTTTTCTGTCCAGATAGACTGTGAACTCCTTTAGAGAAGGAAGTATTTGTTTTTTTTTTTTTAACTTTTCTTTGTATCTCCAGAGCTTGGCACAGGGCCAGCATTTAATATTTACTTGTTGACTATGATTTCATAAGTTTAAAGACTTCTACCACTAACACATGGGCAGCAACTAGGTGGCTCAGTGGATAGGGTGCTGGGCTTGGAGTCAGGAAGACCTGAGCTCAAATCCATCTTCAGATACTTACTAGCTGTGTGATCCTAGGCAAGTCACTTAACCCTGTTTGCCTCAGTTTCCTCATCTTAAAATGGGCTGGAGAAGGAAATGGCAAACCTTTCCAGTATGTTTGCCAAGAAAATCCCAAATGGGGTCATGAAGAGTCAGACACTACTAAAAGGACTCAGCCACTAATGCAGATCACAACCTACCTATAACTTTAAAGCCCGAGGCTCAGAGATGTTAAACAATCTACTCATGGTCACACAGCTAGTGAGCAATAGAGTACATGGCATAGTGGATAAGACACTGGCCTCGAAGTCAGGAAGACTGGATTCAAATCTCATCTTGGGCATTTGCTAGCCGTGCAATCCTAGATGTCACTTAATCTCTTTGTGCCTCAGTTTCATCATCTGTAAAATTAGGGAGTTGGAATAGAAGGCCTCTAAGATCTCTTCCGGCTTTGAATCTACAAGTCAATGAACCCAAGTCTTTCTGAGTCCAAGTCTAGAGCTCTTATTTATTGTACCAGCTAGGTGGTGCTGTGAGTGAGAGAGTTGGAGTCAGGAAGACAGGAGTTCAAATCCAGCTTCAGATACTTACTAGCTGTGTGATCCTGGGCAAGTCACTTAACCCTATCTGTCTCAATTTCCTCACCTGTAAGTACAGATAAGAGCACCTACCTTACAGTGTTTTATGAAGATCAAACAAGATGATATTTGTCAAGAGCTTTGCAAACCTTAAAATACTATATAAATGTTATATTGCCACGCTGCTGCTCCTGGGTTAAATCACAGGTCAATAGGCCTAAGAAACCATTTAGACCATCCCTCCTCCAAATTTTTAAAATGAGGATACTGAGGCCCAAGGAGCTTAAGTGACTTGCTCAAGCTATTATCATCATCATCATCTTCATCGTGGATTTGCTAGCTATGCAACTTTTAGGGTAAATAGAGTCAATCGATCAACAAGCATTTATTAAATGCCTAATATTGCTAACCACAGTGCTATATAACCATGATAAAAAGACAAAAATGAAATAGCCCCTGACCTCAAGGAGCTCACATTCTATCTTGGGAGATAACATGTACATATGTCTAACATGTGTCTATGAAAAATAGACAAAAGATAAAATATAAGGCCTTTTTGTGTTGGTGGGTGGTGGTAGCAAGACCCTAACAGGTGAGTATCATAGGAAATGAAGTTGGAAGAGACTTCTGAGATCATCTCTGAGGAAACTGAAACCCAGGGAGGTTAGGTGACTTGCTTAGGGTCCCACACAGGGTAAGTGTCAGAGGTGGGACTTTTCCACTGGAGTTTTCTGCCTCTAGACCATGTGCTCTTTCCACTTTGCCACACTGTCTCCCACTTTATTCTGTAGACGAGAAAACTGAGACTAAAGTCACACAGCTTGCTAATGGCAGAGGCCAAGACTTACACCCAAGTCTCTGATGCCAGATTCAATGCTTTCCCCACCATATCACACTATTTCTCAATTGTTCTCTAGTCATTTCAGTCGTATCCAACTCTTCACGACCCCAGTTGGGATTTTATTGGCAGAGATACCAGAGTGGTTTGCCATTTCTTTCTCCAGCTCATTTTATAGAAGAGGAAACTGAGGCAAACAGGGTTAAGTGACTTGCCTAGGGTCATATATAGCCAGAAAGTGTCTGAGGCTTCATTTGAACTCAGGTCTTCCTGACTCCAGGCCCAGCGCTCTATCTACTGAGCCACCTAGCTGACCCACTTCCCAATAACTAACATTTATAATGTTAGCTTGATAGGCTGCACGATTTAGTAGAGAGAGAACCTGCTTTCGGCCAAGGTGACCTGAGTTTCAGTCCCACTTCCCATACAAGAAAGAAGGGAGGAGGGGAAAATGACCCTGGAACCAGTCCTGTAAGCATGTGCAATGCATTCTGCCTGCTGCCAACCCACTGGATGATAGTTGAGACTGCTTATGGACATTTGTGAAGACATAATGGAGGGCTGCTGTCCCTGAATCAGAGTATACCAGTGGCTCATCCCTATCCATTTTCTTCTTAGAAAAGCCTTTAAGTTGGCTGCTAATCTGGAATTGAATGCAAATACAAAAGGCAAATACAAATAGGGGAAATCTAGCTCTCTCTTTTCCTGGTGGTGAATGAGGTAAGAAGTTGCTGTAAGCCCCCAGGTATTTGTATGTGTGCCTGTTTTGTTTGTGCCAGGTGGGGGGAGGCAGGGACCAGTACAGCCCCAAGAAACAGCCTGTTTGACCCAGATCAGTCGTGAATCTCCCTGGCAGCCATGCTACCACATGCCACAGGCAATGGAACAAGTTATTCAGTAGCTATGCTACAGTTGGACATGAACTAAGTGTGTGAAATGTTTAGTAGCAATCACATTATCTTGGAGTTCACATTCCAAAGGGATTGATGTGATAGAGAGGAAGGTGCGCAGGGGGACGTTTTTGTACTTGAGGTTTTTCTTTTTGCTGTATCATAGTAAATATTCTTTTGTAAAAGCTAACTAGTGTTAATTGTTCATCAATTATATTGAGGATATATCAAATATTTAAATGATAGGGGAAATACTAACTGGAACTGGTGAATTTATGCCAGGGATAACAATCACGAGTGATACTGGGGGAAACTCACCAAAATGGGGGCTTAAGTCAATAGTATTAGAATCATCCCAATTCACCTGCTCTCCCCAACCAAAGGCTATTTCTAGATAGGAAACAGACACAGAATACTTACACTTGCTCTGCATCGAGGTCAAGGCCCCTCCATTGAGTGTTATCACAAATTTCTAGAAGTAGACCTTTCAAGCATCTATGTGGGTCATCACCAGGCTGAACATACCGTACATGCATGAAGGACTGGGCTCCTATTGGCAACCTGCCTTTATACTCATACTGGCCATGTGACCTTGGGAAACCCTTAATTTCTCAGTATTCTTGGCAACTCTCTAAGACTATAAGTTGCATGAGTAGAGATTCTCCTCATCCTTGATTTCCTTATATGACAGGTCTAATCTCTTTCCCTTTACAACTTACAGAGCAATTTCCCCACAATGACTTTGTGAGGTAGGTTTGTATTAATCTAATGTTGCAAGTGAAAAAACTGTGACCCAGAAAAATTAAGTGACATGTCCAAGATCATACAGCAGAATTTGGACCCAGGCCTAGTGCTTTCCCCTTCTATACCACTATATAGACTTCAAGGATCCATGATCTCATGGAGGCCCTGTTGGAGGTGGGGAAGTGGGAGGTTCCCTCTAAGTATTGCAATTCCTACACACCTAAGTAGTTCAATGAGTTGTCATGGCCAAATGCTATTCATTCCCTGCTGGCCAGTTTCTGAACTTCGATGGACTGGTCCTCAGACAGCAGAGCTGGTCTATCTCCAGCTCCATTCCATCGGCCTTTCCAGCTCAGTGGGACCTGCCAGAGCTTGCACTCCACAAGCAAAGCTTTTGAAAACTCAAGGACTTTAGTAGAGGATTAGACTGGGTTTATTATTTTAGTGAGCACAGAAATGGTGCTATTTACTGTATTGCATGCTGGGCTGGGAGTCTGGAGGCCTTGGGTTTAAATCCTGCCTGTGCTGCTTACTAGCCCTGCCCCAATCACATAACGTCTCTAAGCCTCAGGCAGCTCCTTGGGATTTCTCTACTCAGCCATATATAGGATGGGGATGGGATTTCCAACAGCAAGAGTTTCCTATATAGTCTTCACAAATATGCCATATTCTATGTATTTTCAATAATCAATAAACATTTACTAAACTCTTTCTATGTGCCAAGTACTAGGCTCACTGCTGTGGAGGATTCAAAGACAGAATGACACAGGGACTCCTTAAGGAGATAACGTTCTATTGGGGGAGAAAACATGAATGAATGAATAGAAAGAATGAGTCTGAATCAATTAAAGGCCCCTCCATTGAGTGTTATCACAAATTTCAATCAATAATAGAAAAATCAATGATGAATCAATAAAAGAATCAATAAAAGAAGGCCTCTAATATCTCTTCCACCTTTGAATCTATGAGTCGGTGAATCAATAAAAGAAAAAGCATTTATTAATCACTTATTTTGTGACAGTAGTGGGGATAGAGATACAAAATGGAGGAGAGCTCCTGCCCCTGAGGAGCTTATATTTTAAGAGACAATATCTATAGTAGAAAGGTGGTCAAGGAGGGATATTTTGGTTTGGAAAGTTACATGAGTGGTGAATAGTTATAAGAAAGTAGATTGTCATACCCTTTCACAATTGATTTGATTATTACTCCAGAACTGGTAAAAGGGTAGGAGGTGAAGGAGTTGGGTAGGGGACACATACCAGTATGTGTATGGAATGGTGTGGTATGGTAGTATGGTAGCTGGTGTGATAGCTTGAGAGAGAAGTAAAGCCTAGATTCTGTTGGTTTCTAGAGTGAGTGGATGATTGAAGCTGCCCCAAGAGTGGTTATTAGAAGTCTGAAAGGGTTAAAGAAATACAAGATAATTCTTTGGAAGGAAGCATTACTAGCAGGTGGGAACTCTGGTGGTTTGTAGTCAGTGTTGTGTCCTACTCTAATGTCTTGTTGTGGCAGTATAAAGATGGATGTAGGGTAGGTAACCCTGAGTTCTCAAAGTCTGTGCCAGCAGACAAGTCCTGGTGAGCTGGAAGGGATTCAAATTCAAGCGTGGTGATGGACTGCATCTGTTGTTGGAGGGCTTTCTTGCCCAGCCCATTCCCCAGAAACCTATCACTAAAGGCTCCACCATCAGATGCTGAAAAGTTATTTTTGGCCACAGACACTCATAAACTATCTACAAGTCACAGAAAGGTTACTATCTGCATCAGTTAAAGGGAGTACGCACATATATAGAATCCCAGATCTTTTAAAATAATTCTAGCCTATAGCATATAGGAACACATAGTAGGTAAGTATTTAGCTTAACAATACAAATGCATTGTACCTTTATTTGTTGATCTACTGAACAAAATTACTCTTGCATTATATGCCTTGTGTTCAGAGAGGACTAGCATCTCTGGTTTGAGGGCTTGCCGAACCCTTTTCAGGGATGTTCATCCGCCTTTGGGGTCTACCTGGCACTCAGCTCTCACCTGTGTCTTCAAGAAGCTATAGCATGTGCAGACCACACCCTGGTAAACCACCTCGGCAGGCGGGCTAAAGCAGGTTGAGGATAACCAACAGGCTTTGAACCCATCGGTGAGTTAGGGAGATGTCTACCCCAAGCATGTGAAGACTTTCCCCAGTGGACTGGGCAGATGAGAACAATTCGTTCTACCATGAAGGCTGAAGCAGGTGCTATGGAGCCCTTAGAGCTTGGTTAGGCATCAAAGGTACCAAGGTCACCCACTGCATCCAGGGCCATTGCCAGTCATCTTGACTTTTTTCCTGCCTCCAGACGTCAATGTCTCTGGAAGGGAAAGTGAGGCTGATTACTTTGCATAGTTCTGCCTCACTTAAATCCAATTCACTCGCATGTTAGGACATCACTCGCGACGTCATTGATCCTCTTTGAAAAGGAAGGATGAACAGCAACAGATTAGAGGGACTGTTGGTACGGAGGGTTTATTTATCAACTCCAACCCACTTATATTTTCAGACTGCTTGCAATGTATGTTCCCCAGTCCCCAGTAAAGTTTTAAAGACAGCTTTTATAGGTAATGATATCATAAATTGTTCCATTCTCCCCCTCCCCTCCCCAAAGGGCACTGGAAGAGAGATCACAGACAGGTGTACAAAGCAGAATGTGGAGAGTCAGCCAAGGAGCTGCACCTTCCATCGGCCCAATTATTTAATTACATGTGCATTAAATTGTTTTGTTAATTGCTCGAGACACGTGGGGTTGGTTCTGTTGTTGAAAGTGTTCGCTCTGCTGGAGACAGGTGTGTGTACGGGGGAGATGCTCTCGCTTGTGAGTTACCTAGCAGCAGGCGGGTCAGTGCACACAGCAGAGGGGCCTGGAACAATTTCCACGGGGCAGAGGTTTCCCAAACATAGAAAGCCATGCATTTTGTCTGCCGGTCCCCTGCTGAGTGTCACCGCTCCCACAGAGCCACAAAGCTGTGCTTCAGAGAGGGCACCACAAGGTCAGCTTTTCTTTCTGAGCTTATGAGTCTAAAAACTATAGCAGTCATCCCAGAACCGGAAGGGAACTCAGAGGTCATCTAGTCCAACCGATACCTGAACAGAAATTCTTCCTACAACATCTTTAGAAGTGCTTGTTCAGCCTCTGCTTGTGGAGGGGAACAGGGAACTCATTCAAACGAGATAGCATATGCGAAGTGTTTTGCATTATATAAATTACCAGTTACAATTATCTCCACTCCAGCTGTCAGATTGATCTTCTGACTATCTGCACAGGTATGATGCAGTCACTCACTCTTCATTCCCACACACCAACCCCTACCAACTATCCCACCTTATATTTCCCCACTCATTGAATATACTTCAGTGGCTCCCTATTACCTTCATGATCAAATATAAAATCTTTTTTTTTTTTTGGCATTCAAAGCCCTTCATAACCTGCCTTTATAATTTTCTCACATCTTACTTGCCTCCTTGCTGTTTTTTGAATTGATGTTACTGTTGTTCGGTTGTTTCAGTAGTGTCTAACTCCTCATGACCCCATTTGGGGTTTTCTTGGTAGAGATACTAGAATGGTTTGCCATGTCCTTCTCCAACTTATTTTACAGATAAGGAAACTGAGGCAAACAGGGGTAAGTGACTTGCCCAGGGTCACAAAGACAGTGATTGTCTGAGGCTGGATTTGAACTCAGGTCTTCCTGATTCCACACTCTCTTCACTGCACCACCTAGCTGTACTCTTTCTCCATACTCCAGGTATTTTCCCTGGCTGTCTCTCATGCCTGGAGAGCATTCCAGGCATGAGTCCCTTCCAGCTCTGAGATGGATGCTACGATTCAGTATGGATCTTCCTTAGTTTCCTTCCAGTCTCAGCTAAAATCTCACCATCTACGGGAAGCCAGTCCAAATTCCCCTTTAATACTGGTGCTTTCCCTCTATTGATCATCTCCAATTTATCCTGTGTATATCTTGTTTGTACATACTTGTTTTCACCTAATCTCCCCCATTAGATTGTGATATGGGACTATAGTTTGCCTTTCTTTGTGTCTCCAGTGGTTAGCATGATGCCCAGCACCTAATAGGCACTTAATAAATGCCTATTATCTATTGATTGACTATTATTATTATTATTAACTCACTACCTGGCACCATTAAATACTGTTCAATTCAATGAGCATTTAAGTGGCTATCCTGTGTAAGGCAGAATGTTAGGAACTGAAACATTCAATCAGTAAACCATTGGCATGCCTAATAGCAGCTGATTCAATTCTCAAGAGGCTACCCAAGACAAAAGAAGAAGAAATGGGCATTTTAAAAGTATCTACACTGGGGGCATAGCAATGAAAAGCAGAAGATATTACATTAAATATATACCATCTCTAATTCTCTGAGAAGACAGAATGAAAGATAGCTCAAATTTACATAGTGCTTTAAGGCTTACTATGAGCTTTCCTTCCAGTAATACTGAAAGTAAGGGAATAATAAGGATTATTATGCACATTTAATATGTGAGGAAACTGAGGCTCCATAGAGTAAAATGACTTGTCCAAGGTTACACAGCAACTGTCAGACCCAGGACTCAAACCCATGTCTTTCCAATGATATCCCAGAGCAATCAGGGAACATTCAGTCATTTTTCTTTCTAGCTTTCCTTTTATCAGTATTATCTTCTAATTTCTGTTTATTTATATACGTAGAATGTAAGCTCCTTGAGGGCAAGGCTAGTTTATTTTTGTCATGGTATGACTAATACCTAGCACAGTGCACTGGGCACAGCTTACCAACTACTTGTTGATTGATTGATAAGAGAGGATTCTTTTTTTTTTAAATAAGGCTAATAAAAATGGAAATAGAAACAAGTGACAAAAAGGAAGCCAAACCACCTATTAGTATGAAGACCAAGAGTTGAGAAAATGCATGCTTTTTCCTTTTTTCTTTGCAGATATGGGGATTATGGGCATGAAAATAGAGAATATACTGACAGATTAATGGGTTGATTATTTTGCTAAGGTCCTTTTTTTTTTTTCTCCTTTTGAAAATCCTTTGAACAAGGAATGCCCTGACCCCCTACCCTGTCTGTGTAGGGGGGAAGGGAGGGACATATCTAGAAATGATGGTTGTTGTTGATTGTCCTTCATTCTCAAAGAGGACCATGACATCAGGGAGAGGATGCCATGACATGCAAGTGAATTGGATCTAAGTGAGGGAGGGCTGTGCAAAGTCACCAGCCTCACTTTCTCCTACAGAGCCATCTGGGTCAAGTGGCCAGATATGGATGACCCCTGGGAGATGAAGGCAACGTAAAAGTGAATGTATCAATAAACAGTTTTTGAAAAGCAAAACAATAAAAAAGTGATGAAGTTCACTTGATGTCAAAAATCATATGAAAGTCAGCACATCTGATCTCCCTCTCATGATGGGAAACTGCTTGAGGACAGGATTAAGTCTCTCTACTTAATCCCCTCCCTTCCATACCACTTTGATATTTCACACAATGATTTACACATGGCAGGCACCTAATACATGCTTCCTAATTGATTTGAATACTCCCGTATATAGTCTTCTTTTATTTGACATTCACCACAACTCCCCACCCAAGTACTTTTGTCCACATTTTACAGATAAAGAAACTGAGGCTCAGGGAAAACCATTGCAGACACGTATGACACTTCAAGCTTTGCAAAATACTTTATATGCATTTCCTCATTTGGTCCTCAAAACAGACTTGTGAGTTAAATGCTGAAGGCATTATTATCTTATCCTCATTTTGCAGATGAGGACACTGAGGCAGAGCTTACATGATTGGCATGTGAATTGTTGAGCCTATGAATTGTCAAGTTTCTTAACTTGGCTTCACATGGAGGCTCACTGCTCTGAGGTGCAGTGGAAAGAACATTTTACTTGGAATGTGAAATGGGGGGGTCAGGCACCCAGACCTGGCTCTACCCATTGCTACCTGTATGACTTAGAACAAATCCTTTCTCCCTCTGAGTCTCAGTTTCCTCATCTATAAAAAAGGTTGTTGGATGAGATGATTTCTAAGATCCCTTTTAGCTCTATTTCTAGGAACCAACCAACTGTTGACTACAGCATCAAGGCAGCCCCAAACAAGACACTTTGCCAATGACCTCCTCTCCACCTGAAATGGGTTAGTGCTTTTTCTCTACCAGCCCATTTCCATTGCCACTTCTGAAACCTGGCTCGACTTCCAGGTAACCTTCTTTAGAATAAAAAAAAAAATCTTTGAATCAGAAGTGACCTCAAAAGTTACATAGGTCAGGCTTCCACCACAAGTAGGAATCTGTTCTTATTCACCATTGATATGGGGCGATCATCCAGGAACTTCTGGACATTCCCTCTGACCATAAATTTGATCTTTCTTAAGGAATCTCATTCCAATCCTCAAAGCTTAGTCCTAAATTTTCTGCCTTCTGGGGATACAGAAAACAAGTTAATTCATTCTTCTTATGATAGCCCTTAGAATATGTGAAGATAGCCATCACATTCTCCCTATAAATCTCTTCTCCAATCTAAAAATAACCAGTTTCTTGTTTGTCAACTTCTCTCTTAAAATGTGATGTCCAGAAATGAACTTCAAGTATGATCTGACCAGCACAACACAGTGAGAATCTAACCTCTCTTGTCCTGGACTTCTGGGAATGCAGCATAATATCTTTTTCATTTTGTAGTAGCCATGGCACCCTATTGACTCATATAGACCTCACCATCAACAAAACCCCCTACATGTCTTTTGCATATGAATTGTTGTTTAACTAAATCTTCCTCAATCTTGTACTTACAGGGTTTTGTTTTTGGTTTTTTTTTTTTTTTTGGTGGGGCTGGGGGTGGAAATCTATGTACAATACAAGAATTTTCTTCTCCATGTTGCACTTGAGTCTCCCAAACTTTTTCTACAATACCCCAGAAACCTCTTCACCCTGGAAGCTCACTCCACCCTTGGATTTCACATGTCAGAAGTACCCTCTGCCCTTTCAGCCTTGCTCTCTGATTAGAACATAAACAAAACAAAAACAAAAACTCCAGATAAAAACAAAACACACACACACACACACACACACACGCACACACACACTCATACCAATTAGAACCTCCATTTTGAAGATAAGTCTCAGAGCAGCCATGTCTTCATTGCTGCACTCCTGACTCTGCTGGACTTTTTCTACAATGCTCCCAATGCTTCATCTCTTTTCACTTCTCTCCTCCTTTCAACTCCCTTTTACATGCTATCTTACTCCATTAGAATGCAAGCTTCTGGAGGCCAGGGACTGTCTTTCTTCCTGGCTTATATTTGTATGCCCAGAACTTAGCACATAGTAGGCACTTAATACATGCTAGTTGACTTTTACATTTATCCCTTTTAAATTTCATATTATAAAATCTGACTGTATGCCAGCATGTTGAGATATTTTTGAGACATAATTCTGTTACACAACATATTAGATTTCCCTCTAACTCCCAGCTTTTTTGGGTCACTACAAATCTTGTATATTATTATCTGAGTAAATGACAGAAATGTTGAATGAGACAAGGTCATGAAATAGACTTGTGGCATGCTACTGGAGACCTACCTCCAGTTTGGCTTTAGTCCATTAATCAGTGTTCAAATACTATTGTTCAACCAGTTAAAATTCTAAATTTTGTCTACAAGAATATCATGAGAAACTATGCCACATGCCTTACTGAAATCCAGGTATTTGTTGACTTTGATATTCTCCTAAAATAGCATCCCAATAACACTATGAGAAACAAAATGAGGTTAGGGACATGACTTGTCCTTACTGAACCTGTGATGGTTCCTGGTAATCACTGTTTTCCTTTTAAAGAATCTATCTAATAAACTCTTACAAAATTTTGCCATGAATCAGTATCAATCTCTCTAGTCTATTAGAATCAGAATTTTCTCCCATTTTGAAAATAGGAACAGTGTTTTCATTCTTATATTGTTTCAGCACCTTTCTCCTTTTGCCGTAATTATTTACTGCCAATAGTAATTCAGCAATTATATCTAAAATTTCTTTGCTCTTAGTTCAACAGCCTGGAGAACTGAACTCACTTAAAGAACCTAGATATTGTCTTATGATCTCACCTACCTTGGGCTAACCAAGTCTGCTGCGCCCTTTAAGTCTACCTACCTCCTATGCCTGTGGATCCTGTTCCTTACCCTCAATAAAAACATTTCATATCCACATAAATGCCATAATCTTCTCCAAGGAACTGATTATATCTTTTCTTTTATTTCCATGTTCCTGCCCTGTACCTACTATAAATAGTTCTCTGCACATCAGTAGGTACTCAGTAAATGCTTGTGAACTCACTGTTCTGTGGCTAAAATAATTCTTCTCCAGATCGATGGAAGAAGTCACAAGGGGAAACAACTTTTTGGCTTCCAGTGACTACAGCTGTGGAGTTTAACTCTAGCATTCCATCACTAGCCCTTCTCTCCTGGGAGAAAGAGTTAGCTGTCCTGAAAACACAGACTCTGCACAGATGTCTGCACTAGCTATGGTAATTGGTATTACTTAGCAAGACTAAATAGTTCTGATACATTTCATAAATAATGAATCCCCAGTATCCTGTCTCCCTAGTTTTTTCATCTCCATTCCCAGAACAAATCAGGCCATTTTAAATAAAAATTTATTGATATCTTTTTTTATTTCACCAAAATTTTTGCAATATCTCCCTCCTCCCAGAGATCTACCTTATATAACAAATAATATTTTAAAGAAAAAAAAGAAAAAAGAAACATCAATAAATCACAAAAGTCTGAAAATATGTGCAATTCACCACACTTGTGGACCTCCCACCATAAGGTAATTTCTTGTATCCCTTCTTTGGCTCCATATTTATTCGATAAAATTTTGCAGTGTTCATTTTTTTTGCTGCTCTTTCCAAATACATTTTTTGTAGTCATTGCGTATAGTTTTCTTAGCTCTATTTACATCACTCTGCATCATATAGACCTTTCCATGTCTCTCTGCATTTGTCATATTCAGTTGTTCATGCCATATTCTATTATGTTCATGTACCCCAATTTGTTTATCCATTCCCCAATCAATAGAGAGCTACTTTGTTTCCAGTCCTCCACTACTATAAAGAGTGATGCTATAAATATTTTGGTAAATACTGTGGCTTTTTTCTTATCAATTTCCTCCTTGGTGTATGTGCACAGCAGCTTTGGTCAAAAGGTTTGGACATTTTAGTCACTTTATTTGCATAATTCCAAATTGTTTTCCAAAGCTGTACCACTTAACAGCTCCACCAACAATGCATTAGTATGCCTATCTTCCTGAAATCCTTCCAGAATTGACTATTCCCACCTTTTATCATCTAAGCTGATTTTCAGGGTGTGAGATGAAATCTTAGGGTTGTTTTGATTTGCCTTTCTCTCATTCTTTTAATTTCATATGGTTGATAATAATTTTTAATTCTTATTTGAAAGACTGTTTTTCACATAATTTGATTGTTTAGCTATTGGGGAATGGCTTTTAAGCCTGGCCATTCCTGTGAGGCATTAGGGTCAGGTGTGCACGCTTAGGATATGAGGTGAGCTGGAATTCTCTAGTGCTAACTATGACTAGAACTCAAAGATTTGTAGATATAGAACTAGAAAGGAACTTAGAGGTCTAGTCAAATTTCCTCATTTTACAAATATGGAAACTCGAATTCAGAGAGCCTAAGTGAATACTGTTGATTGTTTAGTTTAATTGCCCAATGTCATATAGGTAGCAAGTAGCCAAGGCAGGATTCAAACTCAAGTCCTCTGACTGGGAATCTTCTTCACTACCACATTACTTCCCCATGTGTCTCTGAATATATGCATAAATACATACATATATTTACACACATACATATAAACACACATATACATATGCATGTGTGTGTGAATATATATGTGTGTATATACATATGTATATATATGATAACAGACATAGAAAGACTATTTACTAGCCAAACACCAGGGCTCTGCTGTAGCAGAAAATGCCAGTGAAGAGAAGCTTCTATGACAGGGCTTCCAGGATAATAATAGCATTCATACACCCTTTAAGCTGTTCAAAGAACTTCCTGTATATTATCTCATAAGAACCCTGTGAGGTAGGTGTGATTGTTATCCCTATTTTACAGATGAGGAAACTGAGTCTGAGACAGGTCAAGTGACTTTGCCTGAGGTCCCAACACTAATACATGTCTGGAGCGGCATTTGAATTCAGGATTTCTTTCTTTCTTTTTTTTTTTTTTAATAATTTTTTATATTTATTTTTAGTTTTCAACATTCACATCCATAAGATTTTGAGTTTTATATTTTCTCCTCCCTCCCCAAGATGGTGTACAATCTGACATAGGCTTTACTTATATATTCATATTAAGCATATTTTCCCATTGATCATGATGTAAAGAAGAATTAGAACTGATGGGTGGAACCACGAGAATAAAGCAATAAAACAAAAACAACAAAAAAAAAGGAGAGCAAATAGTCTGCTTCCATATGCATTCAGATTCCATAGTTTTTTTTCTGGATGTGGATAGCATTTTCCATCATGAGTCTTTTGGAGTTGTCTTAGATCCTTACATTGCTGAGAAAAGCTAAGTTTATCAAAGTCAGTCATCGCACAATGTGGTTGTTATTGTGTCATATGTTCTCCTGGTTCTGCTCATTTCACTCAGCATCAGTTCACGTAAGTCTTTCCAGGTTTTTCTGAAGTCCACCTGCTCATCATTTCTTATAGCACAATAGTATTCCATTACATTCATATAACACAACTTGTTCAGCCATTCCCCAACTGATGGGCATCCCCTCAATTTCCAATTCTTTGCCCTCACAAAAAGAGCTGCTATAAGTATTTTTGTACTTGTGTGTCCTTTCCCCGTTTTTATGATCTCTTTGGGATACAGACCTAGAAGTGAACTCAGGATTTCTTAACTTCAGACCCAGTGCTCTATCCTTGTTCCACCTAGCTGCTACCACCATTGGCTATCTCCAAATAACTTAGTAACACTAACGATCTTTAAAATCCCCTCCCATCACTAATCTTTCCAAATCACAGCATCTGCTCTACTATTACAGTCAGCAGTAGCTGAGTGCTGATATTTATTAGATTCATTCATTCACTCAACAAATATTTTTTGTGTGCCTACTATGTGCACTTCCATCCAAATAGTCTCACATTTATGTGTTACTACAAGCTACTACACTTTCCTTGTGCTAACACAATAAGTCGGCATTGCTTTCCCCATTTTGACAGATGTAAGTCTAAGGCTTGGGGAGGAGGAAATGCCACATCCAAGGTACATGGCAGAGTTCAACTCATAGGTTTTCTGGCTCCCATTCCAGGGCTCCTGGAAGCATGACACTAGGATTCCCCTTAGCACCATTAGACTCACTACTACCTCATTAACTGACTTCTGGAAATTTTTTTCACTATGCTCTTGGGAGTCTTGATAAAAGAAAAAGCCTGAAAACACAGACAGTTGGGTCATGAGGACAAGACACCAAGAAAATGCTTTTCTTCCTTCCTTTTTTCTTTTTGTGTCTGTCCCAATTCTAGTTGTACTAACCCTTCCTGGTCAAATGAACTTTGCTCCTGGGGTCAGGAGAAGTGCCATAAGCACAGATCTAGACAGCTACTGTTCAGTAAGCCTACAGAAAGCCATCCCTAATGTTGAGCGGCCCAATGCCATCATTTAGGTGTCCATTTCTGATGCACATTTCAAGAGCTTATCTGGAAAATAGACCTCAGAAAAAATTAGAGTTTTTTGCCTCAACATTTGGAGTCAGTGAATATGAAACAAGGTGCAAGGTCCCACTAAGGACAAGCATTTCTCTTGATGTTGTTGATGTTCATCCTTCATTCTAGAAAAAGGACCATGACATCAGGAGGTGATGCCATGACATGCAAATGAATTGGATTTATGTGAAGGCGGTCTGTGCAAAGTCACCAGCCTCAATTTCTCCTCTAGAGCCACCTGGGTCCAATGGTGATAGGAGGACTGGACATAGCCCTGGATGCAATGAGAGACCTTGGCCTTTTTTAAGTTAAGGTCTTTAACAGGTCTCAGTTTGACAGAGGCAGCACCCATTCAGTGATTAAGGCTAGGTAAGAAATGAGGCAGAGAATGGCCTCTTTACCTAGTTTAAAAAAAAAAAAAGAAAAGAAATCAATCTGGGAGGGGAAGACCCTCAGGGTTTCTGGCCAAAACGGAAACAATTGCTAGTCACTCTGAGCCAACCAGGGCCCAAAGAATGACCAAATGGGGCTTGGTCTGGGACCTATTGTTGGCCAATCAATGAAAGCCAGAGTGATTTGGATTTAAGGTGAGGTCCTTAAGGAAAAAAAAGTTTCAGAGATCAAAATTGACATTCTTCTGGGTAGAGCACCTGAAGGTAAGGGTATGATACGCCATGTAGACAGAGAAAAGAAAATAAAGAAAAAGAAAGAGAAGAGAACAGAAGAGAAGAGAAAAGAAGCTGTATTGCCCAACCGGTCAGTTCCAGTAGGGCCCCCAGAGGGGCAGCTTCTCTTTTCTACTCACAAGAGATTGTGATTTATTTGTGGCCACTAACTTTATCTTAGAGACTATCACTCACATTTGCAGTATTTTCAGGTTCAAAAGTTGCTTTCTTCACAACAACTCAGAGGAGTATGTAATGTGAAAATCATTCTCATTTTACAGATGAGAAAACTGAGATTTCAAGATCACTTAATTTGCTACAGTATGACGTGGGGAATATAGCACTGGACTTAGGTGTCAGAAAACCCAGGTTCAAACCCCAGCTTTGATACTAAGGAAAGAGAAAGGAGGAAGCAAAGGAAACAAACCTTTATTAAGTACCTACTGTGTGCCAGGCACTGTGCTAAATGTTTATGAATATTACTTCATTTGATCTTCACAACAACCTTAAAAGTATGTGTTATTATCACCATTTTACAGATCAGGAATCTGAGAGAGAGGTTAAATGACTGGCCCAGTGTTGCATAGCTAGGAAGCATCTGAAGCCGAATTTGAATTCAAGTCTTCCTGAATCTAGGCCCAGAGTTCTACTGACTATACCATCTAGCTGACTCCCTGTGTGATATTAACTCAACTCAGTTAACCTTTCTGGGCCTCAGTTTCCTTATTTGTAGAACAAGGGGGTTGGATTAAATGAAGCCTCGGGTCCCTTTGAGCTCTGAATCTATGGCACTCCGTTAAGAGGCATACACTTAATCTCTGGTCTTCTGACTCCAAGACCAACAATTTTTCCACTCCATCTTGATACTGCTCCAAGTAGGAAGGGGTAAAAGCAAAAACCCAGACCTTAATGATTTCAAAATTTCTTTGTATTCCTTGCACTTAGCACAGTGCCTGGCACATAGTAGGTACTTAAATGCTTTTTGACATGCCTTACTTTGAAGGGCAGAATCGCTTTACATTTACTGACAAACCCAACACAATATCAGTTACAAGCGAAGCCAGGGAGAAGACAATGCAGGATGACTTTAGGCTGGTGTTTTGAAGATAGTGTATGGTTGAAATGTAAGAGCTGGCTGCCAAAAAATCAGCAAAAGGGGAAAATGCTTAGTCCCAAAGGGAGGTTGATAAAGTTTTGGGAAAAGAGAAAGCCACAGGGATACAGCCAGCAACTGAATTTTTAGAATGTGCAGAATAAGATGAAAGCACATTGGAATTTATAGAATTAGAAGAAATCTTGGGCATTTTTTTCATTTTGGGTCATTATTTCTAATATCTAGAGAGGGCTCTTTCTTTAAAACATCCTCAAATCTCTCATACATGTGTGCATATTCACACACATGTATATATGTATATCAAATGAGATGACATGTATAGTGCGTTGTAATAATATATACACGTATGTAAATGTTAGCCATTATTGTTAATATTACAGATGAAAAGATATTTTTTAAAGGGGAATCATCATGAAAAATTCTCTAACCTTTTGAAAGTCAAAGATTTAAGTCATCTCTTATTGAAGACGAATACTGTAAATATTATTTAAAATTTTCTTTGGGAAGCTATTGCATGTCTTACTTAGATTATTTGTCAGTCAATAAACATTTATTAAGTGCCTGTTATCTTCCAGGCACTGAACTCAAGATACAGTTTAAGAAGCAAAGCTGATCATTTTCCATCTTTTTCCCAGTCACATTGCATTTTAGATCTTAGACTCTGAATGAACAAAAATCTAACCCCAAAAAGGGCTTAAAAGAAAACCAAAACATAACCTGATTGTCTTTTAAATTTAACCCACAATATAAAAGCTTTTCTATTAAGATCAAACCTCTATAGCATCTTTTAAATAGAATATAGCCCTATCTGACAGCCTATTTCCAAATGTGCTGTCTTAAGTGCTTTTGTTAAGTAACAATGTATCAACAATTTTTAAAAATCTCCTATCCCTTGCTGCCAAGGGTCCTTGAAAGTGCTTCTCACTCTGCCAAAGCATTCAGTGAGATTATGGACACTTTAAATGTGTATGTATATGTATATGTATATATATATGTATATGTATATGTATATGTATATGTATATGTATGTGTATATGTATATGTATGTGTATGTGTATGTGTATGTGCATGTGCATGTGTATGTGTATGTATATGTGTACATGTACATGTACATGCACGTGTCTGTGTGTGTAAGTGTATGTGTATGTATGTGTATGTGGGTATATGTATTTGCATATGTATATATATATTTGTATTTGTGCATGTATGCACAATGATGTGTATGTTTGTATATAGAATATATATAGGATACTTTAAAACATACATATTTGTATAAATACATATATAAATTTATACACATATGTGTGGATGGATGGATAGATAGATTAGATACTGGAGAGAAAGAGAGAGAGAGAAAGAGTGAGAGAGAGGGAGGAAGAGAGGGAGGGAGGGAGAGAGAGATTTTGCTACAAAAGGAGATACATTTATCCCTGGCTTCTACTGTGCTGGAGCCAGCTGAGTTTCAATGGGAAAGGTGAAGAACAAATAGAGTTGTATGCTCTAAGAAGAATACCTAGGGGTAGAAAACAGGCCTCAAATTGTTAAGAGTATAGTCTGGGCAAAGTGGAATAGGAAAGGAAGGTATTCTTTACAGAAGTTATCGGCTGAGAAATCTTGCATTTCTTGTGATCTTAATTGGGGAACAAAGGATTCCTGTCCACTACTGAAGGTGAACAGGTAAGGAAGAAAGAGGAGGCCCATTAATTTTGATCAAACTAACATCATTGTAAGCACCCCTAATCAGCAGAACTCTGTGCTAGTAGCTGGGGAAACACAAAGACTGGGGAACAAAGGCCTTGTTCCCTGCCCTCATGGAGCTTATAGTCCTGTTGAGAAATATGACATATGAACAAAAAACTGTAAGACATAATGGAACAATATAATCCAATTCAATACTCATATATTAAGCCCCTACACCAAGTGCCAAATATTGTGCTCAATGCTCACAATACAAAGGAAAACATTCATCTTTGCTCTGAGAGATTTTTTACAGGGAACAGTGTGTGTGTGTGTGTGTGTGTGTGGAGGGAATAATTTTTAGGGGAAGGGTACTAGCAACTAGGGTAGAATTTTAAACCTAAGATCCATGAACTTATTTTTTCAGTATCTTGGTAACTGTATTTCTTTTTTATTTGTTTTTATTTTCTTTTTAATTTATGGAATAAAACAAGCATTTCCATAATATAGTAAAATAAAAAAGATGATTGCACATGAAACTGCAAATCTATTATGTACAACGTGCTATTTCTTTTAAATATATAATAAAGGTAGCTGTATTTCAATACATTTGGGTTACTTTGTAATCCTAAATATTTTATTTTATGCCTGTGAAAATATTACTCTGTGTAGGTTGCATAGGCTTTAACAGACTACCCAAGAAGTCCATGTCACAAAGGTTAAGAACTGCTGGACTACAGGATTAGGTCTGTGACACTTATGGCCAGTCTACCTTTTAGGTTCACAAAGTATGAAAAAGTGAAAACATCTAACACTACCTCCTGAACAGGGCTCAGGGAGAAGATTAATGAGCTAATAACCACAAAGCCTTCTGCAAGCCACAGGTGAAAAGCTCGTGTGAAATTCAAAGCATTATTAGACTCACATTTTGTACCAATGAACCTTGACAGGAGGCTTGGCTTTCAACAGCAGGTTGCAGTCCCTGGAGAAATTTCTATTTGTAAGAGAAGAGCCTGAATGCCCTATTCTTAGCTAATGGGATGCCTATAAGAATGCCCACAGGTTGGCTAGGTCCTGGTGGCAGGAACAAATTCAGACAATATTAAAGTGACATACCCCCCAGAGCATCATTGAGAGCAACTGAGGTAATAAGCCAATTCAAATTAACAGTGGTATTTGCAGTAGCAGCAGAAATGTTTTAGTTAGAGTAATGTTGCCATACACGCACACACAAACACACACACACACATACATACACACACACGTGCACTTGCACACTCCCTTTCTGGACAAGTTTAAAGCCACTTCCATTGTTTAGTAAGCTGCAGCTGTGTTAATAATGCCAGACCATTCACTTAGGCCATGTCCAGCTTCCAACATGGTGTACATGGACATAACATAACTTGGGCAAATTGCAATAACTATATTTATTCGATTCCACTAAGACTGATGCCAAGACTCCTGTTAGAAAGGAAAAAAATATGGTTATTAAGTTCACTTTAGCTTTAAATGGGTCCCCTTCCTGTTCCCAGGAACATTTCTTCCTGATTCTATATTTACTTTTAAAACAAAAATAATGTGAAAGGGTTTGGCAGCTGAGGTTTATTAAAAGATCTCTCCCACCCCATAAAACACTATTATTCTATTTATTTTACAACATAGAGGTTATGAAAATGTAAAATGGTCATAGATAGAAAAATTAAGGGCCTTCAGATTTTAAAAAGTGGCAAACTCCAAAAGCTAACGATGTTTAAAACAAGAGTTAAGTAAAAGATATTCACTGTCCAAAGGCCACATACAGCATACTTTCTGAATGGCTAGAACCAATAGGACTACACACTCCTAAACTGTTTGTAAATGCCTGGATGGAGAGGTTTTAAAACAAACCTGCTCATTCCAGAAGCCAGTATAGCATGAGAGCTCAAATGCTATTAAGTGAAAACCATTCATATACAAATAGGAAACCTCTTATCATATTAATGCATGTTTGCTGACCAGGATGGCCACTAATCTTGGAAAAGGCAGGAATATTGATACAGTACTGAGGTGGTTTCACTCAATGTAAATGCTAATGAGTCTTAATCACTGCTCTATTGCTTTTTTTCTGTTCTTTTTTACAATTTATTTTATTTTTTATGGTAATTTTAATTTATTTTTTTGTTTTCAATATTTACTTCCACAAGATTTTGAATTACAAATTTTCACCCCATCTTGCCCCTCCCCCCACCCCAAGATGGCATGCATTCTGAATACTCCTTCCCCTAGTCTGCCTTCCCTTCTATCTCTTCCCCCCTTCTCTTATCCCCTTCCCCTTCAATTTTCCTGTAGGGCGGGATGGATTTCTGTACCCCATTTCCTGTATTTCTTATTTCCCAGTTGCATGTGAAAACATTTTTCTTAAACATGTGTTTTTAAAACTTTGGGTTCCAAATTATCTCCCTTCCTCCCTCCCCACCAACCCTCATTGATAAAGCAAGCAACTAAATATAAGTTATACATGTGCAGTTATGCAAAACACTTCCATAGTAGACATGCTGTGAAAAACTAACTCTATTTCCCTTAATCCTATCCCACCCCCCTATTTATTCTATTCTTTCTTTTGGCCCTGTCCCTCCTCAGAAGTATTTGCTTCTGATTACCCACTTTCACAATCTGCCCTCCTCTCTACCATCCCCCTACCCTCTTGTTCCCTTCCACCCCCTCATTTTCCTGTAGGGTAAGACAGATTTCCTTGCCCAATTGAATGTGTTTATTATTCCCTCCTTAAGTCAAATCCTATGAGAATAAGATTAACTCATTCCCTCTCACCTGCCCCCGTTTCCCCTCCACTGTAAGAGCCTTTTCTTTTCTGTTTTTTTTTGTGAGATAATTTACCCCATTCTACCTCTCCCTTTCTCCTTCTCCTAGTATAATTCTCTCTTACCCCTTAATTTTATTCTCCAGATATGACCCCTTCATTTTCAACTCACCCTGTGCCCTCTATCTATCTATCTATCTATCTATGTCTACATATACGTACATATAATTTTTTCCCTCCAACTGCCTTAATACTGACAAAGGTCTCATGAGTTACAAATATCATCTTTCCATGCAAGAATGTAAACAGTTCAACCTTAATAAGTCTCTTATGATTTTCTCTTTCCTGTTTACCTCTTCATGTTCCACTTGAGTCTTGTATTTGAAAATCAAATTTTCTATTCAGCTCTGGTCTTTTCATCAAGAATGCTTGAAAATCCTTTATTTCACTGAACGACCATTTTTTCCCCTGCAGGATTATGCTCAGTTTTGCTGGATAGGTGATTCTTGGTTGTAATCCTATCTCCTTTGCCCTCCAGAATATTATATTCCATGCCCTGTGGTCCCTTAATGTAGAAGCAGATAAATCATGTGTTATCCTGATTGTGTTTCCACAATATTTGAATTATTTCTTTTTGGCTGCTTGTAATATTTTCTCCTTGACCCGGGAACTCTGGAATTTGGCTACAATATTCCTAGGAGTTGTCCTTTGGGGATCTCTTTCAGGAGGAGATCGGTGGATTCTTTCAATTTCTATTTTGCCCTCTGGTTCTAAAATATCAGGACAGTTTTCCTTGATAATTTCTTGAAAGATGATGTCTAGGCTCTTTTTTTAATCATGGCTTTCATATAATCCAATAATTTTTAAATTCTCTCTCCTGGATCTATTTTCCAGGTCAGTTGTTTTTCCAATGAGATATTTCACATTGTTTTCTAATTTTTCATTCTTTTGGATTTGTTTTACAGTGTCTTGATTTCTCATAAAATCACTAACTTCCAATTGCTCTATTCTAATTTTTAAGGAAGTATTTTCTTCAGTAAGCTTTTGGACTTCCTTTTCCATTTGGCCAATTTAGCTTTTTAGGGCATTCTTCTCCTCATTGGCTTTTTGGACCTCTTTTGCCATTTGGCTTAGGCTATTTTTTAAGGTGTTATTTTCTTCAGTATTTTTTGGGGTCTCCTTTAGCAAGTTGTTGACTTATTTTTCATGATTTTCTTGCATCACTCTCATTTCTCTTCCCAGTCTTTCCTCTACTTCTCTTACTTGCTTCTCAAAATCCCTTTTGAGCTCTTCCAAGGCCTGGAACTGATTCATATTTTTCTTGGAGGCTTTGGATGTAGGAGCTTTGCCTTTGTTGTCTTCTTCTGGTTGTATGTTTTGATCTTCTTTGTTGCCGAAGTAAGATAATATAGTCTGACTCTTTTTGCGCTGCTTAATCACGATCCCAGCCAATTACTTGAGTTTTAAACTCTTTGTTAAGGTAAAAGTCTGCTTCCAATGTGGAGAATGCACTGTCCCAAGCTTCGGGGGTTTGTACAGCTGTTTTTAGAGATACTTCTAGGGATCTGAAAATTTTCAGTTCTTCTGAGGTGCTATGATAAGGAGCGAGGTGTTTTCTCTCCACCGCCACAACAAGCTCCACCACACCAGCGTTCCTCGTCACCCCAGGACTGCCCCTCAGAACTATGACCCAGATCCAAGCACCGGTAAAGCAAGAGATTCCTGCCTCAGCACTGGAAAAGAGATCCCTGCAATGGCCCTCTGATCAGCCACTTGATTCCCCCTCAGGCTGTGGGCCTGAAACTCAGGAAACAGCCACGGCCCGGGCTGCGCTCTAGACTTGCGGCTGAGACCTAGCTCCTCTCTCACCACAGTCACAGACTTTTCCCAATGACCTTCTAAGTTGTCTTTGGTGTTTCTGGGTTGAGAAGTCTGGAAACCGCCACAACTGCCCACAATTCAGTCCCCTGAGGGCTGCTCCAGGTTGCTGCGGCCTGTGCGCCCATGCTGAGCTGCGCTCCTGTCCCTGCCCGGCGTGATACACCTTTCTGATCAACCATCCAGGCTGTCTTTGTCTGGAGATTTGTTTCACTCTGTCTTTTTGTGGGTTCTGCTGCTTTAGAATTTGTTTAGAGACATTTTTTATAGGTGTTTGGAGGGGTTTGGGGGGAGAGCTCAAGCAAGTCACTGCTTTCCCTCCTCCATCTTGCCTCCGCCTCTATTTTCAATTCATGGAACAAAACAAGCATTTCCTTGACACTGTACAATTAAAAGATGATTGCACATGAAATTGCAAATCTACCACGTACAACTTGCTATTCTCTCCAAATATACAACAAAGTTATCATGTAAATTTCTTTTTTTTCTTTCTTTGTTCCCTCCCCCCCACCCTAGAGATGGCTACCATCGGACACAACCAGGTATACACACACACACACATACAAATATATATACATGTACACACACATGCACACACATATACACACATATATGTATATGAATGTATGTAAAATTATTCTACACATACTTATATTTATCAATTCTTTCTCTGGATGCATAGCATCTTTCTTCATATGTCTTTTATTTTTAATTTGTGTATTTATGATAGTCAAAATGACTTAGTCGCTCAAAGTCATTCTTAAAACAATATTGCTGTTACTAAGGTTGCTCCTGGTGAGTTCAGAATGCTCAGGACAACCATTGCTTCCTGCCTCCAATCAATCAATCAACATGCATTTATTAAGCACATGTTATGTATGCTAGGTACTAGGGATATAAAGACAAAAATGGAATTCCCTACCCTCCACTGCTGCTATCCTCCCTGACTTGTATAACTAGTGTTTCTATAGTGTCTATGTACTAGCACTAAGCTAAGCGCTTTACAGATATTTGAGCTTCACAATAACCCTGAGATGTAGGTACTATAATACCCTCATTTTACAGTTGAGAAAACTGAGGTTCAGTGACTTGCCCAAAGTCACAAAGCTAGTGAAAGTCTGAGGCTGGATTTCAACTCAGATCTTCCTGATTCTAAGCCTAGCAGCCCACTTCTCAACTCCTTTTTGGGTTTGCTAAATTCCCCAACTCATTCTTTAACTCCAGCTTAAACATGTAGTCCTGTTAGCATGACTCAGACAGATCTGTAACCACTCATTATTTTCTGAGTAATAATTTTTATTTATGCCTTTTTTAACATCAGGATCACTTCCCAGTAAGCACCACCTCCCCAAAGACACTTCTCCTGCAATAAAGGAAAACGTGAGTAAAATCCAAAGGACAATTTGACCTCATCTAACAGTATCTGCAACGTTCCAAATCCCCATCACTAAGGAGTGCAATGGAACCCCTTATTTCATATGGCCCAGCAATCCCCACCACCATGCTAGACTTGATTCAGGGAACTCAAAACTACAGCTTTCTTCCTTTTATACTTCCTTCTCTCCAAGTCTAGCAAAGTGACCCACAGCTCACCCCCCTCTCCCAACTCATTCCTACTTGGCTTCTTGCATTCAATTCCATACTTCTATGACACTCCCTTCATGGCTTCACAGTGCACACTGTGCACTTTCAAAGTAATTTGCAGGCTTTTGATTAATAATAACAGTGCTTATTTAGTGCTTTATGTTTACAAAACCTTTCAAAATACACAACATTCCATCCATTATTTCATTTAGTTCTCATCAATGACCTTGTGGACTAAGCACAAAAAGGAATTATTTTTCCCATTTTTCAGATAAGGAAATTGAGGCTCAGAGAGGATTATCAAATTTGCTGAGCTTTCATAATTAATCAGAATCAAGCATAAGACTCAAACCTAGGTTTTTTACTTCATGTTCAACACTTTTACCATTATATCATGCTTAATCACTTTCTCTGGGTGGTTATCATACTTTTAAACCCCTAAAACTCTAGACTCATTAAAATACAGAAATGTTCCACTGTCCAAAAACCATGGCTGCTGCAGTATTCTCCAACTCTCAAATTCTCAAATTTTGGGGTTCCATGTCTGTGTGATTCAGTGGAAAGAACACTAGACTTGTGGTGAAGAAACCAGGCCAGGGTTTTCTGTTGCATCTTGGGCTATATCTAGTTGTCCTGATGCATATCTGGCCACTGGACCCAGATGGCTCTAGAAGAGAAAGTGAGGCTGGTGACTTTGCACAGCCCTCCCTCGATCAAAACAAAGTCAATTGCAAGTCATGTCATCATCTCCCCTGATGTTATGGTCCTCTTCAAGAATGAAGGACAAAGGGGCAGCTAGGTGGTGCAGTGGATAGAGCACTGGCACTGAAGTCAGGAGGACCTGAGTTTGAATCTGTCCTCAGACCAAACACTTGACATTTACTAGCTGTGTGACCCTGGGCAAGTCACTTAACCCCAGTTGCCTTACAAAAAAAAAAAAGAATGAAGGACAAACACAGTTGTGTTGTGGGACCACAGGTTAGTCATTTCATCTCTTCTAAAAGAATGTAAGTTCCTTGAGGGCAGGGACTATTTTAATATATCTTTGTATCTCCTAGCACTTCACAAAGTGCCAAACATATAGCAGGCACTTAATAAATGCTCTGTGATTGATTGATAACTTGATTTATTTCCTTATCTGCAAAATGGGCCCAAACAATGCGTGCAGTAGCTGCTTTCCAGAGTGGGGAAGAGGAAAGTATTGTGTGAGCCTTGAAGCACACCCCCTGCATTGAGTTAGGATGATGATTATTCCTTGGAGAAGTAGGGTATGCTTTTACATCATTCTTTCCCTCTTATGTTCAGATAAAGAGAAAAAAAAAAGCACTTGCTTTGAGGAATGCATAGACAATTATATTTCCTAATACCTTCCTGCTTAAACCTTCTTGAGCCTTTCTCAGAGAAACAAGTGAGTTATACAATACAAAGCCTCAGGAGTACTCTCCCCTGAATGTCAGAGGCTTTAAAAAAAGTTTTGCATTGAGCCAAATGGCAAAGTACAGGCCAAAAGCTTAACCTAAAATGACCCAGGAGACCCAAAGACTTAAGGTCAAAAGTGTGAGTGATGAAGTGGCCAAAAGCTGTCTGTCAATGATTTTTTATGAAAGAGAGAGGGAATGGGGAAGGGGAGAGGGGGGGTAGAAGTGGGGAGGGAAATGAAGAGGTGAGAAGGGAAGAGAGAGGGAGAGAAGAGAGAGAGAGATAGAGGGGGGCACAGAGAAGGGAAGAGAGGAAAGAGAGGTGAGGGGAAGAGTGAGGAAAAGGGTGGGAGAGAGAGAGGGCACCAGAGATGGGGAAGGAGATTGAAAAAGAGAAGAAAGAAGGGATGGGAAAGGGAAAGAGGGAAGGAAGAGGAAAGAAGGGAAAGGGAGACAGAGGGGTGGAGAAGGAGAGAGAAAGAGGGAATGTAGAGAGAGAGAACAGACAGACAGACACACATGGGGAGTGGGGAGATCAAGAAAGACAGAGGGAGAGAGACAGAGGTGGAGTATAGAGGGAGGCAGAGAGAGTCTAGTCAAAATGATTCCTCAGTATCAAAAGTAAGTTAAAATTCCTGGCATGTATCATGATAATCCCCAGTATTCAAATGGCAATCTCCTGTTAAAAAAAATAAAAACATGCACTCTAATTAAATAGTCTCGTTGTGTTTGTACAATGAAGAAACCTAGATTTTCTTTTAAAAGTAGATTTGTAGTGTGGTACCTTGAAAGGGATACAAGAGAATCTGGATTTGAACCCCAGCTCTGCCATTTAATTCCCTGCTCTGAAATGGTGAGTCTGAGTCACTTCTAATAGCAGATTGAGCTCAAACCCCAGGTAAACCACAATAAGAACAATAGTTTATGCTTCTCTGACTTGTTATGGTTTACTTTCATAATTGTCTTATTTCATGCCTTGATTCAGCAGCCATTTTTCTGCTGTGCACAAGAAGGTGCTAAAGACAAGATCATATGTTTATAGCATAGAGCTGAAAGGGACCTTAGAGGCCATTCTAGACCAATCACTTCACTTTGCAGGTGAAGAAACTGAGGTCTCACAGGCAGAGAGCTTCAGAAGCATATTTGAACCCAGGTCTTTTGACTGCAGAGCAAGGATGCACTCCACTGGATCACAGTAAACTATCTCGAAGTAAGCACCAACACGATCCAATCCGGAGAATATTAGTTTAACACCTACCATGTTTATGACTCTGTACTAGGGCTAGAGAGTTTGTACTTTTGTCTGGATCTTTGATTTCAATGGTGTAGGGAACTCCTAGAGAGGAAACTTCCTTCTTTGCTTCTTTTTTCTTCCTTCCTCCTTTCCTTCCTTCCTTCTTTTTTCTTCCTTCCTTCCTTCTTTTTTCTCCCTTCCTTCCTTCTTTTTTCTTCCTTCCTTCCTTCTTTTTTCTTCTTTCCTTCCTTCCTTCCTTCCTCCTTTCCTTCCTTCCTTCTTTTTCCTTTCTTCCTTTATCCTTCCTTCCATCCTTCCTTCCTTCCTTTTTCCTTCCTTCCTTCTTTTTTCTTCCTTCCTCCTTTCCTTCCTTCTTTTTTCTTCCTTCCTTCCTCCCTTCCTTCCTGCTTCCCTCCTTTCCTTCCTTCCTTCTTTTTTCCTTCCTTCCTTCTTTTTTCTTCCTTCCTCTTTTCCTTCCTTCTTTTTTCTTCCTTCCTTCCCTCCTGCTTTCCTCCTTTCCTTCCTTCCTTCTTTTTTCCTTCCTTCTTTCCATCCTTCCTTCCTTCCTTCCTTCCTTCCTTCCTTCCTTCCTTCCTTCCTTCCTTCCTTCCTTCCTTCTTCCTTCCTTCCACACTCATTAAGCATCTACTATGTGCCAGGCACTAGGAGATACAAAAAGAGACAAAAACCAATCCCTGCTCCCAAGGAGTTCACAGTCTAATAAGGGAGACAACAAGCAAACAAATATATACAAAGCAAGCTATATACAGGATTAATAAGAAATAATTAACAGAGGAAAGGCACTGGAATTAAGAGGAGTTCCACGTCAGCTATTCTTTAGCAACGTTTCATGTCAGAGAGATGCCTGGGAAGTAACATGCCCAGGGTCACATAGCCAGTATGTGTAGGAGGCTAGACCAGAACATCACTCTCAGCAATGCCAAGCTGCCTTCTTTGGGATTAAAGAAAAAAAAAATAAGGTCCAAACAGTCCCACCCATCAAAGCCTTTTCTTCTGAGGAGAAGGGGAAAGGAAAAAGATGGGGGCGGTGTGTCAGTTCTGGAACTATGGACAAGCATCACGTCAACTATCTTTACTGTCTCTAGATGAATTCTGAGGTCCCTTTTAGTCCTGAGGGCCTATATCCATGAGTAGCTAGGAGGCTCTGTGGATAGAGCACTAGACTTGGAATCAGGAAGACCTAAAGTGTAATCTAGTCTAAAGCTAGGAGGCAGAGTGGATAAAGTGCCAGGCCTGGGTTCAGGAAGACTTATTTTCCTAAACTCAAATCTGGCCTCAGATACTTACTAGCTGTATGACCCTCGGCAAGTTACTCAACCCTGTTTGCCTCATTTTCCTCATCTGTAAAATGAGCTAGAAAAGGAAATGGCAAACCACTCTAGTATCTTTGCTAAGAAAACCTAAATGAGGTCACAAAGAGTCAGACATGACTGAAAACAACTGAACAACAACCAAGACACTTAACTAGCTGTGTGACTCCAGGCAAATTACCTAATCTCTCTCATCCTGGGTTTCCTCATTTGTAATACTAGGGATAATAATAGTACCTTGCCTCCCAGGGTTGTAGTGAAAATCTAATGAGACTTTGCAAACCTTAAAGTGCTATACAAATATTAGCTGTCATTATTATCCAATAACCATGTGAAGGAGGCAGTGCAGATATTACTATCCCCATTCTACAAATGAGGAACTTGAGTCATTTAATACATTTTAAAATTAGACTTGTTGAAAGCAACAATTTAGCACATGTTCTTATTAACTTCCCAAAAGCCACAACTTATGGTAATTCCTAAAAAGACTACATAACATCTTAATCAGAGTGCATACTGTAGGTTTATCACTGCTAATCAGACAGTCTTTCCTCATCTACTGTTCTGGCTCATTTCCTTATAATTAAGGCCTATATTTTATGCAATGTTACATACTTCAGATGTACTATAAAAACAATGACTAAAGTTTTCTTTAAGTAGAGATGTAAGGGGAGAAATCTAACCTTGTTATTTCCACCACTTAAAATTTTGGTGCTTATTTGAACAAGATAAGCAAATGGATAGCCAAAAATAAACCTTACATTACAAAAAAGCAATTTTGCATTATAATTGTTTCAAAGTCTAACAGTATAATGGCAAAATACCAAGATAATCTATGCATCTTCTAAAGTCATGAGATAGGTCAAGAGAAGTAAATAATATTTCATGTTTAATTTTTATTGTGTTTGTGTGTCTGATAGAGAACAAACACTAGGCAGAGAATCATTGTAAGAATTACTCTCTGTGCCATTTACTTGAAAACAATTCTATTCTGTCATATTGTCTAATTTTCTTTTTTCAATTTTCTTTTTAATTTATGAAAGAAAACAAGCATTTCCATAACATAGTACAATAAAAAAAGATGATTGTACATGAAACTACAAATCTATTTTGCACAACTTGCTATTCAATATTCATATTGTCTGATTTTCAGAGAATCTCAGAAAAGGCCTCAGAAGCCAACTAGTATAACCCTTACCTAAAGCAAGAATTCCCTCTGGGATATTACGCTACATTTCATTATAGTATATAGCAAGGGTGGGGAACTTGTGGCCCCAAAGCCGTACATGGCCCTCCAGGTCCTCAAGTATGGCCCTTTGAGTGAATCCAAATTTCAGGTTCCCCACCCATGCTATATAATATAAAACTTGTAATATAATGGTACAATTCTAATATCCTAGAAAATTGGTCATCCAACTTCTATTTGAATATCTCTAGAGGTAGGAAGCTCACTGCCTCATGACATAGCCCATTCCACTTACAAATATCTCTAACTGTTAATGCTTATCTTGTTCAAATAATCACTATTTTGTAAGTAGTATAAATAAATAACGATTAGTTAGATTTGTTTCTAAATCTGATGGGAAGTTCTTAATTGAGCAAAAATCTGCCTGCTTTTAACTTGCAGTCATTGTTCCTTGCTCTCTTCCTTCTAGGGCTGAGCGGAATAAGTTTAAATCAAGCATTCTTAACCTGGGGTTCATGATCTTACTTTTCAAAAAGATTTTGACAATTGTATTTCAATATAATTAATTTCATTTGTAATGTAATACATTTTATTTTATTTCATTTATTACTCGGACATGAAGTCCACAGGCTAGACTCCATTTCTTTTCCCAACTGCTCCTCCATTCCTTCATCTGCCAGATGGGTCCATGACACCAAAATGTTTAAGAACTTTTGGTTTAAACCAGCATCCATGTGACTTGTCTCCACCTATACATGTTTTGCCTATCTAACTAGCTTATAAGCTCATTTTGGGCAAGAATGACACATTTATATAACTTTTGTATTTTCCATGGTGCCTCATACATTGTTACTGAATTGAACTGAGCCAAAGGGCCTGATTCAGTGCTTCAGTGATTTCCTCTAGTATCTTGTGCAAATTTCCTTATACAATGCTATAGTAAAAGGGTCACATGTCTCTTTATTTACCTCATAGGGATTTTAATGAACTTTGGTACAGTGAAACCCATACTTTATTTAGAGTCAGGCTCCAATCCAGGCTCAGCTATGTGCCACCCATGAAATTTTGGGAGGATCAAAACACTTACCTGGGACTCAGTTTCCTCCTCTGGAAAATGAGGGGATGGTGGGGAGTAGTGTTAGCCTATGTGAGCTCTATGGTCTATTCCAGTTCTAAATCTTATGATCCAATATTCCCAGCAGAAACTTTGTAGACCTCAACCTGTGGCAAATTTGGTTGCAGGGGCAAGGGTTGTGACCCACCATGAATTGGGCCTGAGGCTTCATGAATGTCAGACATGGGAAAGTCAAGTTCAAAAGTATCGGGTTAGTTATTCAGATCCAGGAGTCTGGTACTTGTGACACAGAATTCTTAGCTGAGAGGCCAGAAGTAAGGGCAGGCAGTTGGGGGGTGGAGAGGGAGCAGAGAAAGGAAATAGGAAAAGAGAATTCAGCCAGAAGCAAGAGGTAGGGTACCCATCTGCAAGCAATGAATTGTTACCAAAGTCAACATAGCTCAAGAAGCACCTGAAAGGACATAATTGGTTCAGGCACTTCCAGAAAATTTCAAGTTGGATTCTACTTAAGCACTATCTCCAAGAAAAACTGCCACCTCTTCTACCCACCCAGGACCTGCCGCCACCATGACATTTCTATGCCAGTGGGAAGTGTTGGTGACTGTTGTTGCTTGTCCTTTGTTTTTGAAGAAGACCAGTGACATCGTAGGGTGATGTCATACTTGTGCATGAACTGGATTTGAGTGAGGCAGAGTTCTGCAAAGTCTCCAGCTTCATTCTTTCTTCCAGAATCAGTAAAGTTCAGTGGCAGGACAGAAGTCAAGACAAGGTATGGCCTTGGCATCTCTGATGTCCCACTAAGCTCTAAGTGCTCCACAGCGCCTGCTTTAGCCACCTTCATGGCCTTCGGAACACATTGTTCCCATCTCCCCTTTACACTGGAGGAAGTCTTCACAGGCTTGGAGCAGACACACCCACAACTAACCAACAGGTTTGAGGCTGGTTGGTTACCCTCAACCTGGGTTAGCCCACCTGCTGAGATGGTTTTACCAGGGTGTGGCTGCTGTGCATGGAATCCAATGACCTAGATTATAATCCCAGCTCTACCATTTACTACACTTACTGTGTGATCTTGGGCAAGTCCCCTTCTCTGAGACTCAGTTTCCACACTTGTAAAATGATGCAAGTAGAATAGATGATCTCCAAGTATCTAGTCTAGCTCTGATGTTAGTGGCCGCTCAAGTGCTTTTAGGTTGTAGCCTCTGGGGAGCTCTCACTTTGCTAACTCCATCTCTGCATTGAAGCATGTCAAAATATAGTGTCAGATTTGGAGTTAGGACAGCTTGAGATTGAATCTGTTTCTTACTTGTTGGGAACCTAGGCAAATCACTTAACTCATTAATTGCCAAAATAGAGGCTATAGCCTCTTTGCACAGCTGGCCTTCTGTGCTTGCACTGGGCATAGGCCCCTTAGGGACATTATAACTTAACATCACCTACACACCTGCTGCAACTATTTCCACCACCTCTTCTTTTAACCTAATAGGGATACTTGATAAAAAAAAATATGGAGACCCTTAACTTAACCCATCTGTTTCTCTATTTCTTCATCTGTAAAATGAGGGTAATAACATGTGTTCCTGGAATGCTATTTTTATGCAACTGATGACTACTTATTAGGCTCAGACTATAAATCATATCTTTCTTTTCAGTCATTTCTGTCATGTCCAACACTTTGTGATCTCATTTAGCGATTGGCAAAGATGTTGGCAAAGATACTGGTGTGGTTTGTCATTTCCTTCTCCTGCTCATTTTACAGATAAGGAAACTGAGGCAAACAGGGTTAAGTGACTAGTCCAGGGTCACCCAGCTAGTAAGTGTCTCAGGTCAGATTTGAACTCCTAATGCCAGGCCTGGTGCTCTATCCACTGTGCCACCTAGCTGCAATTCTTCCCGCATCCTGGACCACCAAATGCATGCATTACTTGGACATATTTTGCCTATGCCTTCGTGAGTATTTGCTCACTATCCTTGGAAGGTCACTTAACCTATCTTGACCTCAGTTTCCTTATCTGTAAAATGAGAAAGTTGGACCAGATGACCACTAAGGTCCCTTCTAGCTGTCTGTTTTAGGATCTTATGATCCTTTATGAGTAAGGGCCACTTTTTCATTTTTATAGCCCCAATATCTAGCAGAGTATCTAGTATATAATATGTGTTTAATAAAAATTAAGCTGAATTGAATAGAATGTTTTTTATCTGTTTTTAGACTATGAGCTCCAGGAGCACTGAGGCTTTTTAACTTTCAATGTTACAGTGAGTGATGAATGGGTGCTTAAAAATCTTTTGCTTGTTCTTTATTATGACCAAATGGAAAGAGGTCGACATGGGCTGCTATCATGTCCTTTTTTCATTGTGTCAACATTTTGGATTCTGGGGTGTTTTTTTAATTAAGTAAAAATACTCAGAAAATAATACAGCCAAGGAGAATATCTCGAATGTTCAGGCCAAATCCCAGAGTGAGTAATATAGAGAATCCATTTGTCTTGTCCTGTACCCTTTAGACACCATCAAAACATTGGTCTCCCTCTGACCACAAGAGAAACTGTGCTCAAATTAGGTCCATCGAGAATTCTGCAGAAAAGCAAAAAGTCCATTTGGTCTACACTTCACCAGCAGTGTCTTTAAAACTCCTAAGTGATATCACTATATTACACATAACCTTTGTCCTAAGTAGCCTTGATAAACAGAATTCTGGATGGAACTCATAAAATAGGGAACTAATGTGTTATCTCTGAAGTCTTGAAATTGACTGGAAGGCAGGATATTAAACTGTAGTCTGTACTGGTAAGGTGCAAACTTACAGCTAAGTTTTCTTGGCACAAATTGTCAAAGGAAAAAAAAAAGAAGCAAGCAAAGGATTGGAAACTATCAGAAATTCCTATGGTCAAGGTAGTGGTGGTAGTTAGTGGCTAAGAGATCAAGGAGTAGGAAAAGGTTTTCAAAAGAAAACTGAGCCTTCACATGCTTTTATTTGATATTATTTTCTTTCTGGAATACATCTCTGATTTTATAAAGGACTTCATAATGGATGAATAGTGTTGTTTGAAGAGAAATTCATTTTACAGCTAATTTGATTGGGATGTATGTGTAAGGGTGGGGGATCAACCCTGATACCTTTAATAGGTAAGAGTACATCTACTGAATCACTCAATCCATCAATGAAAGAATATGGAACTAAGGGCAAACAACCTAGTTAATCAACTTGGAAAGGAGCAGGATGCTTCCATGATCTTACATAGGAAGTGTTTTGAGATTGGTGGAGGAGACTCAGTCACCTCCTGCACTGTTTGTATAAGATAAAGACACTTCAGATTCCAGCACTTTTGAATTTGAGTTTACTCCATAAAGTTGAGTAAACAGTGATTGTTTTCCACATGGTAAATAACTATATAGTTTCCTTTACCACTACAAGAATACCTTGGACCCTTGTGGATAAAGAAAGTACAATAGACTGTCACAAAGATAGGTTACAAAGACATACATTATAAAGAAAAGGGCAGATTATTGTCATCGTCCAATAATTTAAAAGCATACATCCAATTGAGGCATTGCAAAGGTGCTGTTCTCATGTTGATATGCCACTTTTTGGAGGCATTTGTCAGTTTCAATTGTGCAGCTGAGTGAAATCTGAACACTTCAAACTATAAAAACACATAAAAATTTAAAATCCAATTTACTTTTTCATTCAACTGTGATATTTACCTTTTGTGTTTCACTCAGAAATAAAAATAAGGATAGCAGGTTCCCCTTTTGTCCAAGGTATTCATGCTTTGTTTTTAAGAACAGAATGTTTTTCCTTAATTAATTTTTAGAAAAAAAATGACTTACTAAATTTTACAGTTTTGTTTGCTAAGACAACTCTAAAAGCGTGCTACTTATTACAGAAGAACTAAGAAGTCTTTCCAGATAAAAATATTACAGTTTTGGTCACTACTGTGTTTCTAAGCTTTCTCACACAAGAAATGGGGTTATTTCATAGAGCAAGTCAAATGATAAATTAAGTGAAGATATTTTGCCAATGGTAAATTATCCATGAATATTAGTGTAATTTTCAAAGCCTACTTCTCATACTCAGATTTGAAGTCTTTCCTCACTCATCCACTACGTAAATGGGATGTGTTTCAAAAGTTGAGTAAGTCAAAGTTTGTTTGGGATTCAGAATATGTTTTCCAATGGAAACAAAATTATGAATGGTTAGATTCTCAGGCTGGATGATGAAAATCTATTTACCCTGTAGCTGAAATGCTCTATCTCTGTCAACAGTATTGTCTAATAGAAAGCAAGGTAACTATGGAATCAGGAGAGATCTGGGCTCAAATCCTCGCTCTGACATTTATTATTTAGTTGTGTTACCATAGTCAAGCCCCTTAACCTTTTGAGCCTCAGTTTTCTACACTGTAAAATAGAAATACTAATATTTGTACATCCTGCTTCTCTTTTAAAGCCCTACATTTCTACATAAACATGAGCTATTAATTTAAATAGATAGATGAGGGATTGATTAAGTGCTTACTATGAGCTAGCATTGTGTGAAGTTCTGGGGACACAGAAAAAAAGGAACCAACATTCTAATAGGGAAAGATGAAACCAAAAGGGGAGTGGAAAGGGGGAGGAAGGGGAGGAAAGGGTTCCACAGCTGGTGGGGAAGTAGAGCTGGACTGGAGAGTGAGCAGGAAGTAAAGGTAAATAGATGGAACCATGATCTAATTTGTACTGGTCTCCTCTTCACCAGTAAAGATCACAGCACCTTCCACATCATCCCATTTTTGTGCTGTTTGGTTTTATGCCCTTCACAAAGCCCAATTAGCTGGAGCCCTTCACTTGGAAAAAGAGCAAAACACAATAGTTGTAATACCAATAATGAAAACAAACAAACAAACAAACAAAAACACCCCTGAATAATGAAGTTTCTCTTTATTTGGAAGGCTGGCCTTTTAAAGAAAAACCAGGCTTAGAGGAGGATGAGAAAGTTGATGGAGACTTTTGCAGAGATGTCCCAAGGGACTTCTGGGTACTTTAAACACCTTTAAATGTTGATGGTCCTGGTTCTTCATTATATTTAATTCTGCTTCAAAACTATCTCATATTTTTTTCTTTTCCTTGATGAAAGTGTGTGTGTGTGTGTGTGTGTGTGTGTGTGACTAGTGCTATCCTGTCACTGGTTAGAGAGTAGGAGAGTTGAATTTTCTGTTCCATCCCTCCTCAGTTCCCTCAGCTGCCTCTGAATGGAGAATTGGTGGACAGAGCAATGAATTCTGCCCCAACTTCCCTTTCTATAGGGCTCAGAATTTTCCAGTTAACTTCATTGCCCATCAGTTGCTCTGCTTGCTGCTCTGGAGCACACCTTCCCCCCCCCCCTTAGATTATAAGCTCCTTGAAGGCAGGGAAGCTTTTTCTTATTTGTATCGAGGGCTTCCCTCCCTCCCCCCAGCACTTAGTACAGTGCCAAGCACATAATAGGGGCTTAATAAATGTTTATTGACTATTAACAACTGGAATGATGGAAAAAAGGGAAAGACTTCCCCGTGACAACTAGGCATGCACTGCAAAAGAGAGAGAAAGGAGAAATGGCCTAACTTCAGGTTGAATTAACTGAGCTACATGAATGATGAAAAAAATAATAATTACAATAATAGCTCATACTTGTCCAGGCAGCTAGATGGCGTAGGAGATGGACTTCTGAGTCAGGATGACCTATATTCAAATGCTTTTTCAGACACTTACTAGGTATAGGTGTGTGACCAGGTAAGTGTCAACCTCTCTTGATTTCACATTTCTCATCTAGTCTCTATTTCCCAGGGTTGTTGTGAGGGTCAAAGGAGATAACATATGTAAAAGTGCTTTGCAAACCTTAAATACTATATAAATGCTATTATTAGAATTATTGTAGTTGTTGTTAACATTATTATTGTTATTGTTGTTGTTATTATATGACGTGAGAGTGATGTAGTAAAAGATGACTCAGGACTACTACACACTGCCTTGGGTGACCTTGGGCAAGTCATGAAAGTCATTTGAGACTCAGTTTTCTCATTTGTAAAAATGAGAGGTGGCCACATGTGGCCTTCTAGGTCCTCAAGTGTGGTCCTCTGACTGAATCCACACCACACTTGAGGACCTAGAGGGACACATGTGGCCTCGAGGCCACAGGTTCTCCACCCCTGGTAGACTATATCACCTCTATGCTCTCTTTCAGCTCTGTTTTCTGGTCTTGAAAGCAGATCTTTAAGGTTTGCAAAAATTTTCCACACAACCCTGTGAGGAAGGTGGCATTCTCATTCCCATTTTATACATGAGGCAACTGTGACTAAGAGAGGTTAAGTTGTGTGCTCACTGTCACAAAGCAAGTAAGTGCTGGAGTCTAGGACAAAATCCAGGTCTACTCCATGGCCAAAGTTTTGTTTTGCTTTGTTTCCCACCATATAAGTGAAGACAACTGAGAGGCACACTTTCTATGATGGGAGAAAGCAGGTGACAAGGAAGACGCCATGTTGGTCTGGACTAACCACCACATATCACCGTTAGACCAGAAGGATTTGGTTACTCCGGGTAGGAGTCAGATGGAGTTGGTAGGGAGAAGGAGGCCTTGTATAGGAGTTAGAAAACCAGGTGCGCTTTGAAGAGAACAAGGAGTTTCCAGAGGCAAAGACAGGGAGTGAATACATTCCTGGCCTGGGGAACAAACTATACAAGGGAACAGAAATGAGAGAGAGAAATGTGGGAGGTAAAGAGCAACAAGAAAGTCAATTTGGCTGGTGCATGAAGTACACGAAGGTGAGTATTGTATAATTAGTGTGGAAAAGTAGGTTGGAGGTAGTTTATGAAGGACTTGAAATACAAGGTCCAAGTGTATCAGCAATGTTGATGTGGCCAGCAAGAAAGCTAATACAGTCTTAGGTTGTGTTAGGAGGATCCAGAACTTAGAATTAATGAGAGTTCCACTGTTTTCTTCTTGGTCTTAAAAAGGCAGCTAGATGACACAGTGAATAGAAGACAGGCCTTTATCAGGTCAGGAAGAACTGAGTTCAAATATGATCCCAGACTCATGCTGGCTGAATGATCCTGGGTAAGTCACTTACCTCAGTCTGCCTGAGTTTCCCCATCCATGAAATGGGGATAATAACAACACCTATCTCTTAGAGTTGTGAGGATGAATTGAGATATTTGCAAAGTCTTTTGCAAACCTTAAAGTGCTACATAACTCAAAATCATATTGTTATATAATAACAGACAACTAAAAATAATATCGTTGTTATTGTTATACCACATATAGTATATGTTACATTACATTCTTGGTGCCATATTTGAAAAAGAAGCTTATTATGTTGCAGTGTCCAGAGGAAAGCAACCAGGTTCTAGAGTTTATGGCATATGAGGATCAGTTCAATAAGCTGGGATGTTTAGCCTGAAGAGCAGAAAATTCATGAGATAGAGGTAGGGGGCAAGACAGTTGCTTTGAGGCATCTGAAGAACTGCCATGTGGAGGAGAGATCAGACTTTCTGCTTGGTCTTAGAGGGCAGAATTTGGAGCAATGGATGGGAATTGTAAGGAGGCAAATTTGGACCTGATGTCAGGAAAAACTAATTTCATTTTAGACCATTCAGAAGAGAATTGGCTACTTTAAAAGTTAGTGAGCTCTCCATCACTGGAGGTCTTTGAGCAAAAACTGGATGGCCACATGTCAGGCATGATGTAGAGAGATTCTCATTCTGGTACTCATTGGGCTAAATGGCTAACTATTGCCTCCCAACAATGAGAAAAAAAAAATTATAAAAAGGAGAATGGAAGGGACTAACCTGACATGCCTGTATTTGATGAGTTTCCATTGTATATTCAGCACTATGTTAGGTACTTTAGGGAGTGGAAAAATGTGTAAGAAATGATCTCTGACCTTAAGGAGCTTTTGGTTTAGTTAGGGAGATTAGACCAATTAATAGCTATTAGCTAAATAGCACCAGAAGTATGTGAAAAGTGCCTAATGAGTGTTAAAGAATAACGTATTTCTCTCCACCACATATGCTAAATCCAACAGCAATGGCCTTTCTGCTGTTCCTTATATACAACACTCCATCTACCAACTCTGGGGCCTTTCTTTCTTTCTTTCTTTCTTTCTTTCTTTCTTTCTTTCTTTCTTTCTTTCTTTCTTTCTTTCTTTCTTTCTTTCTTTCTTTCTTTTTCTTTCTTTCTTTCTTTCTTTCTTTTTCTTTCTTTCTTTCTTTCTTTCTTTCTTTCTTTCCTTCTCCTCCTCCTCCTCCTCCTCCTCCTCCTCCTCCTCCTCCTC
>NW_020950062.1:3669152-3670516 GCF_900497805.2 Vombatus ursinus | reverse complement strand
GGATTTGAACTCAGGTCCTTCTGACTCTAGGTCCAGTGCTCTATCCACTGCACCACCTACCTGCCCCCCTGGTGCTTTTTTTACTGGCTGTCTCCCCACACCTGAAATTCTCTCTATTCCTCACTTTTATATCTTGGCTTCCCTGACTTCTTTCAAGAATTAATTCAAATCCCATCTTCTTCTGCAAGGCTTTCCTGTTCTGCATCCTGCCTCCTCCCCACTGCTAGTGCTTTTCCTTGGAGAGTCCCTCAGATTTATCCTGTGTATATCTTGTTTGTACACAGTTGTTTGCATGTTGTCTACCCTATTGGAATATGAGTTCCTTGAGGACAGGAGACCATGTTTCTTCTTTTCTTCATACCCGCAGTGCTTAGCACAGTGCCGGGAACAGAGTCAGGACTTACTAAATGGTTATTGAATGATTTATTGATATTGTATTATATTACATACATTATATATCATATTATAGTATAGTATGTTAGAATATAGTATAGTATGTATTATAATGTGTTATAATGCTATATTATAACACATTTAATAATAAAAATATTTATAAATGACATGTGTATAGAGCCTTAAGGTTTACAAATGCTTGATGTCAGTTATCTCATTTGATTCTCATAACAATCCCATGAAAGAAAGTGTCCAGATATTATTTTCATTTTACAGATAAGGTAACTGAAGCTGAACGATGTTTCATGACTCACTTCTTGGCACACAGCTGGTACCAACAGGAAGCAATACCGAATTTGAGAGTGGAGAGATATACTTTTGAATAGAAGGACCAGAGAATGTTTCATAGAAGCCCCAGCTTCCAAGCTAGATCTTGAAAGAGAAAGAGAAGGTGAATAAGTAGAGAGATGAATGCATATCACAGTGCCTGGCATATGGTAAGCGCTGAATAAGAGCTTGTTGACTGACTGACTGACTGACTATATCAGGCAGAGAGGACAAGGTGAGTGTAAACAGGGAGATACATGACGTGTTAGGGGTCCATAAGTGTGGTCTGGTTGAGATTATGCATTCCTGTTGGGGAGTAGTGAAAGATAAGGTTGCAAAGATAAAATGGGGCCAAGTCTTGAATGCCATGAAAAAGTATTTGGACTTTATACCCAATTTGTCTAAAACCTGAATGATTCACCGCAATCTTCTCATTATTTTCCTCTGAAAAGTACATTTGAACAGAATTTAACATAAGCCTAGGTTGGGGGTGGAGAATGTTGTGTATGTTGTCAGAAACCATCACCATATTGTCATTTTTGTTTAACTCTTTCTTTCTTTTTCTTTTTTTCTTTCCTTCTTTCCTTCTTTCCTTCCTTCTTTCTTTCTTTCTTTCTTTCTTTCTTTCTTTCTTTCTTTCTTTC
>NW_020950062.1:3654089-3669142 GCF_900497805.2 Vombatus ursinus | reverse complement strand
TCTTTCTTTCTTTCTTTCTTTCTTTCTTTCTTTCTTTCTTTCTTTCTGCTATTTTACTTTATTACAAAAAGAGGATCCATTGAAGGTAATGGGTGTGTGTAAATACAGAAATGCCTATGATGAAAAAACCAAAGGCATTAATAAACCTTATTTTTTAATGTATTTCAACCTTTTAATTCCTTTTCTAAAAAAAAAATAACTGATAAGCATTCAAAAAACTACAGTTAAGGTTTAGGTTGAACTGTGGTTTTGTATCGCTATTTCCCTTAACTGTACTCTAAAACAAGAGGAAATCTGGTGGCTAGAAACTGGAAGAAGACATTAGGGGTGGCATGTTGTTTTAAAAACAACCCTGGTAAACTCTGAGATTGAGTTGGGGTAGAATGGGTTAAAAATCACATAGAATTCCAGAAGAGCTATCTTACTGGGTGTGGAGAGTAAGTCCTGGGAAATGTGCCCTGGTTGGCAATACAAGGGGGGTGGGAGGAGGGAAGGGAGAAAATACTTTTAAAGAACAATATCACGTCCTGAGGGAAGAAGGATTTAATGGTGTACAGCACACCTGGCCAACAGGGTGATACACTGATTATGAAATACTGCTATTGCCTGAATACTGGCTTATCAAAGTCTTTAAAAGAAAATTCCTAAAACATATTAAATATGAGAATCTCTCAGTTTTCTTCACAGAAACTAAGGCAATCTCTTCTAAATGTGCTATTCAAAAGGTAAAATTAATTCAGATCTCTGAGGGAAGACGCACAGTTCAGACAGAAAGGGGCTGGTAACCCAATCTCAATCTAATCTTATCAGGAGCCAATCTATGAAGTGTTCCACTCCAGTGAACAACTTAAGTCCAGAAACTTTCTCCTTGTAATGGATTTCCAATAACTGGAATTACCAAGACTGTGGCTGCCTGCTGCAGGGTGTGGGAAATGTTACAACAGCAATCAGATTATTTGCTTTTCAAGTAAAGGGAGTGATCTATGGAGTCAGCAGGTCCTCAAGCTGTGCGACTCCGAGCAAGTCATCAAACATCTCTGAATTTCATTTTCCCTATCAGTACTGAGTATAATAATAGCATTTACCTCACAGGATTGTTGTGAGGATCAAACGAGAACATGCATTTAAAACACTATGTGAATGTGAGGTATTATCGTTATTGTTATTACTATTATTATCCTGCGATTGCCTCAACAAGGAGAACTCCAGGTATGGGAATAATCTACACCAAAACAGATCATAACCCATCTTGGACTAAATAGACAAATCCTAAGAAATCCCCTGAGGCATTGGTCAACAAGTCAACAAGCATTTATTAAATGCTTATTGTATGCCAGACACTATGCTAAGCACTGGGAATACAAATAGAATAAAGAAAAAAAGATAATTTTTGCTTTCAAGGAGCTTATAGTCTGAGTGATATTATAATACATAATAATGGCTGCTATATCATATTTTTAAAAGTATCTGTGTGTACTTATTAGTCTTTAAGTGTTATAAGTATTTTTTTTTGGAGGTGGTGGTAGTAGTGGTGCTGGTAGAAGAAATAAATAGCTGTCCCATACCACCCCTGCCCCCAAAAGAAGTGAAGGACAGAACAAGTATCCTGTTACTTGTGGGCTGTGGTGAAAGGAGCCTGAAGTCAGAAAACCTGGGGTTTAAATGCTGGTGGCTTCAATATACATATTGATTCTCCCTCAAATACTCTAATCACTCAGTTCTCAACCTACTCACCTCCCATGAGCTACTCCTTCACTGTACCTCATTCATACATAAAAATTGTCATACTTTTGATCTTCTCATCACCCACAAATGAACCACCTCCATGTTAAAGAACTCTGAAATGCCCTTATCTGATCATAATTTATTTGGTTTTCACTTTTTCCTCTGCTTTCCCTATAAAACTCAACTTTTCATCTGCACATGATCACCAACCTCTTGACCCTTGAATTCTCTTCTAGGTTATCTCCCCTGTACTCAAACTCTCCTTTTTTTCCCCCATCTTGACTCCTTGATGAACCAATTCAACTCTACACTGTCCTCCTCTCTTGCATTCCTAGCCTTCTCATCACACCTCCAATTAATCCTGGCCAAGCCTCAGCTTTGGATCACTCTCACCATTTGTCACCTTCATTCCCATATATATGCTGCTAGTTGAAGGTGGAGAAAATCATGCAACCATTCTGACTGGGTCCACAACAGATTTATGTTGCATAATGTCAACTGGGCCCTTGCTGCTACCAGGCAATCCTACTATATCTCCCTTATCAACTCACTATTCCACTCTCTACAGCAGTTCTTCCAAACCTTTTCATTCCTCCTCAAATGTCTCTTGGCTCCCTCTGCCCCTTATTCTCTCAGCTGAGAACCTTGCCTCATATTTAACAGAAAAAATTGAGGCCATTTACCATGAACTTCCTCTTTCCCCCTCTTTCTCATCTCCTATCACTCTGATGCCTTCTGCCACTATCATCTCCATCACCTCTGTCTCACAAAATGAAATAGTCTTACTCCTTACCAAGGCCAAGCTTTTTACCCATTCAAGTGATCTGACTCCATCCCGTCTCCTCCAACAGATTGCCCCCTCTGTCATACTCACTCTTTCACTTATTTCCAAACTCTCTATGACTACTGGCTCATTTCCTACTGACTACAAACAAGCCCATATTTCTCCTTTCCTGGAAAAAAAAACCTCAAAACAACAGCAACACAAACCTGTCTTGATCCTTCATCCCTGCTAACTATAGTCCTATACCTTTTCTACTCTTTGTAGTTAAACGCCTCAAAAAGACTGTCTACAATAGGTGCTTCCACTTTTTCTCTTCTCACTCTCTTCTTAATCCCTTACAGTATGTCTTTTGACCTCATCATTTCAGTGAAGCTGTTTTCTCCAAAGTTACTGATGATCTCTTAGTTGCCAAATCCATTGGCTTTTCTCAATCTTCAATCTCCTTAACTTCTCTGTAGCTTTTGACACTGTTCCATCTTCAAATGGATCTCACAGTTTTGAAGCTGTTCCTTATACTGAACTGAAATCTGCTTCCCTGTAGTTTTCTTCACCTCTCTGTCCACATTATTTGATTCAATTCAACATGCATTTATCAAAGGCCTATTTGTTCAAGACAAGAAACAAAAGGGCCTAGAATACAGAGGGTTGGCTTCGCAGTCAGGAAGGTCTGGGTCAATGTCCCAATTCTGTAACATAGAGGATGTCTGGAATAAGCAAGTCATTTAACCTCTTGGTGCCCAAGGCAACTCTTCAAGACTATAAGCTATAAAAAGTTACCCATCTACAAAGAGGAAGGATTTTCTCCACACTGGGAGTTCCCTGCACTGGTAAAATCATAGGTCAGGACCCTCTACCTCTTCCCTAAAAAAAGCACTATCAATGTCCAAGATATGAGTGTGCTGGGAGCTCAATGGTCAACTTACATTTTTATATGTATAGAAACAAGGGCAAGTAACTAACACATAAATACCAGAAGAATGTCTCTGCCCCATGAAAGTACTGTGGGTAGCACAAAAACTCCAAATTCAATTCCATTTAATTCAATTAAATAAACATTCCTATAATTACATGGCACTTTGCTTGGTGCTGGTTATACAAAAACAAAAGGAAAAAGAGTCTTTACCCTTAAGAATCTTATATTCTAATAGGTCTTTCCTCTGGATCTTAATAGGTACTCAGTAATTGTTGACTGCTGAATATATTAGTGAATAAATAAACAATATACATATATACAGACATACATATGGTAGTTACACACACATAATTATTTAGAATGGATAAGGAAAACTCTTTTGTAAAACTTCTTTTTAAAAATTTCTTCTTTTAGAGGGTTCTTAGGTCCTAGGTCCCTTTGCAAAAGATCCATATAACTTTATCCAGTGGCTTGGAAGATTCTAAAGGGTTTATTTTCACCACAGTAAATGTAGATTAATGGGAATATTGTTCCAGAAACAGGGTCCCCTGTAGTCTCACAATTATCCAGGCAAAGGTGAATTTATGGAGAACATGTTTTTCTGACAGTCTAGAAACTTCAATTCCATGACAAGCACTGACAAGCACAGTCAGATTACAACTGTTAAATGTAACAAGTAGAGTAAAATCTATGAGCCTATTTCTGACCAGTCAACCCGCCTCATGCACATACAAATATACATGCACTTTTTTTTTTAAAGAAAGAAATATTTTTTGAGGACTGGCAAAGATTAAATTTGTCTTTGTTATTTAATGCTGCTCTCTTCTTGGCTGTTAGGAGGCCGATTAAAGCTCATTTATATAGCGCTTGAAGGTTGTTTTTCTTGCAAAAATTTTGTAATGCCCTTAGTAAATATTATCAACATTTTACAGATGAGGTGACTGAGACAGAGCAGGTATATGACAGATCATACAGTTAGCCAGTGTCACAGTAGGATTCAAATTCAGGTCTTTCAAAGTCAAGTCCCCTACTATTATACATCAGGAGAGTTGCTAACTTAGAAACAAAATATGTAATTTTATATACTGTGATTTAAAGTCAAAGTTCTCTCAAATCTAAATAGCCATGGTTCCTTCCTCCCCAAATTCTTTGATGGCAGCCAGACAGTGACAGTTTGGCCCAAAACTTCCATAGTCGAGGCTTTGCTGAAGCATGCTTGACCTCACTGGAGCATGGGAAATGGGGGCTGCTGTCAAATGAAAGGCATTCCAAAATTACCTTGTGTACATTCCAAAGCAGATCCACAAATAAAGAAATAAATCTACACAACTGGGGAGGAAAAGCAGTGAAGTAGGGAAAACACTTTGATAGACTCCCACCACCCTTCCCCCCCTTCCCCCCAAGGTGCTGTTCCCTGGATGCTCAGGACCCCTATCTGGGCCTTCCCTCCCTTGGGACCCCTTTCAAGATCCACCTTCATTGGGGCAGCTAGGTGGCGCAGTGGATAGAGCACTGGCCCTGAAGTCAGAAGGACCTGAGTTCAAATATGACCTCAGACCAAACAATACTTACTAGCTGCGTGACCCTGGGCAAGTCACTTAACCCCAGTTGCCTCCCCCCCAAAAAAAGATTCACCTTCATCAAAACACAGAATTAGAGACTCATAGAATGTTAAAGCATCTAGACACCTTAGGAATGACCTAGTCAGTGTTTCTTCTATGCTAATTGGGGATTCTCAGTCCTTTAGGATGAATTTGAAAAATTAATTTATAAACAGGTCACCAGGGCTGACAGCCTTAGTGAGTTGCTCTCCCCAGGTATTTCTTTTAAACTAAGGACTCCTAGAGATTTCATTACTTAAAAGAGAGGTGGAGTTTTATCACAGTGGCACTTCCAGACATTGTTAACTTGAGGGCTGAGGAGATACGTTGGGGTAAAGGAGGTTTTCTGTGGTACACTTTTGTCATATCACACCTGCCTTCAATATGTGACCTATTTTGTATCTATTTCTTATGTACCTAATTTGTAAATACTGTATACCTTGGCTAGACCATAACCTCTTTGAGGCCAGGGACGATTTTTTTTTCTTTTTGTCTTTGTATCTCCAGTAGATACTTAATAGATGTTTACTGAGTGACTGATAGGTAGAGAATTTCTATGTATCAGGAAGCATCTCCTTCCCTGGGAGGATAGCTGTTACCACATTGCTGAAGCTACTAAGCTGAGAGAACAGACTTTCAATATCCAAAGATTTGCCTACCACTCTTCTCTAGGGCTTAGATATCACTTTTTGATCCCTTCTTGACCCTGCCAGGGTCAGGTCTTTTATCAAACAAAAGCTTTGGGCAGAAAAGTTCTACAAGGCTTATTTCCTTCTAATTCTATCCATCCAGCTCTCTGCCTATGCCTCAAAACACATTCAATTAGGAAATGTGGTAGATATCATTTAGACAGTGTTTCCAAAATTGTGCTTCAAGGACCCAGGAAAAAGTACCCAAAGGTTGGTTTGTTTGTTTTTAAATGAGCCCCAGAACTGTGCTGCAAGGAACCAGGAAGTTCTCCTGTGGTGGTGTTTTGTTTTATTTTATGTTTATTAGCCTTATGTTGTGTGATACTAAGCATTAAAAATAATAATTTTTAGAGGATTTTACCACAAGGACTCAGAAAAAGTTTTTGTTCAAACTAAAGAGTTCTACCATGGCAAAAAAATCTGAGAACTACTGGTTTAGGGTTGTTTTGTTTGTTTGTTTGTTTGTTTTGCTTAAGCCAACACTGGAACAAATCTCTGATCTCAGAAACTGTGAACAAGCCTCCAATGAAACTTCGCCAACAAATACAATGGGGAGTGACAAACTCAAAATATTATCTGGATAATTTGAGCAAGAAAGACACCCATCTTCTGCTCCATCCTCATCCCACTCAATTATCTGGGTAATTTGAGGGAAAAGAATGTGGAAGAAGCTTCAGCCTTATTATCCATAAAGTTGCCCACAATCAAAGTTTTGCTCTTGTTGTATAAATCCATTTTTCATGAGGACAGAATTATGTGAACTTGTCAAAGATAAAATCGTGATCATTGCATGTGAGCCTAACTTGAAGGGCATTCTTTCCACCTCTGAATTTGTAAGAATTCAGTTGTAAAAACCACTGTGATGCTTCTTGTGGGGAAAGATAGCATAGAGGTCTAACTCTATCCCCCACTTGGTTGCTGGGAAAACAACTAAAGCTCTGAGTTTAGTCCTTGATCCACTAAGCAATCCTGCTCTCAAGAAGAGTCATAGTGATTTTTATTTTACATTTAAGTCAGTTTATTCACCCATTGAAATGGATTCAAATTCTGTTTCAAATACCACACAGATGTGGGACCATGGGCAGTTCTCTTACCACTCAGTGCCCTGGTGACTCTCTAAAAGCATAGGCCAATTCCCAATATGCTTTGAGGAGGGAATTTTCAAACCAGGAGGCTCCCACAAGGATGAAATGACAGGTTCACACCAAAAACAAATAATGAACAGATAGATAATTAAAATAAAATAATTTTAATAGAAACTAGTTATATAAACGCAAAATTATAAAAAATGATATTGAAAATGCAAGATTGACATTAAGAAATTGGAATGTTTGATTATTAAAGGGTAAGTAAAAAAATTTTACATAATTTTATAAGAAAACATTTTATCTTCTTCTAGAAAATATAAGCTGCACATTCTTAGAATTTTTAGAGATCTTGACAAGAAATTTGAATGTTGCTCTGTAAGCAAAATCCCCCCTCAGGGCCCACATTCTGCCTTTCCCTTTACATATTTTTTTTTGTGGCTCTGGATAATATCAGCACGTAACACAACACCGTACTTCATGTCTCTTAGCCTTCCAAAACCACGGCAACCCACACAGAGAGCTCCTTTTATATGAAAACCATCTGATGTGATTTAAATCATCAGAGCCAATGACATACCCTCCTGGGATTAGAGTGTTCTTCCATGCAAGGCTAACTCACTCATCCTGGGCATCAAGTTACCACCCAGTGTTCTAACATGACAATTTACCAATTGGTTAGTATGTTTCCTGAATGAGTTCATTTATCATACATGATTGAACCCTTTATTTCTCAAAAATGCCTAGCTCACCAAGGGATAGGTCACATTAGGGCCTATGAAAGACTGTGACTATGGAAGAAATCATTATAACAAATAGGATCATGGAATCATAGATTTAGAGCTAGAAAGAACCTTAAAAGCAATTGAGTCAAACTCTTGCTTTTATAAGTATGGAAATGAGAGGGACAGGTTAAGTGATTTAACCAGGGTCACACAGCTAATAAGTGTCACAGGAATGATTTAAATCCAGTTTAAATGAACAGCCTTGTAGATAAGCTCCAACCTCTCTACTAAGAAAAGAATCTGCCATATTTTGAGTAATTTATCACAAGACCAAGGACTGGACTTGAAGTCAGGAAGCTTGAGTTTAAACATGGATTGACACTAGCCATGCCTCCTTCAGCAAGGGTCTTAACCTCAGAGGCTCAGTGTCCTCATCGGTAAATTTGGAATAACATTTGTTTAACTCATCTCATAAGGTTGTTGTGAAAATCATATCATGCCTGTAAACAGCTTTAGAACCGCAAAGCATTATGTTAATGGGATCTGCTAGGTTTTCTTACACTTACCAGTATCATAGAGCTAATGCAGGAAAGGCAGCACAGTACCCCACGGAAAGTGTTGTGGGTTACATGGATTTTGGTTCAAAACCCAGTTTTGCCACACATTAACATGTGACTGTGAGCAAGTTAGTTTCTCTGGGCATCTGTTTCCTCATATGCAAAAGGGGGTGGGGGTGGGGAGATTGGACTCCATAGCTTCTCAGGTCCCTTTCAACTTTAAATTTATAGTCCTTTGGTAGCCAAAAACAATGGGAGTTAAAAATCAGTCTTGCACCAAGGCTTATCCTTTCCATTTTCCTCAAACTTCTTTTCCTTGAGTCTTTCCTTCTGTCTGAGACTAACTTAAGGATGGGGTTGATTTACACAACTCTTTTGTAATATTTCTTTTTTAATCTGAAAGAATGACTGGAGTATTAGCAGAGACAGGAAAAGAGTTAGGTGGTAGCTACTATGAACATACCCCATGGTAGGGGATGTTAATAGGGACAGAAAAAGGGTTCCATTCAAAAGAGGGACACTTTTTAATGTTACTTTGAAAAAAAAAAAATATATATATATATATATATATATATATACATTGTCGATTCCAGGAAATACCATTCTGTCTACTGTCTACCTATCTCTATTTCTCTTTGTGTAAATTCTGCACATATTTATTTTGCAGGTACCTATGTGGCACTTATCCCTCCCCAAAAGAACATAAGCCCCTTGAGGGTAGGAATTGTTCCACCTTTGTCTTTGTATCCCAAGTGCCCAGTATGGGTCCCTGTATGTAGGAACCATTTAATAAATGCTTGCTGATTGATTAAAGACTCTTTTCTATTACATCCAGAAAAAGTAAGCATCCAGCTTTAACTTGAAAGCCTCCAAAATGGAAGAATGCACTACCTCTCAAGGCCACCCACTTGCCTTTCGAATAGCTTTAATTGTTAGGAAGCTTTCCTTTGGTCAAGGTGAAATTTGTTCTTTGCAGCTTCCTCTCAGTGCTTCTGGTTCTGCCCTCTGGGTACAAACAGAACCAGACTAATCCCTCCTCTGAATGACCGCTTTTCAACTAATTGGAGACAGCTCCCTCATCCTCAAGTCGTCTCCTCTCTGGGTTAAATAAACTTGGTTACTTTAACTGATCCCCATATGATATGGACATTTACTTTGTGCTAAGTTGGAAACAATAGTGGAAAGAATGCCAAATTGAGAGTCAGAGGACCTGGGTTCAAAAGCTAGCTCTGTTACTCAATTGTGTACAGCATGGCATAGAGGAGAGAGTACTGGATTGGGAGTCAGGAAGGCTTGAGTACTCATACCATACCATACCCATATCAGACACTTACAAACTTTGTGATTGGAAGTCGCTTAATTTCCCCAAGGCTCAACTCCCTCATTTGGAAAATGATCCTACTAAATATTTTTGTGGGGATCCCGAGGCAAGAGCTAAAGGATCCTCTTTAACATCGATTTTCATTGATTAATGCTAGCCAGCTGGTAAGGAGGTAGGTAGGATGTTTAAGACACATTAGCAATTGTTTTTCTTTTATATTAACTGCTTTGAGATGCATCATTGAAAAAAATAGTCCTTTGAGCAGGCTGGTAGTAGCCACAGGATAATTCTCCTTCTACCAGGCCCACAGGGCGCCTGGGTGAGATGCCTCTCACAGATGTGGAAGACTGTGGGCTGAGTTATTTTTACTGCTCCTCAGGGTGACTATTAAAATACACTGCTGAACATGAAGAATGTTATCCCACCACTGCAGAAATAACTAATTGATGGATGGAGTCAATCAGCTCTACTTAAAGAGTAGGGTCCGAACTCTGAGAAGGATATGTAACCTTAAAAAGAACCAATTTAGCAATCTAAGCAGACAGTTTTAGTCTCCTCAGGTATAAAGAGCTTTTAGAATTTCGGGCTTGTAGGTCTCTTAGCTACAGGAAAAAAAATGTTAGTTATGACTCTAAAATGGAAAAGGTAATGCTACATTTCCATTCAACCTATCACTCTTTTCTTACTCCTTCTTAGGGGAAGAACTGTGGAGTGGTGAAAAGATCATGGGGCTTGGACTCAGAGAACTGGTTTCTAATTTCACCTCTGATGCTTTCTACCTGTGTGCCTCTGAAGAAGTCAACACTTTCCTAGACCTCAGTCTCCTCATCTGAAAAATAACAGGGTTGGACTACGGGGCTTCTGAGGTCCCTCTTAGCTTTAGATCTATAATCCAAGGTGACTGGACTTTAAAATAGGTAAGCAAGCATTTAACAGATGAGGAGGGTAAGAGGTATCTCAGCCATCAGAAACTGTGAGAATAGGAGAATGGAGGCAGGGGGGTACATGGTGTGGACAGGGGGTGTAGAAAGCAGTTGGCTGAAACACAGGGTGAAGGAAGGAAAGTCGTAGGAAAGAAGGTTGGAAAGGACAGCACTGGAAAAGAAGCAAGAAACTAATATTTGTTAAGTGCTTACTGTGTCAAGCACTGTACTATGTTCTGGGGATAGAAAGAAAGGTAAAAGCTCAATCCCTGAACTCAAGGAGCTCACATTTTAATGGGGGAAGAAAACATACAAACAACTATACACATACATACAAGTTACACAAATTCATACATGCGCACATAGATACATAGTGTATATGTACATGCATACATATATTATATATACATACACATATGTGTGTATATGGGTCTATCATCCATCTATATTTAAATTGGAGGAAATCTCATAGCCTGAGAAGGGCCTCAGATGCCAGGCAAGTGATCAAAACTTTATTCGGGAGGCAATAGGGAGTCACTAAAGAATTGTGAACAGAAGGGTGACATATTAGCTCTATATCTAAACAAAAGATTATTCATTATTATTCAGGATAGGGTGGGGAAAAGAAAAAGTGTATTTCTAATGCTCTAAAATTTAATTAGAAGAGGTTTCATTCCTGCATGGGCCAGTTGGCACTGTTCTAATATGTGGCCACAGGCTGCTTGTTCCTCCTACCTTTGACCAGCTTTTCACAAAATAGATCCTAAGTGGGATGGAGAAGGGCAGGAAGCAAAGGACTGAAAAGTCATTGCCACTTTTAGAAAGGCAAACTCCAGTCTTCTTAATGGATGAAGGATACTTTATTTTAGCTCTGCTCTACATATGGCATGGTTTATTATATAAGATAATGTGTACTCCTATGGAGAGAATGGATTGTCAGGAAGCAAAGGATGAGTTCTCTGGGAATTCATATTCAAAGGAGAGATGTAAATGTCTCCCCATGATTTGGTTGCCAGTGGTGTCAAACTCAAACAGAAATGAGGCCACTAATCTCTACATAATGATCCCTGTGGGTCACATACTCGGTTTAAAATGTAGCATTATCTATGTTTTATTGTACTTTTATTTATTTTGTTAAATATTTCCCAATCACATTTTAATCTGGTTAGGGCCTCCCTTGGGGAGGGTTACAGGGCTCATCTGCTCTACCTGGACTACTATGACAAGAGTCTCTTTCCTCTCTTGTGCATTCTGCCCACAACCAACTAGATCAATCTCCAAAACAACCACTTTAGCCCATCCTTCTCCTGCTCAGAAATTTTCAAGGGTTCCTTATATATAGAATAAAAACCTAGACACCTTACCCTGGCATCCAGAATCCTCTACCTTCTAACCTCAAACCTACATTCTTAACCCATCTCTAAACCCTTCCCTATATGAATTGTCTGCTCTTCCCAAACTATTCTACCATGGCTGTGACTTGGCTTTCTACCTCGGTGCTTTTGTTCATTCCATTCTTCTTTGTGGGACACACTCCTACTCTCAGAGCTGCCTATCCAAAGAGGCAGTGTGATTTAGTGGGTAGAATGCTGACTTTAGAAAGACCTGTGTTCAAAATCTTTCACGAACTAGCTCTGTGACCCTGGGCATGTCACATATAAATCTCAGTTTCTATGTCTGTAAAATAACAGTGCTTTCACAGGTATGTTGTGAGTTTCAAGTGCAACAATGTATGCAAGGCACTTTATAAACCTAAAGATGTTATAGGCAAGTCAGCTGTTATAATTACTCCTCTGTCCATATACTGTTCAAAACCCACCTCTACGAAACCTTGCAGACTACTCTAGCCCAGGAGTGATCCCTTCTACATCTCGATTTTCCCCACTGAGGTTTTGATACATTGTGGGTTGGCATAAGATGGGAATTTTGGGGGAGTTTTTTGGAAGTAGCAGATGACATTCAAAGGCCAGCAAATATAGAAAAAGTTTAGAAACTCAGAAATGCATAAGATATATGTTTAGTATTGTATAATATCAACATATTTTATCTTTTCATAACATAACAATTTATACTTCTTCTCTGGTACAAAGTGAGGGTCAAAAACACAGAAACTAATCTTTACAAAGTATGGGATTTTGCTTCAAAACTTTGATATCCAGGCACATCTTATGATGGGACTGTCCCTCTGTCCTTTCCCCTCAGTCCTCCAACAGTTCATATTTAAAAGCTGAAAAAAGATAACTTCTAAGGCTAAAATATATTTGGGTTGGTTGGGTTTTCTTTCATGCCTGATGGGATTCCCCTTTTCTCCTAGACGTGGCTTCCATATTGTATCCCAATTTGGGCAACATTTTTAGTCTGCAGCCTCTGGACTCCTACAAGTAAGTACTCTCTGATTTGGGGTCCCCTGGGTGAAGAAAGTATCTCCCTAGATGACTCTAAAACTATTTCCCTCTAGCTTAAAATCACCCTGCATTAATTTGAACACACTTTGTACTTGCTGAAAGTTTCCAGGTCTCCATGAGTTCTACCCTTATCCCTAACCTGTATCTCTCTGACCTGGGAGGTTTGGCTAGAAATCCTCACATGCTGTTCATTGAGGATAGTTCTACTCCACCTACTGTTCTCACATAACCTTTCAGTTTAGAGGTCTTTATGATGGGCACACAATCCTTCCCTTTACCTAGACCCTAGCTGCATCATATTACCTCCCTCCAGCAGCCAGGTGAGCCCATTATCTATCTGGTATTTTCTCTCCCTCTCTCATCATCTATTTCTTTGATAATATCCTTTCCACTACCACCCCAGGACCCCAAGGTAATTCCCCTCCTCCCTTTGCTAGATAAATTTATTTTGTCCAGACCAAAGATTTCATCGGAGTAGAAAGCTCCCAGTGAGGAAATGCTCCCAATCAAAGCAGCTCACTTACCGTTCTGCAATTTAAGTCTACTAAGGAATTTCATAGGGGCACTAAAAGACTAGTCCAGGGTCACACAACAAGTCAGAGCCCGAGGCTAGACTAGAACTCAGATTGTGCTGCCTTCTACATCACAAAGCATCTATTTAGACGATTATTTATCTGAACTGATGGTAAGAAAACGGAGACTTGAAGGAGGAAGTGTCCAAAAAAGAGAAAAGGGTGTGAAGAAAAAGAGAACTGAATAAGAGGTGAAGGGGTCAGTCAGTAAAATAATAGACTGAAGTCAATGACCCTACTAGCCTCTACTCAGTATTTTACAGGGTTCCAGAAAGACGTAGGGTTGGATGGTATGTGAACGTGGATATTTATGTTACATGTGTATATTATATACATACACACACATATAATTAAAATCGACTGGGACAAGGCCCCACTACGCCCCCCCCACACACACCTTAGCAAAGAAAAACTTGACTGTTTACTTATGTTAATCACCAAGCCAAAGCAAATAGACTAGTGCCAGAGTTGGTGGCTAAGAGTGGTAGAAGCAGTGGAGGGAATCGGGAGGCACAAAGCAGTGTTATGGCAGATTACAGAAACACCTCCACCCCCAACTCAGCGTCTCTTTAATTCATTCCTTCTAGGCCATCAGGTGGGTTATCACATTCCAGGGAGTTGCATCACCTGTCACAAGTTGCAAAGTCTATTTTCCCGCAGCGCTGGGCTCGGCCGCGGCTTCTCTTCCTCTCACAGCTCCACACCGAGAGACAGCAGCACCACCACAAGGCCAGCAGGGAGTCTGGACAGAATGGTGTTCCTCCACCCAGATCCCATGCTCTCAGACGTAGAACAAATGGGCTCTTACGGGGTCTCAGATGGAATGTTTTGTTCCATTGGATAGGATAATGTGCCCGCAGTTGGCGTGAAGAATTAATTATCTGTTTTGCAACCGTTTCCCCGCATACACAACGTTGGATATCCCCAAACCTGTAATGAACAGTAATTCCTAGGGTATTTCAGACGCAGTCCTAGTGGGGGTGTGTAGAGGTGGTCAGGTTAATCGACTCACGAAGTAGTTTCTAAGGCACCCCAGGCACGGCTAATAAACTAGAAAAAAAAAATGTGGGCAGAAAACGACCTCACAGCTCTCTACACAATCAGGAATCCAGACTGACTGGACCGACGGACGCCCTGCAAAAGGAGTGGCGAACTCCTGCACGAAACTGCCACATTTTCTTAGCAAAACTCTCGCGTTTCGCTTTAGCTGGCAAATTCTCTCTTTCTCTCTCTCATAGGAGTTTCATCTCAAGTCTCCACAGGTCACATGTGCAACTAGTGGAAGGTCCTACACCTTGCCCAACCCCACCTGCAAGGGGCGAACCTTCTCTTCCTACGTTCCTTGTCAGTCCCTGTCTCTTGAGCAGATTCGCCCAATCAATCCCTAGACCCAAAGCGCCAGAGTAGAAATTCGCATGTGGGAGAAGATTGGGATTATCCTCTTCCTTTCAGTTTCCAATCACACTCCTCCCAAACCCTCACACCCCAGCCAGACCCCGACCTTCACTGTAGTACCAGCCCAAGGGTAGTGTTTATAAACCCGGCTCGGAAAGGCTAGATGGGGCGACCTGGGCTTTCCATTCATCCCTCCATTGACGCTGGCAGGCTTCCTGGGGTGGGGAGGTGAGGCTGGTTTGTGGGACACAAAAGTTGTCAAGACAGCGCGACCCCCGAGACTGCCTCTGTGCGTGTCTGTCAGCCTCGTGTGTGTGTGTGTGTGTGTGTGTGTGTGTGTGTGTGTGTGTGTGTGTGT
>NW_020950062.1:3641873-3654079 GCF_900497805.2 Vombatus ursinus | reverse complement strand
TGTGTGTGTGTGTGTGTGTGTGTGTGTGTGTGTGTGTGTGTGTGTGTAGGCGCAGCGCGTCCGGGGAGGTATTAAACCCTTACCTTCCAACAGCACCTCTTTGCCCGCTCGCTTGAGCGCCTGAACTGCCTCGTCGTGGGTGGCGTCCCTCAGGTCAGCTCCATTCACAGACAGGATCGCATCCCCCACGTACAGGGCCTGGGTCTGATCGGCCGCCAGCCCCTTGAAAATCTTGCTGATGAGGATGGGCATCTTGTTCTCCTTGCCCCCCTTGATACTGATGCCCAGCCCCCCGAGCTCCTGTTTCAGCACCTTCACGCCCCGCTTCTGGTTGGCAATGGACTCGGGCACTTGGTCTGGCAGGTCAGTGAAGGCAGTGCGGACTCCCACTTGGGGGCTGCCCTCGCCCGGCGGCACAGAGGTGTCCAGGGACTGGTTCCCGCTCCCAGCCCCGCCACCGCCCCCGGGAACTGCGGGGCCGTGTCCACCGGCCCCGCCGCCACCGCTCCGGCAGAAGGACCCATTGGTGGTTCCGCCGCTCGCGATGCCGTTGTAAGCCCCGGTGCCCTCCTCGCTGCTCAGGACCAGGGCGTCCTCGTTCAAGTTCACCAGAACTTTGTACCAGCGGTCCCGCACCAAAACTTCCAGCAGCCCGCTCCGCTGCCCCCGGCCGCCGCCTCCCCCAGCCGGCGCTGCCGAAGCTGCTGCTGCTGCTACCGCCATCTTTCCAGCATTCTTAAAATACCATGTGATTGCAAAAGGAAAAAAAAAAGTGGGGAAGGGTGGGTGTGCTGGAGGGAAGGGGTGGGGGCAGGCCAAGGGGTCCTGAGGGACCTAGAAGACAGAGAACCGGGAGCGAGGCAGCGCCCGCCGCTGCCGCCGCAGGACTTCACTCCCGGAGTTCAGAGACACACTCCGCACGCACGAGTTGGCAAGCGCCAGCTAATCGCTTCGGCTGGTTCCCCCCTCGCCTGATCCGGGGCGGGGTGGAGCAACCTAAAAGAAGAAGGAGGTGGGGGTGGGGGGAGAGAAGCACCCTATCGCCAATGCAAAACCCCAAACCGAGGGGAGCTGTTGAACTGCAAAGAGCTGAGGAGGGTGTCTCTGGAAAGGGCACTCGGAGAAGGGCAGGGAAGGGACCTGGCACCGGCAGCTCACCTGTTCCAGCCGCCGCAGCGCAGACAGACAAACGCTGCACCACCCCACTGGCCTCCCTCCTTCCCCAACTGAGCGTAGCAGAGACCTGAGCCGAGGACTACCCCCCCCCCCCCCAATCTGTGCCCAGAGCCCCCTCGCTGCCTTGGCTTCCTCTTCACAGGTTTTCTACTCTCAACTCTCATCTTCTCAGCTGCTTTTCTCTCCAGTTTGTCTTCTTGGGCCACATCTGCTACCCTCTTTCTTGGCCTAAGCCTGCCACCCTCTTCAAATTTTCCCCGTTCCTAAATAAACCTAGGGTCATCTCCTACTATCTTGCCCCAACCTAATCCTTCTTTTCTCTGCTGAGCTCCGGTTGGTCTCCCTTTCGTTTTACGAATTTTGTTTGGAAGTCAAGGACAAGGGGATTCCGGGGCTAAGTGAAAAGATAACTTACACCCTCAGGAAAAGAAAAAAAAAAAAAGGAGAAGAGGATGCCCTGAGTATCCAGACTTTACAGTCAACCTTCGGAAGTCCTCGTAGTAGCCCTATTCCTCAAGGCTCTCCTTGTTCAGAGGACTTGCCTCCTGCCAGGTCAAAGGAATGGAATTGGTTTTAGTCCAATGTCTGCTATCACGAATTACTGTGCTCAGGGCTTCCTAGGAGAGGTTACCTCCCTGACTTCAATCCCATTTTGTTCTATTATTTTGTATGCTATTATTCCATCCTTTCTCCCTGATCCCATTCCAAACTTTACTTCCTTCCTATTTCTTCCCCAAATAGGGCATATCAGGCTCCAGTGTATGGAAGATTTGTTTTTTGAAGTTGGTTGGAAGTGGGAACAACATATTTTCTCATAGAGGAAAATGCTATAAAACGCTGTTACATTCCCAGGCCAGGCCACAAAAGCACTTTGCAAACCTTAAAAGTGATTGGACATTCAGTGAAATACTCTTACTGTTTGTTATTATTTTTATTAAAGACGCAGAAATGTTGTGGTGGAAACAGTGCTCACCTATGTATCCGTTTTTGTTGTTGAGTCATTTCAGTCATATAGGGGACCTAGATTTTAATTTTCCATTTTCAGTCCTACCACTGACACCAAATGACCATGGGTAGGGCAACTTCTCTTAGTTTCTTCATTTGTGAAATAGGGGTAATCATAACGGTAATAAATAACTCTCAAGGTTGCTGTGAAAATCAAATGAAGTAAAATTTGTAAAATACTTAGCACAGTGTCTAGCACCTAGTAGGCCATTAATATGTGTTCTCTTCCCTTTCCTAGAGCAGTGGCTCTCAAAGTGTCATCTGTGGGGGACCCCCCCCCCCCAAGTATCCTTGAGATCCTTTCAGGAGGTTCATGAGGTCAAAATTATTTTCATAATGATAATGATGCATTATTTGCCTAATAAAATGCTCTTCCCTCTTTCCAACTACTTATCTGTGTAAGGCCAGATTGTCTTCAGCAATACCAATATCACAACAGATTGAACGCAGAGCAAGGTAGTGAATCCAGCCATCTTCTATGGAGCCAGACATTAAAGAGATCTGTACAAATCTGTAAAACAATGCCATTTTCATCAATATTTTTTGTTTTGAAAAAGTTATTTTTCATAAAATATTATCTGTTTCACATTGTTTTCTATTTTTTCATTCTTTTGAATTTGTTAACATGTAATAGATTATCATTTTAAATGAGTTAATACATATTTGTAAAATTTATGTTTTAATTTCAGATAGGGTAGATATCAATAGATATTCACATTAATGCAAATTCTTTAGGGTCCTCAATCATTTTTCAAAGTATAAAGGGGTTTTGAGACCAAAAAATTTGAGAACTGTTGCTCTACAGCATTAAAAGGTGAAGCACCTTACCCAGTGTCCCATAGCCAGTGTGTCAGGTGCAGGAGTTGAACCCTGGTATTGTTTGCTAGAAGGCCTGCCACCCTGCTTCTCTAACATAGTTGGTTTTTTTTCCTTTCTTTTTAAAATTAATTTATTTATTTTTAGCTTTCAACATTTACTTCCGCAAAATTTTGAGCTCCAAATTTTCTCCCCATATCTTACCCCCCCAAGTGGCATGCATTCTGAGTACCCCAATCTGCCATCCCTTCTATCACTGCCTCCACCCCCTTCTCTTATCCCCTTCCCCTTCATTTTCCCATAGGGCAGGATAGATTTCTATACCCTATTTCCTGTATATTTAATTTCCCAGTTGCATGTGAAAACAATTTTTTTTAACTTTTGTTTTTAAAATTTTGGGTTCCAAATTTTCTCCCTTCCTCCCTCCCCACCCACTCTCACTGAGAAGACAAACAACTCGATGCAGGTTATACATGCAAAACACTTCCATAGTAGTCATGTTGTGAAAAACTAAGTATATTTCCCTTCATCCTATCCCGCCCCTCATTTGTTCTATTCTCTCTTTTGACCCTGTCCTTCCTCAGAAGTCTTTGCTTCTGATTACCTCCTCCCCTAATCTGCCCTCCCCTCTATCATCCTCGTGCTCTCTTGTCCCCTTCCCCCCCATTTTTTGTAGGGTAAGATAGATTTTCATATCCAATTGAGTGTGTATGTTAAGCCAAATCCAGTGAGAATAAGATTCACTCATTCCCTCTCACCTTCCCCAGTTTCCCCTGCACTATCTGTTTTATGTGACATAATTTACCCCATTCTACCTCTCCATTTATCCTTCTCCCAGTATAATCCTCTCTCACCCCTTAATTTTATTCTCCATATATCACTCCTTCATCTTCAACTCACCCTGTGCCCTCTCTCTATCTATCTATGTATGTATCTATCTATACATATACATACACATAATTTTTTCCCTCCAACTACTCTAATATTGACAAAGGACTCATGAGTTACAAATATCATCTTTCCATGCAGAATATAAATAGTTCAACTTTAATGTCTCTTATGATTTCTCTTTCCTGTTTACCTCTTCATGTTTCTCTTGAGTCTTGTATCTGAAAGACAAATTTTCTATTCAGCTCTGGTCTTTTCATCAAGAATGCTTGAAAGTCCTGTATTTCACTGAATATCCAATTTTTTCCCCTGAAGGATTTAAAAAAAAAAGTTTTGCTGGGTAGGTGATTCTTGGTCCTAATCTTATCTCCTTTGACCTTTGGAGTATTATATTCCAAGCCCTCTGGTCCCTCAATGTAGAAGCTGCTAAATCTTGTGTTATCCTGATTGTGTTTCCACGATACTTGAATTGTTTCTTTCTGGCTGCTTACAATATTTTCTCCTTGACCTGGGAACTCTGGAATTTGGCTACAATTTTCCTAGGAGTTTTCTTTTGGGAATCTCTTTCAGGAGGTGATCAATGGATTCTTTCAATTTCTATTTTGCCCTCTGGTTCTAAAATATCAGGGCAGTTTTCCTGGATAACAATGAAGGGAGGAATAGGAAAAAGAAGGGCATTTTCTGTTCTTTAATGGGCACCAGGCTAGTCCTAGGCAAACATTTGAAATTGGTGAAGATTACCTTTGGCATTCTCCTCACTCCTGATGCCTCTCCTCACTTCTAATGCTTGTCTTCATACTGTTCCCAACTCCCCATTGCAATAGCCTACCATTGCCCAATCTACCCTTCCCCTCAAAATTCTCCATGTTTTCAAATGACTGACCTCTTTTTTTTCCAGTCATAACTCCCATCCTCTCAGTGCAACAGATTTCTCTAAGTTGGATGGCTTTTTTGGGAGGTGGTGGTGATTTGGACTGGAGATTTCATCAGTGTAGGAAATTCCTTCTACCCATAAAGATCCTCAACTTAGTTGTAACTTAAAATCTTAGAAAATTGCCAGAGGCACTCAGAAGTTGAGACTTGTTGATCAAGGTCAGAGGATGCTAGAACATAGATTTCTAGGTGAAAGAGATCTTTACAATTCATAGAGACTAGCCCCTTTATTTAACAAAAGAATCCAGAGAATCACATAGGTAATAAATGTAGTGGATGAGCTGAGGTTGGAAGTCAGGTCCTCTGACTCCAAATGCAGCCCTCTTTTTTATGTTACGGGCAAAATTTGATCCCCAGGGGCTAAACTTGAAATCTCCTCCACAATATCTTTCATGACCCATCTCTTCCCTTCCCCCATTGGTATTCTACCTCATAGGGGAAATCTCATTTTTTTAGTTCTGATCTGTGATTTCATCCGTGTAGGAAGCTCCCTGGTAAGGAAACTTTTTCTTCCAGTGGAAATCTGTAAGTATTTGACGACTTGACTTTTTGTTTTAGAACTTTGCCTTCGACACTGATACGTTAAGTGATTTCCCTTGGGTTGCACAGCTAGTATGCATCAAAGGCAGGAACTGGACTAGTCACTACACTAGGCTATCTCTCACCTGTTGAAATTACTTTCTATTATCTTGTGGGCAATGTGGCCTAATAGATAAAAAGCCAGCCTTGGAGCCAGAAAGACCAGGATTTATTGCTCTGAGGCATGGGAATCATGCAAAGTATCTTTTTCATTTGATCATATTGGCTGTATGATCCTGGAAAATCATTTACCCTCTCACTTCCCCCTCCCTCACCTTTCTAATGCTGTATGTTAAGGAGAAGGTGCTAACCTGCTTTGCTAGAAGGAGCTTCCTCATCTTTAAGTTTCTTATAGTAAATTAGGAGGATGTCTACCCCAAGCATGTGAAGACTTCCCCCCAGCAGAATGGGCAGATGAGAGCAATTTGGCCCAGTTGAAGCAGAAGCTATGGAATACTTAGAGCTTGGTCAGACATCAAAGATGCCAAGGTCATCCACTGCATTCTGGGCCATTTTAGTTTTTGTCTTGCCACTGGACTTCGATGACTCTGGAAGAGAAAGTGAGGCTGATGACTGTGAAACTGCCTCCCTTAAATCCAATTCACACACATACACAAGTTAAGACATCATCCAGTGATGTCATTGGTCCTCTTTGAAAATGAAGGATGAACAAGAACATAGTAATAAAATAACAAATCCAGTCCCTATCCCTATTATTTTATAGAATGAAATTACTTTGTATTATTTTGTACATATTTTGCATTTCCTTAATTATTTGCATGTTCTATTATTTTGTTGCAAGTAGACACTAATTTTTTTGTCTTTGTATCTTCAAAACCCTCAATGACACAGCAGATAGAGCATGGGACCTGAAGGCAGGAAGACTCCAGACATTTACTAGCTTTGCAAACATGGGGCAAGTCACTTAATCTCCCTATCTCTCAGGTTTTTCATCTGTAAAATGAGGATAATAATAGCACCCAACCCACAGGGTAGTTGTGAGAATAAAATGAGTTAACATATGTAAAGTTCTTTGCAAACTTTAACATGTTATATAAATGTTATTATTATAATAGCATATAATATATATGCTAATAATAATATAATAGCATAATACATTGCATACAGTGACTATTTAACAAAATTCCAAAGCTAACCCTAGATGTTAAGAGATACTAATCTGGTTGAATTAACTATTACTAATCTTGAGGTAACAGCTTCTCTCTTTGCATTTAAAAAATGAGAATTCTATCTCTTTGCATTTAAGAACAAGAATTCTTCTTAAACAAAATGAATCTCCCATTAATGGGCTTTCCATCGATATAAAAAGCAAAGTGAAAACAATTCAGGCAATTTGAGAGAGGATATTTCTGGAGGCACCAAATAGGCAGGCTGGTCCAGCCTGGTCAGCCTCCTCAGAAGACTATTCCTGCTTCTCACAGTTTCTTTCCTCACTCCACTTCTGAAGCACAGAATCTTTAGAAGTATATGTTTTTTCACATGGCACTAGGGGTTCTAGCTCTGGTAACTGTTTGTAGGTATGGGTTGTTTGGGAACCAGGAACTGCCTGTACTTTCATCTGTCCCTTCTCATAGACTCATAGTGGAAAGCGTTCTTAGAGTTCATCTAGTTAACTCTCCCAAATCCCTCCCATTTTTCAGATGAGAAAACTAAAGTCCATAGAGGTTCTGTGACTCCCCCAAGGTCACCTATCTAGTCAGTGATTTTGAACTAGAACCCAAGTCTCCTGACTCCCAAACAGGCTTCTTCTATTTCATCCCAACCTGCATATGTGAACTGTGCCTTTTCCCCATATGTGCTGCTGAGTTCTATATTTTTGTTGGTGTATTACAGTGAGATCAGGGTGTACTCTGCCTCCTACTGGGTCTGTCCCCAGTTCCACATCCACATCATTCTGCATCCTTATCCCCATTTACAGCATCTCATGCTCATTAAGGCAACATGACACCCTTGTTATGACCTTATAGCAATGACCTTCTCCTAGAAGGTCAATACCAGATTCCAGTTTTTCTCATGAACCTCAGATAATTGATATGTTTGATGGGAACTTAGGGGAGATGGTGTGTCAGCTTCAGGACCCAAATTCCTCTGGTTTCATCTCGATAAACACATTTTTAATAGTATCTGCTACATTCAAGGCACTTTGTCAGGAGCTTAAGATATTGAAAAATAGACAAACAAAATGAAATGGTCCCTGCCTTCAATTTTAATGAGGAGGAGTATACATTTTGCTCTCAAATGGGCCTTTGCTCTCATCGATTTGGGAATGCCCTCCATCCATCCCTTCCAAACTTGTACAGCCTTTGTTCCTGTTTTCTTGAAAGTTTGCCACAGGGGGTCTACTCAGTGTGCTGTATACCTTCCTTCTGTGACCAGCCCATCTTCTCTTCTTTTCTTACACATCCTCGTCGACATCATTTACTCTTGTTCTTCTTTGGAGTTTCTTATGGGTTATAAATTACAGTCTGCTCTCATGCAAAATGTTCCTCTCCATTTCCCTCTCTGTGTACTCTTCATCTTTAGTTCTTCAGAGGCATTCCAGGTCCTGCTGCCATGCAGCAATTTCAGCCAAATTTTTATATTGAGAAGGTGGGCTTTTGCTTTCATAGGAAGATTGAGATTGGTGAACAGGCTTTGCAATTTTTCAAAAACAATCCAGACTGCTCTCCTCCTGTTTTTCAATCCTGGGTCTACCTCACTGTCCATCTATACTACTTATTCCAGGTATGCACACTCTCAGGACAAGTCCTATTGTGTATCTGTTCCGTTGCATGTTGAAATCTGGACGATAGTCTTTCTTTACCAATTTGATCTTTCCAGGGTGGATATACAGATCAAATGAATCTGTGAAGCCAGTCAGTAAACATATATTAAGTACCTTGGTTGGATGGTTGTTGTACTTCATGCTCAAAGGGGATCAAAATGACAACACTGTATCAGGGTCAAGGTTCAATGTGTCTGATCAGACCAATAAGATCTTGGAAGGCTGTACCACAGGTCAGGCACATATAGTCCACATAACATTTGGAGTGTCACATTTTTTTTGAGCTACTTCAGTTCTGCTTTGCTCATAGAGCACAGCACCCTCTTTGATGTGGGCACACCATGTTAGACTGTCCTGTCTCCCACGTCTCAGAATCGATTTCAAAGTTCTACTACTTGTGCTGTTCATTACACTAAGCAATGAGAATTAAAAAAAAAAAAAGCAAAGACAATCTCTGACCTTGGAGAGCTCACAGTCCAATGGGAGAGATAACATGCAAACAACTATATACAAACAAGATGTGTACAAGATAAATGGGAAATAATCAACAGAGAGAAGACAGTAGAATTAAGCAAGGATTAGGAAAGACTTCCTGAAGAAGGTGAGATTTTATCTTGGATGTAAAAACAAAAAAAACCAGGGAAGCCAGGATGGGATGCAAAGAGGAAGAGGCAGAGTATTCTAGGCATGGAGGACAGAGAGAAAAAATGCCAGGAATCAAGAAATGGAATGTCTTGCACAAGGAATAGTAAGGAGGTTAATGTTACTGGAATGAAGAGTACACAGGAACAGGGGAAGTGGCTGGTGGTAAGAAGACTGAAAAGGTAGAGAGTGTGGCTAGGTTATGAAGGGCTTTGAAAGCCAAACAGAGGATTTTATATCCAATCCTGGAAGTGAGAGGGAGCTACATCAGTCCTTTGAATGATTACAGATCTCTTCCAGGCTCTACAATATCTTGGGACTTAATGCAAGTGACACAATGTCATTTGCAAACAGGAGCATTTGAAAGGCATCATCATCCACAGGGAATCCCTCTTCAACCTGGACTCTGTGCTGGATCTCAATGTACAATGTGTACATAGATAAGTAAATATATGAGGTGTACAAGGTAGTAATTTTGTAGCTGTGCTGGAGAGACCTAACAAATAAAGAAGGAAAACTTCCAGGCATAGAGGACAGCCTATCATAAGGAGTGGGAGATGGAATTCCAAGTTGAGACTGGCAATTAGGCAAGTCTGGCTGAAACATAGAAGGTGAGAAAAAAATAATATGAAATAAGTCTGAAAGAGTAGGATAGAATCAGATCATGAAGAACTTCAAACATCAAAATAGAGGGAATTTAGAGGTCATCTAGCCAATTTCCCTAATTTAACAGATAATGAAATTTCAGCCAAGAGAGTTGGAATGACTTGCTCAAAATCTAGAGGTACAAGGGAAGTCAGAGGTCATCTAATCAAACCCAGAGATGGTAAAACAGGCCCAAAGAGGTTAAATAGCTTAAGATCAGCTAGTTAATAATCAGCTGAGGCTGGATTTGAACTGAGAGCCTTTGACCAGAACTAATGCTCTTTTCATTGTACCATGCTTTAATTTCACAGACATCAAGTAGCAGAGTTATCATTGATAAGTACAGTATTTGGCACACATGCCTAGCTGGATGAATTTGTCTTGACATGCTCCATCTCCTCTTGCTTTATTTTTTCCTTCCCTTTCTCCTAATTTTACATAGCGGACCTCACCAAAAAATATCTCTGGCAATCATATCCCAACCTGTTCTAACAAATAAATTGGTTATCTAAGGCACCTAAGTGGCTGACATTGATTTGTTTTGGAAGTAGAGATAGCAGATTAAGGTGATGATGGTGAAGGTTGCAGGTTCTTGTGAGGGCACTAATACAGTACTGTTGTACCTCCCCAGAGGGTATTTGCCCTTTAGGCCCTAATTCTTGTTGTGAAATGGAAGGTTTTTCCCCCATAGCAAGAAAGGGTATCCTTCCAGCATCCCTAAAATCATTCCACATAAAATTGGAATCAACTTCATTCCTGATTCAAAGGTCTCAGGTTCTGTTAACATTCTTTTCTACTCTTTTCTTTAATCATTTCCTGAAGTACAAAGAAAAATTGCCTTTCTTCCTCTGTGGCCAAAGCAGAATTCAGAGGACATATTTTGTGCTGTTGACTGCAGCCTGACTGCTGATCTGACCTTTCACTACTTCTCTTAGTGATTTTTTTTTCCTGTTACTGTTCTCAGGTTGTCAAAGAACTGCACTGTTTCCTAGACACTGCCTTACCTTCTTTGGATTTCAGTGTTTATGAAAATGAATGCAATAATTAAATGCCATCGTCCCAAAATTATGATGCTTTAGTGAAGAGGGGTCTAACATAGTTTCCTGAAGTAGCCTGAGTTTAGCCAGAACCAGATTAAGATGTAGTCCCTATCTGATTTGAATGTGCTGATATGTTAATAAGAAAAAGAAATGTATAAACATGTAAAGTTTTCTAAGGCAATTTGCAGCCTGTAGGATCCTTTTGTATGGATTGGTGGCCTCCATTTCCACTTCAGTTTGCCATCACTACTCCAATAAACCTAGGATTCCTTTGTGTGGTTCTGTTGATGCATGTAGGAACCCTCTATGTTCCACCAATCAGAGGCTAACACCACTCACTTGATCTACCCTTGGGGAATCCCTCCCTCTAGTTTTACACTTTCTCATTCAAAGAATCTTATCCATATACCAAGCTCCCAGCTCTCTTCCTTGTGCCTTCCAATCTCCCAAACCACCAAATACAAAGCTTCGGATGAATTTAGTTAGGGATTCTACTTAGAAAGGAAAGAAAGAGTGTATAGAAGCTAGACATCTGTCTGGTGGTAGTTTAGAGGGTGGTAGGACTTTCAGCTCAGCATTACTGATTATTTGGACCCTGGAAAGAAAGAACCAGAAAAGTGGATTCCCAAAGATAAAGTAAAAAACATAGAATCATAGAATACAGGCCATATAATCCAACTCCCTGTTTTTACAAATGAGGAAGTGAGGTCCAGGGAAGTTAGATGACTTACCTAGTCATACCCTTTCTAAGTGTCAGAGTTGGAATTCAAACTTGTGCCCTTTTCAGGCCCAGAGGTCTCCTCTTATCAAAGCCTGCAAGGTGAAAATGATCTTTTTTCATTATCCTTAGAGTGAATTTAAGTCAATGTGTTATCTCTTCCAGGGGGATGTGCATTTGGGCCACTGGAGAAAAAGGTGTTTGTTCCCTTTAGATTGGGATGGCTTTGGTGGGTTGGACTCTTATAGGATGTCACTCAAGGCCTTTGGTTCTACCCAACTTGTGTTTGCTTTAGCCCACTGGATGAATGCCATACTATCAGTCAATCTCTTAAGAGATAGAGACCACTCTGGTTCTCATGCTCCCCTCCACAGAACTTATGTTATAACCAATAATGACACAAAGCATGAAGTAATATGTACAGTTATCCCTTACCTCTCACTTTCAAGGCCCTGACAGACCAAGAAAAGCAGCCAATGGAAAGGGCATCAGATTTAGAGTGAAAAGACCTAAGTTTGAACCATGCCTTGACAATTTACTGTCTAGTATCATAGAATCATAAGATTTAATGCTAAAGAGACCTTGGATATCATCTAGTTTGAGTCTCTCTCTTTACTCCCAACCCTCCCCTCAGTGGATAAAGCACTGGACTTGGAGTCATGATGACCTAGATTCAAATCCTGCCTCAGACTATATGACCATGGGCAAATCACTTAATCTCTGTGAGTCTTAGCTTCCTTATCTGTAAAATGGGGGCAATAATATTTCCTACCTCACAAGGTTTTGTGAGGATCAAATGAGATAACACATGTAAAGCAATTTGCAAACCTTAAAGTGCTATATAAATGCTGGTTGTTATTACTACTACTACTACTACTACTACTATTCCTACTGCTACTACTGCTACTGCTACTACTGCTGCTGTGCTACTACTACTACTACTACTGCTACTACTACTACTACTACTGCTGCTGCTACT
>NW_020950062.1:3486857-3641863 GCF_900497805.2 Vombatus ursinus | reverse complement strand
CTACTACTGCTACTACTACTACTACTACTGCTGCTGCTACTACTACTGCTACTACTACTACTACTACTGCTGCTGCTACTGCTACTACTGCTGCTGCTACTACTACTACTACTACTGCTGCTGCTGCTGCTGCTACTGCTACTACTGCTGCTGCTGCTGCTACTGCTACTACTGCTACTACTGCTGCTGTGCTACTACTACTACTACTGCTGCTGCTGCTGCTACTACTACTACTACTACTACTGCTACTGCCACTGCAACTGCTGCTGCGCTACTACTACTACTACTGCTGCTACTGCTACTACTGCTGCTGCTACTACTACTACTACTACTACTACTGCTGCTGCTGCTACTGCTACTACTGCTGCTGTGCTACTACTACTACTGCTGCTGTGCTACTACTACTACTGCTGCTACTACTGCTACTACTGCTACTACTGCTGCTGTGCTACTACTACTACTGCTGCTACTACTGCTACTACTGCTGCTGTGCTACTACTACTACTGCTGCTACTACTGCTGCTGCTACTACTACTACTACTACTGCTGCTGCTGCTACTACTGCTACTACTACTACTGCTGCTGCTGCTACTACTACTACTGCTACTACTACTGCCACTGCAACTGCTGCTGCTGTGCTACTACTACTACTACTACTACTGCTGCTGCTGCTACTGCTACTACTGCTGCTGTGCTACTACTACTACTGCTGCTACTACTGCTGCTGCTACTACTACTACTACTACTGCTGCTGCTGCTGCTGCTACTACTACTACTACTACTACTGCTACTGCCACTGCAACTGCTGCTGCTGTGCTACTACTACTACTACTACTACTGCTGCTGCTGCTACTGCTACTACTGCTGCTGCTGCTGCTACTACTACTACTGCTACTACTACTACTACTACTACTACTACTACTACTGCTACTGCCACTGCAACTGCTGCTGCTGTGCTACTACTACTACTACTATTACTACTGCTGCTGCTGCTACTGCTACTACTGCTGCTGTTACTACTACTACTACTACTGCTACTGCCACTGCAACTGCTGATGCTGTGACTTGCTTATGGTTGTGAACACTGTTAGTGGCAACATTAGCATTTGAACTGTATCCTCCAACTACAAATGCACTTAGTTTTCCTTCCACCATTCAATTCTGCCTCTGTGAGACCTTAGGCAAGTTATCTTGCTGTTTTGTTCAATGAGAATGGTCTAGATGATCTCTGAGTTCCCTTTCAGTTTATAAGATCCTGGGACTGGGGCTGGCCCTAGGCAAAATTATTCAGTATTCCAAGTTTGTCTGCAGACTCCCCACCCAATTTCAGGCCCAGAGCTCTCCTCTTATCAAAGCCTGCAAGGTGAAAATGATCTGTTTTCATTACTCCTTAGGGTGAGTTTAAGTCAAGTGTTATCTCTTCCAGGGGGATGTGCATTTAAACCTTATCTTTAATTTCATAAAGGCCCTAGTCCTCCGGTTAGTGGAATTTTATGAATCACAGAATAGGTAGTTGCCTTGGGGGAGGAAGGGAATCAATCAATCATTCAACATGCTTTGATTCAGGGCTTACTATGTGTTAGGCACTGTGCTAAAGGGTGCTGGAAACACAAAGGAAAAATTAAAAACAAAACAAAAGTCTCTACTTTCAAGGAGCTTACATTCTAATGTGAGAGATAACATAGATGTCTAGCTGAGACCATATGGTCCCATACGAGCCAGAAAGATGGGATATGGGACCTGAACCCCTAAAAAGGAAAAGATCCCCAGTCCTTGAATTCTCCCACAGATTTCAGGAACCCAAGTTCTCCTGAGGCATCTGGCCCATCCTAGTCAATAATCCTTTCAACGGTCCTTTCACTGTGGCCCTGACCTAACCACTGGAAGGCTTGAGTGGTCTAATTCTTTGGGGGCAGACTCACGTCCTGTACCCTTGCATTTTGGGGTTCCCAGCAGCCCTAGACCATAACAATTCCACATTCTTCATCACCAACTGCATACTGGACTTATTGAAATGGGCATCCTGGCATCCTGGCAAAATTTCAAGCTCAACATATTCAAAGCAAAATTCATTATCTTTTCCCCAAAATGCTTAGTGAGTCTGTGCATTTGATAGGGACAAGACTGATACTTTTATAGGGAAAAAGATTGTGAGATATAGGACTGGCAAGGAGCCTAGAGTGATCCTGAGGTAACAGAGAGTGGAGGGCCAGGCTGGGTCCATACTGGCTGTCCCCAATTCCTGGAATACTCTTCCTGTTCATTTTCACCTCCTTAGCTTCCTTCAAAACTCATCTCAAAACCCACTTTCTGCAGTAGGTCTGCCCCTGTCCTCCCCACAGGTAGTGCCTACTCCTCTAAGATTGCCTTTCATCTCCCCTGCATGAGTCTTGGATGTACCTACATTCTGTGTTGTTGCTCCCTGCTTTAAAATGTAAGCTCCTTGAAGGCAGGTGCTACTTTGCTCTTTTTCTTTTTTTTTTTATTTATATGCTGATCAGAAACTCAGATCCAAAGACTGAGAGAATTTTCTCACAATTGTACATTTCAAGTAACCCATATGTGTTATCTGAAAACTGGCCCTGTGCTGATCAATCAGTTATTGTTTCCATGTTTCTTTGATTGTTTACAGACACCTGGGGGGATTGGGACACCTCTTTTTCCAAATTCAGGGAATTGCACCTGTTTACTCACCTTCTCCCAACTTGGAAAGTCCCTGATCTTTCCTCCAATTAGAAATCAGATTACCTAATGCTATGTTGTTTCTTTTTAATTATTTGATTGATCATTATTAATGGATAAGATTCTGTCTTCCCTGTATTTGGGGTCCAGGCCTAAGCTGAGGAAATCTGATCCCACTTGTTGGGCAATTGCCATACATTGCTTGATAAACTGATATGCTTAGAAGATCAAATTTTTGTTTCCTGTCATTTCACCTTTCTTTTCACACCTAATAACAGAGACAGAATTGAGGTTTGAAATAATCAAATGAGGGAGTAAAAAATTAATTTTGAAGCAAAAACAGAGGAACCTCACTATAAAGCTCTTCATTAAAGAGCAGAAATGGGTATATTGTGGATTGATATTGGATTATTTCCAAGGTGTTTAATAGCTTAAGTATGCTGGGCCAGTGAGAGTGTTGAGGTATGGAGCAATGGAAAGAGAAAAGGACTTAGGGTTAAGAGACTTAAAACACTGAGTTTATGTTGTGGCTCACTCATTTACTTTGACTTTTCAATTTAACCATCCCTCCTACCCCTGGCTTCTGTTTCTTCTTCTATAAAATGTCGTTGTTGTTGTTTAGTCATTTTCAGTCATGTCCAACTCTTTGTGACACCTTTTGGGATTTTCTTGGTAAAAGTACTGGAGTAATTTGCCATTTCCTTCTGTAGCTCATTTTACAGATGAGGAAATTAAGGCCAACAGGGTTAAGTGATTTGCCCAGGGTCACACAGCTAGTAAGTATCTGAGGTCAGATTTGAACTCAGGTCTTCCTGACTCCAGACCTAACTGGTTACATATTATGAGGTACAGTATCACCTCTGAGGTCACTAATTACCACTCCCCTACTGCCAACTACATTCTTTTTACTTGCATTGTCTCCAACAACTCCATACTTACTAAATCTGATCTCATCACTTAGCCCTTTATCTCATCTCTCCCTCTTCTAATCTATGCTGCTTACAGCTACCTAGTTAAACGTCCTAATACATTAATTTCTTCATGTTGTTTCCTGCTTAACAATCTGTCGTGACTCCCTACTATCACCTCTATTACCTTTAGCCCACTCTGCCTGGCTTTCAAAGCCCTCCATAAACTGGCCCCACCCAAAAATTTCAGTTCATTTCCCATGACTCCCGGCACACACTGTCAGGTCAGACTCTTTTATGTCCAATGTTCCTTCTGACCTCTACTTTTGCTCATAGAATTTTCCCCCTCTCCATCTACTCAAATCCTCTTCATCTTTTCTCAGCATCTCAGGTTTTACCTTATCCATAAAGCCCACTCTGATCACTTCAGCCCATTAGCATCTCTCTCTTTTTAACTCCAGATAACCTTTATTTTTGGTCTCATTTATTTGGCACTTAATTATATTCTGCCTTGCCTTGTTATTTCATATTCATTCATCTGACCAAAAAGTTATTTAAAATCATCTAGAATGTACAAGGCATTTGACTTTTTGTTCCCAACCAGGCCAGCTGAAAGTGTTCTCTCCCTCCTTCCAGAAATAATCTTAACATAAACTCTTTTGTTCCCATAACATCCTACCTTGTAGTTTACTTATATTTTTAAATGTTTTATCCTTGTTTTCTTAGTAGAACATAATCGCCTTAAGGACAAGGACTGATTTTTTTTTTTTAAATGTTTTCAGCTTCTAGCACAATGCCTAGGTGCTTGGTGGTGCAGTAGACAGAGCTGGGCATGGAAGCAGGAAGACTCATCTGACAGAGTTCAAATCCAGCCTCAGACACTTACTAGCTGTGTGACCCTGGGCAAGTCACTTAACCCTGTTTGTCTCAGTTTCCTTATCTATAAAATGAGCTGGAGAAGGAAATGGCAAACCACTCCAGTATCTCCACCAAGAAAACCCCAAATGGGGTCACGAAGAGTTGGATATGACTGAACAACAACAAAAGCACAATGCCTTGCACCTGAGTGCTTGATACAGGTTTGTTGAATATAATACATATATCTTCTCTTCTTCCTGGGACGTCTTTGAAGATTATATCCCCTTCTGATATTTCTTTGCATTACCCATGGTATTAACACAAGGATGAACACATACAGACAGGTGGGTAGGGGAGTGCAGTGGTGTCAAACTCAAATAGAAACAGGGCAAAATAAATCATACATAAGGATCCCTGTAGGCTGCATATTGACTTAGTTTTTAAATGTAATATTATTTCTGTTTTATTGCATTTTTATTTATTTTGTTAAGTATTTCCCACTTAAATTTTATCTGGTTCACACTCTGGAATATTGTGGGCCACGTGTGGCCTGGTCTACATCTTTAATATTTCTGGTGTAATGGATACAGTGCTGAATTTGAACCCTGGACCACACTAGCTTTGTAACCCTGAATAAGTCACTTATCTTTGTCTCAGCCTTAGTTTCCCCATCTGTAACATGAGGATAATGATAGTACCTCATAGGGTTATTGTAAGGATCACAAGAGAAAACATATGTAGACTTTATCATTTTCCTTATCAGGAGATAAATGTTGAAGTGATGAATAAATAAAAACATTTATATACTATTTTTGCATTTTTTTTTATTGCTGCTTTTATGTGTCACCTGGAAACAGTGACTGGGATCTGGGTTCATCTTGGGGGGACCTGACCACAAAGAGGAAAGTCAAACTTTTCCCCCTCACAGTCTCTGGCTCATTTTGCCCCTATGCCCAGAGTCTCAGGGAAAATCTCTCAAACAAAGCTCATGTCTAGATTCACGTCTAGGATTTCCTCAAAAGGGATTAGAAGGATCCATTCTAGAAAAGTTACTTTTCATTTATACTCAATGTACAAAATTATAGCTATAAGTTACAGAACAACTATTTCCTCTACCACAAAAGAAATGCTTGAAACACAAAAGCTTCTTAAGTACACATTGCCAAATACTAAAACATGAAATAGTAATCCCTCTCTCCTAATACAATCTATATTTTCTGGGACATAGGAAAGATTCCCAGCACACTGGGACTTCTAAATAAATATCTCACATTTGTTTGAATTTGTACTGTCTGAGAAGCAACTCAAGGTCCATATCTCCTGGCCAGACAAATATCTGATGCTCATCTTCCTAGTGGTGGTCATTTTCTCTCTAGAGAAGGGTATAATTGTAAGGAGCATCTCCCACTAGATAACTAGGACCTGGACCTCTCAATGATCCTGGACTTCTTAACTCATGAGGTGGCTATCAAAGATGGAAGCATCCATCTCTCAGGATCACCATTCATTCTTTTGTAAAGGTGGAAAGGTACATAATGTAGAAGAAGCCCCCAGGGACCTGAGATCTAGTCTTCAGCTCAGCTAGGTAAGAGCCTATTCTTCTTTCTATGTGGGTAGCTGTTGTGACTACTGCTGGAGATCAGGAAGTAGAGAGATCTCTTTCCCTCATTGCCACTTAGAAGTCTGAGGGAGAGTTTTAGCCTCAAGTCACAAGTTTGAAAGTGGAAGAGAGAGTGAGAGCAGTTGTTTCTCATTTTAAAGCCTATTGAGTGACAACTTTTTCTCCTCAGTCACCAGTTGGTTTTAATGCAATGCAGATCTAAGTGACGGGACCAGTATGTACAAATATATTTATAGCGCCCATTCTGTGGTGGTAAAGACTGGAAATAAAGTGAGTGCCCATTAATTAGGGAATGGCTGAACAAATTATGGTATATGGATGTAATGGAATACTCTTGTGCTATAAGAAATGATGAAGGAAACAGTTTCATTAAGACTGGGGAAGGCTTGTATAAACTGATACAGACTGAAGTGATCAGAAGCAGGAAAATGATTTATACAACATAGTAAAGATAAGCAACTTTGAGTGACTGAAGAACTCTCATCAATGCAATGACCAAAATTAATTCCAGAAGACTCACAGTGAAATATGCTACCCATCTCTTAGCAGAGTGGTGCTAGACACAGATTGAGACATATTTTTGAGACATGGCCAATTCAGGGATTCAATTTGTTTGATTATGCAAATTTGTCACAAAGGTTTTTGTTATTGTTCAATCATTCCTTAATTAATGGACACTCACTTTGTTTCCAGTTTTTTGCCACCAATAAAAGGACTGCTATAAATACATTTATACATGCAGGTCCTTTCTTAGGTCCAGAAGCTTTCCTTTGGTTCTATCACCTGGGACTATGTTGTGCTGAAAACAACTTTGAGAGGCTTAAGAACTTTCATCAATGTAATGAACAAGCATAATTCCAGAAGACTCACAATGAAATATGTTACCCACTTCCTAATAGAATGGTGATAGACACAGGGTACAGATTGAGACATATATTTTTGAGACATGGCCAATACAGGGATTTGTTTTGCTTGATTATGTAAATTTGTCACAAGATTTTCTTTTTTAATTGGGGTTGGGGGGAGGGAAAGAAGAGTTTTTATTTGCATCTAAGTGTTTAAGGGAAAGCTCTAGTGCCAACAGTGTCCCTACAAAGCTCTGAAGACTTAGAGGCTGAATAAATCCGCAAGGACTCCAAGCCTTCAAATAATACCTCAAGTTTTTTTATGGAGAGATCTCAATGGGCTGGACTACCTGGGAGGAGTTTTTGTAGGATTTAAACTTGACCTTCTATTTAATTCAATAAGCATTATTAAGCATGTACTATGTACAAGGTGATGGGCTGAGTGCTGAACCTACAAAAACAGGCAAGGACAATTGGTTTGAATGCAACAAAAGTACTTTATTGATGGCATGAAGACTGGTCAGGTATCAACTTCACATAGGCAGCCAACAAGATGCTGAAGCAAAGTTAGGCTATGGCCATCTTAGAAGTTAAGCAATTAAGTAGTTAAGTTCCCTTTGTTGAATATATCCTGATATTCATCCACCTGAATAGCACATCCCCAGCACAGGTACCTTTGAATTCAAAAAATAGCCAGAGAGAACACTGATGGGGGAGGGTGAATTCAGGGGAGGCTTTATGGAGGAGGTGACAATTGAGTTGAACCTAAAAGAGAGATAAGGATTCTGGGAGCTAGAGACAAGGAGGGATTACATTCTAGACATGCATTACAATTTCTGCAAATTCACAAAGGTTAATGATGGTATGTCAAGTTCAGGTTTGGCCAGTAGTAGTCTACTTTATCTGTGAATAGGATTTACGAAGGACAGTAGTATGAAATGTCCGGAAAGGTGAGTTGGAGAGAAAATGTGGAGGGTTTTATCTTCCAGATTAAGTTTGTATTAAAGAATTTATATTTCATGTTAGTGTTAATGGGGAGTCAGTAAAGATTTTTGAGTAGGTGAATGACACAGTCAGTCCTTGGCCTTAGGGAACTTGCATAAAAATTGAAGAGCAGAAGCAGAAGGACCAGTTAAGAGGATACTGCATTAACCCCAGGTAAAAAAAGATGTACTAGGATGGTAATCAGGCAGCTATATTGCACAGTGGTGAGTCGGGAAGACCCGAGTCCAAATCCTGAATATGATTCACAATTACTAGCTGTGCGATTCTGGTCAACCTCAGTCTGCCTCAGTTCTCTCTCTTGTAAAAAGGAGATAATAATAGTCCCTACCTGGTAGGGATGTTGTGAAGATAAAATGAGATAGTATTTTTAAAGTTCCATGTAAGTGCCAGCTATATTATTATTATTATTATTATCATTAATAGAGAAAAGGGGACAGATATAAGACATACTGTAGAGGCAGAAGCAACAAGATTTGGTAATAGATTAGACACGTGGGATCAAAGAAAGGAAAGAGTTGGGAAGGGAAGACAGCACTTTCAGTTTGGACCTGGGTTACTGGGATGATAGAAATAGGAAAGCTGGGAGGTAGAATGTATAGAATTCTGTTATAGATATGTTGAGTATAAGATAGCTATGGGACATCTAGGTGGAGCTATCCTATTTGCACTTGAAGGAGTTATGACTAGAGTTCTAGAGAGAGAGAGAGTAGGACTAGTTAAATAGATTTAGTAGTATGATGACACTTGAATTCAATAAATATTTATTAAGCACCTACTATGTGTCAGGCACCATGCTAAGCATTGGGGATACAAAAAGAGGCAAAAGACAGTTCCTGCTCTCAAGAATCTTATGATCTAATGGCACATAGAGATGGCACATGAACTCATGGGAGCTGTTGAGGTCTTTAATAGAGTATGTATTGAGGGCCAAGGACATTATGTTCTCTGGGGAACATTTAGGCTAAGAGGGCAGATGATGGATTTTAACAAATAGTTGGGGACATTTCTTTCTTGCTGGTTGGGAGCAAGGCCATAGGATACTGTAGCATTTTCAGATGACTTTATAGCTTACACAAAACTCTCTAGCATTATTTCATTTTGCCTGCATAAAAATCTTGTGATATAGACAGTGATCTTTATTACTACAAAGGGAATCAATTGAAGAATTGAACATGAATCTCACCCAGAGGGCAAAGCAAAGGAGCATGGTGATGTGAGCAGGATGCAACACATTGCTAGCTGCCTGCAGGCAGCTAAAAGGTACAGTAAATAGATCACAGGGCCTAGAGTCTGGAAGTTTGCTGTTTGTTGTTCAGCCATTTCAGTCATGTCTAATCCCTCATGACACCACTTGGGGCTTTCTTGGCAAAGATACTGGAGTGGTTTGCCATTTCCTTCTCCAGCTCATTTTGCAGAAGAGGAAACTGAGGCAAATGGGGTTAAGTGGCTTGCCCAGGGTTACACAGCCAGCAAGTGTCTGAGGCCAACTTTGAACTTGGGAAGATGAGTCTTCGGACTCCAAGCTCTGCATTATCCACTGTGCCACCTAGCTGCCCTGATTAAAGTAATTATCTATAGCTAGTAAATGACAGAGGCTAGACAGTCCAGATCTCCAGACTCCAAGTCCAGTACTCATTCTACTCCATCACATTGCCTCTTCTCAGAGATTCTGTCAATTTAACCAGAGATGTTTTTAAAGTAATCAGAGCTGGGCATCTGCTTCTTAGCTACCCAAGGTCTGGGGCCTAGAGAGCAACAAAGGACTATGGTACTGTCAGATCTGTGGGATAAGGTCAATAACTGGAGTCTTAATGACCCCTTCCTGATCGTTCTCTCATAAAAAAAAAACCATGATAACAATAAAAAAATAACAATCACAAGTCTTCAAAACACCCCAAACACATCCACACATCCCATTGATATGCAGATTTAAATGTGGCTATATTGGAGATATTTCTTTGCTGAGGGATTTGACCTGCCTAGAGTACAAAAGGTAGTTTGGAGTGAGTAAGAATTAGTTTAAGGAGCTAGCTGCTTCCCCTTTTTCCTCTCTCAGATGGGCAACCTAAGAGGTCGATTGCGGTTCAGGAAATACTAAAAGAGAGGAAAATTTCCAGGACCTGGGTCAATTCTCTTTGGAAGATTTGTGGGAGAGAGACAATCCCCCAAAATGAAAAGGAGTAGAGGGGATTTGATCTGTCTTGGGTGATGGTGTACCTGCTGACTGGTGAAATTACTGATCTTTCAAAGTATCAAAGTAATGTATAAAAACCTCCATATCTCAGGGGAACTGCATATGTCTTTTGTAATTAATGAAAGGTAAGGGCTCCCTTGCAAGATGTTTGATTTGGCCCAGAACTTCCCGCTATGACATTGCACCAAGTTATACTAGGGCATTACTGTAGGCACTGGAGTGGCAGGAGCCAACTGTGACAAATCTGGAAAGGCTTGAGGGGCAGGGTAAGTGAGGGAAGAGGGAAGAAGTGGTGTGGTAGAGTAGAAAGAGGGCTAGACTTGAAGCCCAGAGATCTAGACTCTGGTCCAACCAATTCTTTTTATTAGGTACTTTAAGGTCAGCTAGGTGGCACAGTGGATAGAGTGCCGGCCTGGAGTCAGGAAGACTCATCTTCCTGAGTTCAAATCAGGCCTCAGACACTTACTCTGGGTGACCCTGGGCAAGTTGCTTAACTCAGTGTCCTCATCTGTAAAATGAGCCAGAAAAGGAAATGGCAAACCATTCCATAGCGCTACCGATAAAAGCCCAAATGAGGTCATGGAGAGTTGGACATGACTGAAACGAACAGCAACAAAAATGACTAATCTCCCCAACCTCAGGTTTTTAATCCTTCAGTTCTTGATTTTTTTATTCCAGTGAATCTGTAGTCACATAGATGTAAGTGCTCCCTTCAAACAGATGTAGGTGCTTCCCTCTAGCTTTACCTTGAGAAGAGGTTGGAAGAAAAGAAAGATCTGTGTGTTGGTTTCCATTCTGTCCTCCAAACAGCTGCCAATCTGGTTTTGTTATAACATAGATCTTACCATGTTACACCCATACTACAAACTCTCCAATGGCTCCCAATTGCCTCTAGGACAAATCATAAAATTCTCAGCCTAGTGCTCAAAGGCCTCCTCAATCCAGCTTCCATCTACCTTTCTAGTTTTAATTTATTTTACTTCTTTTTATGCACTTCCATTTCAGTCAAATTGACCTGCTCAGAAAACAAACCATCTCCAGGACTTCTCTCCTTCCTTTCCTTTGTCTTCAATTCCCTCTCTTCCTTCAAAGCACAACTCAGGTACCTAGGTACTTGGATGTTCTGCCACCTGAGGCCTTTGCTGAGTCTCCTAGGTGGTAATTTTTTCTTCTTTTCTTATGTTTATTTACTTGATATGTGTGTAAACTTTTATCTCTCTCTTCCTCCCCATTCCCGTAAGCTCAATGAGGGTAGGAACTTTCATTTTTAACTTTATATATTCCTATCTCACAACTACCTAGCAAAGTGTATTATCAGGCAAAAGCATTTACCAAGGGCTCTCTGTGTGCCGGCCATTGTGCTAAGCACTAGACTTAAAAATACAAGCTAGGGGCAGCTAGATGGTGCAGTGGATAGAAAACTGGCGCTGAAGTCAGGAGGACCTGAGTTCAAATCCAGCCTCAGATCAAACACTTGACACTTAGTAGCTGTGTGACCCTGGGCAAGTCACTTAACTGCAATCGCCTAAAAATAAAAAAAATAAAAAAAATAAAAAAGACAAGCTAAAAGAAAGACTGTCCCTGCCTTCAAGTAGCTTACATTCAAATGGGGGAAGATAACACATAAAAGGGAATTGAAAAGCAGGGGGCTGGGGAAGAAAGAGAGGATGGTCGTGAGAGTTAGGAGCAGAGTTAGCAGAGGAATAAAGGATAGCCGGCCTGGGCCCTTCCCCCAAAATGGAGTCTCTGGGAGAAACTTACTTAAAGGGGCTTATAGTAAGTGCCTAATAAATAATTGTTGAATGATAAATGTTATATTGATTGTGCCTTATGCTATACAATTAATTTGTAATGTCTATGAGAGTAGGTGCCTTATTTTGTCCTTCATAGACAGTGAAGAAGTAGAGAGATTATATAGTCTAATTCTTTCATTTTACAAAGGAAAAAAAACTAAAGGCCATAGAGCAGGGGTGTAGAAACTGAGGCCTCGAGGCCACGTGTGGTCTTCTAGGTCCTCGGGTGTAGCTCAAGGACTTGACTGAGTCCAAATTTTACAGAACAAATCCTTTCATCAAGGGGATTTGTTCTGTGAAGCGCTTGAGGACCTAGGGGCCACATGTGGCCTTGAGGTCACAGGTTCCCCACCCTGGCCATAGAGGATAAGAGCCTAATAAATGATCAATCAATAAATGCCTGACTTGCCCAAGGTCATGCAGCTAGTTACTTGCAAACCTGTGCCTCCAATTCTGTTTTCCTAAATTCTAGTCCGTTCTAGTCCACTTTCTATTTTGCTTCTTCAGGAATAATCAGTTACACATAGTAGGTCTCCAATGAGCAGTTACACATTGATTGATTGATTGCTATAGCTTGGTAGAAGGGTAGCTCAGAGATGATAGGAAGCAAGTTAGATGAGGCTGACCCCTTTGCATGGGTCTGAACTTCCCATTTTGTTTTTTCAAATTGAAAGGTTAACCAGGGGATTACAGATTCTATTATTGTACAACCTGAAAGCTGGATGTTCAGAGTCAGGCCTACTACAGTACCATTGTCCCTGCCCCAAAAGGCAACTTAAAAAAAAAAAACAAACTATGGAAAGTAGGGGACCAGGGCATAGACAGAAATTAACTTTGAAAAAAAATTGACTATTTTTTTCATTGATTGAAATTCAAGAGTGAACCCTATGGTCCTTAGAGTGAAAGGCTTTAAAATCACCTTAAAAAGGAGGCCCCCAAGTGAAACAACCTCTCATCTGAAGAAACAGTCCTTGGCAGCTGTAACATTGGTGTATTTGAAACCCTCTCCCACAGGCTTTCTGAAAGGTTACAAAAAAATCTTGGCTGTTGTTGGATGTGTCACTAACCATCAGTGCCCCAGAGAAAAAGCAACTTTAGATTGCAATCAGAGCAAGGGAGTTCCATTTTTTTTTTCCTCTGAAGGCCAAAAGCAAGTGAAAAAGGACTTTAAAGCCTTTTTTTTTTTGAAAGTTAAGCAACAGAAAAGAAATGTTTGTCTGGGGTTGTTGAGGATTTCTGTTTTTGGAAGAAAGCATTTTTTATTTTTTGTACAATGGAATCTGCTTAGAGCGAAGTTAGGTTTTGATGAACAAAAGTCCATTTATAAGTAAGGCCCCAAATTCTTTCATTGCTAAAGGTTTCAAGCTGCTGTTGTAGTTATAGCAACTCTCTGCTTCGGGTAAACTTCAAGGATGATGGTTGGAATAGTCTCATTCTATTTAAAGTTTTATTTTTCTATTCTATTTTAAATGCCAGATGAGTTTTTTCTTCTTCTTCTTCTTCTTGGAGTGACTGTCTACATCAGAGATTTTTAACCTGGGGTCTCTGAACTTTAAAGGAAAATTTAAAAAAATATTTCAATATAACTGCTCTCCTTTGTAATTCTATGTATTTTATTTCATGCATTTAAAATATTCTGAGAAGGGCTCCATAGGTTTCATTAGGCTGCCAATTGAGGCCAGGACACAAAAAATTATTAAGAACCTTCATTCTACATGAACAAACAAATAAAGAAGGAACTCAAGACTTATATGAGCAATCAATAAGCAGTTAATAAGTGTTTCCTATGTGCCAGGTATTATGCTAAGAACTAAGGATGCCATGAAAAAGAAAAAAAAAAACAATCCCTGTCCTCAAGGAGCTCACATTCTAATGGGGGAAAAAATCATAGCCAAAACCAGGCACATACAAGATACTTCTAGAGTAGATAGAAGGTAATCTTGAAGAACTGCTACAGGCAGTACAGTTGGGGAAAGCATAGAAGGTCCTCGACAGAAAGTATCATTTGAGATGAGTCTGGAGGGAAGTCAGGGATTCTAACAGGCAGAAGGTAGGAGGAGGTATGTCCCCCATACCTTAGGTATGGGGGACAGTGAGTGCAAAGACATAGAAGTGGAAGATGGAGCATCACGTGTAAGGAAGAGCAAATAGTCTAGTATGGCTGGAATGCCAAGCACCAGATGAACAATCATTTAAAAGTCTCTGAATCTTGCAATAGCAAAATTCCATGGTTAAGAAGAAACCTCAGAATCCAGCTCGTACAAATCACATTTAAACAAAGATCTCCCCCACCTCCCACCCCCAACTCTGAATATTTGACAAGGACTTATCTAGTCTTTGTTCAAAGATCTCTAATTTGAGGGATGGGGGAAGCCACTATCTTCCAAAACAGCCAATTCAACTTTTAGATGGTTCTAGTGGGCAGTTAGGTAGAACAGCGGATAGAGCACTGGGCTTAGAATCATGAAGACTTAAGTTCAAATCTGGCTTCAGATGCTTACCAGCTGTGTGACCCTGGGCAATTCACTTAACCCTGTTTACCTCAGTTTCCTTAACTGTAAACTGAGATGGAGAAGGAAATGGCAAAACATTCCAGCATCTCTGCCAAGAAAACCTCACATGGAACCACAAAGAGCGAAATGACTTAATAACAACAAAATTGCAAGGAAGGAGACTTTTTTTTATTATAACAAGCCAAAACTGATTCCCTGCAACTTTCACTCTTTGCTCTTAGTACCACATGATGGAACAAATCAACAAGCCTGCCTTAAATGGGTTCCATGTATCAGGCACTGCAGTTACGGGGGTTACAAACACAAAAGTGGGACAGTCCCTGTGTTTAAAGAACTTATATTCTTCTTCCAAACAGAGGTCCAATTGCCTCTCCCATCGAAGAGTCTTTCTCTTAAAATTTTTTTTCCCTAATGTCTTTTGTTTTTACATCACCTTCATTTCTAAATATATCCTTCTTCAAAAGAAGATTACATTCAAATCACACCCTGGCATATTTGTGACCTTTCCTTCTATCTTTGACCTCCTTGAGGTACATGCCCAAGCAGTTAGACCTCTGGGTTCAAAGGGCATGCACATTTTTGTCATTTTCCCAACACAATGCCACATTGCTTTCCATGATGGTTGGACCAATTGACAGTTCCACCAACAGTGTACTAATATGCCTGATCTTCCATTGCTGCTCTAACCATTACTTGTCCTTTGCAATTTTTTTGCCAATTTGCTGGGTGGATGGATAGTCTTTCACAGACTGGTTAAAATATCTATCACATCCCCATCTCTGAGTCTTCTCTTTTCCAAGCTCTATTATCCTGTTGACTCATATTGAACTTTTAGTCCACTGAGACCTTCTTCACTCTGCTACCACAACCCCAGCTTGTTATTGTTATTGTTGTTCCCCCTTCATTCTCAAAAAGGACCAATGACATCATGGGGGTGATGTCTTGACTTGCAAGTGAATTGGATTTAAGTGAGGCAGAGCTGTGCAAAGTCATCAGCTTCACTCTCTCCTCTAGAGTTATCAGAGTCCCGTGGCAAGACATAGGTCAAGATGACTGGCGACGGCACAGGATGCAGTGGGAGACCACGGTCATAGTTGGATGTGGTCAAAAGGAAGTGTTCACACACTTCCTCTCTCTGTCGTTCTCCCATAAGGCAACTCTATCACAGTTTGCAACAACTCCCTCTCAGGAGTCATTTCCCTTTGGGGACCTAATGATTATCAATAGTGGGAGTTCATTTTTGTGTTGGTCAGTTAGTCAACACTGCATTTCTTAAGTACCTACTATGTGTCAGGCACTGGGGATACAACGAAAGGCAAAAGACAAGCTCTTTTCTCAAGGATCTCACAGTCTAATGGAGTTGGGTGGTTTAACACTGCACAAGTTACTTTCGTACTAGCTTCATGAAGTATTTAGTAGATGATAACATTCTTCTCTTTTCCAAACTCACTATGATTAAGAAACAAAAACATATAAAGATTGGTAAAATTAGGTAAGAGGAAAAAAAAAGGACCCAGAATGAAACATATCTTCCATTTTTCAACAAAGAGGTGTTACACTGTAGGTGTGGAATGTGGCATATGTTGTCATGAGTTGGGTAGGTGGTCCAGTTGCTAAAGTCCTGGATTTAGAGAAAGGAAGATTTGAATTTAAGTCCTGCCACAGGCAAATATAATAGCTGTATGTCCCTGGGCAAGTCACTTAACCTCTCCAATTTCTGTTTCTTGTCTGAAAAGTGGGAATAATAGTAGCAGGGTTATTGTAAGAACAAGATAATATATGTAAAGTACTTTGTAAACCTTAAAATATTATACACATGATAATAATTATCATCTAATTAGCAAAAATGTTGGTTTGTTGTGCTAACTATACTTTTATTATGATGGAAAGTTCTATTGGGGGAAGATATCACTGTAAAGTTATAGCAATGCCATTTTATTTTGGAAAAATGCTAAAAGTTTTATTTTAAAAGAAGGAAAAAACCCAAAATAACATTATCCAAAACAGCCCCAATGGAGAAGAGTATGGATATTTTGCCCTTAAGTTGTTGTGATCCCAGAATCCTCTGTTTATGAAATCCAATATAAATAAACCTACAAAGCGAAGAATTTGTGTGGATGAGTGCCTGGGCATAAGTCACTTCATTCCCCCAAGACTGTTTTATTTTTGCTCTCAGGCTTTTGGTTCACACCAGGGAGAACCTGTGAAAGAGAGAGGAAGACATTAAGAGAGCTCGTTTAGTTTTGAGTGGCTCTGGAAAATCTTGACTTAACCTGAATAATGCCTGGCAGTAATAAGGCACTCTAAAAAAAACACAGTATAAGCAAGTCTCATGTTTCTAGGTCCAATGGGACATTGCTGATTCCAACTCCCCTCTCCCAAATAATGATTAAAAAAGACGTTATTTAACAGAGCAATGATCAAATGCCTAATGCCTATCCTGATACTAGTCCTGAGATCTACTCTGTCATCAAATATTGAAGGATTGTTGCATGGAAGAAGGAATAGATTTGTTCTATATTACTACAGTTGGGACAAATAGGGTCAGTGGGTGGAAGTTATAGGAAGGAAGATTTTATTTCAATATAAGGACATATTTTCCAATAATCAATGCAGTTCAAAACAAAAAGGGCTGTCTCATGAAATTCTCCAGTCCTGGGGAGGTTTAGAGATTACTTGTTAGAGATCTGATAGAGAAGATTCAGACATAAGGAAGAGTATGGTCATAATAACTTCTCAAGTACTGTCCTTCTCTGAGATAACTTATGTCTTTGATTATATTATTCAAATTGTTAATTAATCCTAGAAGCATATATCGTAGATTCCATTGTACTAGGTACTTTGATGATGCAGAAGAAGGAAATGCATAGTCCCACTGTGCTTCAGTTTCTTTATTTATAAAATGAAGGCCCTGGATTAAGTACTCTCTCAGGACCCTTCCAACTCTATATACCCTGGGACTTAAGGGACTAGTGTTTGATGAGACAAATATATTAATGATGATGAAGAATCATGTTTATGTAACACTTTAAGGTTTGCAAAGTGCTTTTTTATACATTATCTCATCTGACTCTCACAACAACCCTCTGAGGTAGGTCTTGCTGTTTTTCCTATTTTACAGATGAGGAAATTGGGTCTCAAGTTAAATGACTTGCCTAATGTCATACAGCTAGGAAGTATCTGAGGTGGGATTCTAGCATCTTATTCCATCAGAACACAATGAGAAAAACAGTGATATAGAAACACTAACAAATGCAAATAAATACGTTAACAATTAAACAATTAAGTGTTGAAAAATTCAAGAGAGATCAGAGTGGGATGGAACTTGGTTAGAGCTTAGCAGAGAATAGATATTTAGAGTTGGAACTCGAGGTGATGGTTATAGATTGGAGGAGGAGAGGGAATGGGACATTACAGAGATATATTTGTATGTATGTGTATGCATATGTGTGTGCATGCATGTGTATTCATGTGCATTCTCACACGTGTTTGTACGTTTGTGTAAGGGATATTTTTTTCAATTCTTCCAAAGGTTTATGTTTTTATCAATGTATGAAGTTCTCCACAGATAGACACAGATCACAACTCCACAACTCTTTCTCCATTAGGCATTTTTATGAATGACCAGAGTTAACTCTTCCCACCACCAATTCCCACCTCAAAAAACAACAACAACAAAAAGCCCGAGAACAAACAACTCATAACAATTGTAAGAAAACATTATTTGACAATTTTGGAGGGCTGAGGAGCTTCTTCATAATTATTCCCCCAACAGGCACAATTTGTAGCTGGTTTCCGACTTAAAACCTTTCCAGCTTGGTAGGACCTGGCAGTGCTTGGGCTCTCCTGGCATAGCCTTTGGGAACCTAGGGTCATCTTCACACCCCAGTGAAGAATCAAAGGAGGACTTAAATATTATGGGAGGTGAGAAGGGAATAGCATGAATGAAAGTTCAATTATTGGTTAATATTGAGTTTTCTTGTCTACTCTATGTCTTCTTTATGCCCATCTGTGTTGAGTCCGACAAGGAAAACCATAATTCTTTTTGTAGGTATGCTACTCAGCATATTTTTAGCACTACCAAGGAAGGCAGGCTGGGTGGGGTGGAGAGGTGGAGAGATGTAAAGAGAGTAGAAGAGTGAGTCTACTGGGTAGCAGGATGACATTACGAAGACTCAGTATCTGGAAATGAGAAGAACGACTCAAAAAAGAGAGGAAAGGATACTGAAAGAGGGATGAATAGAAAAAGAAAATATCTTTCATATTACCAATTTTACTGAACCTGCAGGCCAGGTTTCCTTCCATGTTGGTCTCTGCAATAATAAAGGCTATATTGTATGGTATTGCCGTCATTGGGGACAGCATCATCTGTCTGCATGCATAGAAAAGAGAAAGGCTATCTGAAGGTAAACAGAACATGCCTCCGGGGAAAAGCAGTGCTTGAGCCCATTCTAGGGCTTGGTTGACTCAGACACTGCTGCTCAGCATCAGTCACTTTACCCAGACTCAGAAACAAATAAGTCTCCCAAGCCAGATGAATGCACTGAAGAAAAAAGAAAAGGAAAACCAAACCATCTGCAAGAAGAAGAACAAGCTCTATCAAGTGTTTCAGTGTCACAACAGGGCAGGCCTGTTGTAATGGGCTCTAATTGGCACCCCCACATGCTTTAACATTCTTACCTCCGGCTAAGTGGCACGCAGAGGGGGTGAGAAATTATTTTATACCTTTGAAGACATGAAAGAAAATCCAGTAATTAAAAAAAACAGTAATCGTAAATAAGGGGAAATCATATGAGCAAGAACAGGAAAAAATTATCTTTCAGGGGTAAAAGAAAATAAGAAAATTTCCGTATGTATAGACGTAATAGAAAGAATGATACTGCCTTACATTTGTATAACTCTTTATAATTTTAACAAGTTTTCCCATAATTCTATGCACGTTATCTCATTTGAACTACAAAACAACCCTGTGAGATTGAGAGGAATGATATTTGCTAGCTGTGTGACCCTAGGTAAGTAAGCCAATCTTTTTCAGCCTCAGTTTCTTCATCTGTAAAATTAAGCTAACAATCTGAGGTACTTGCCTCATGGGGTTGTTGTAAAGCTCTGATGTAGGCAAAGTGCATCTTAAAGAACTATATAACCATTAGTAATCATCACCATCATTGTCATTGCAATCCTCATTTTACAGATGAGCAACTGAGAAAATATATAGATATGTCTCTATATTGCCTTACCATTTGATTTCCAAAAGGTATCTTTTTTCACCATTCTCAAGAGAATCACCATAATAAATTCAATGGTGGATCACAGTCAGTGTTGGCCGTAGAGTAGAAACAATGGTTTGCCACAGACATCATGGGGTTTGAGGAGTGCCATGGATTCAGGCGTCACGCTCAAAAATATGTCCTGTAACTCCGGTGACAATGATTAAAATTCTACTGCTAGGAATTATTTTGTTTAGATCTTAAATTTTTTTCAGCCTTTAAGTCACCTATCAAAATGGGGATATAAGAAATCCTATGAATTAGTCAAGATTCATGGTTTCAAATATCTGCTGTATAATCTGATGTACATCACGGATTGTTCTATGCTCTCTCCAGCTGTGTTACTTTAGGCAAGTCACTTCACTTCCTTAGATTTCAGGATCCCCCTCTGTCCAATGGGGAGGTTGGAGCATATGATCTCTAAGATCTCTTCCAGATAAAAAAAGTCTATGATCCCCCTTCTCCTCAACTCTTTCAAGGCTCCAGCTGCAGCTCTAGGCCAATCTTGTTCTTACTGTCCCTTTGCCCATTCTTGCTTTTTGCTGCTTCTGATTCAGGGACCTGGGACCTCGGTGATGCCTTTCTTTAGGGACTAGGACTGGACCTGTGACTTCACCAGTGCAAGAGGACTCTCTGGTGCGACAAGTCCATCCTCCTCAGATGAAGGTCATCTGAGAGGGTTGCCCAGAGCAGAGAGGTGTTAAGTGACTTGCCCAGGTCACACAGCCAGTATATGTCAGAGTCAGGTCTCGAATCCAAGACTTTCCAGCTCCAAGATCAGCTCTCTACCCATTATGTCATACTACCTCTTTTCAGCAAATTCAAATTCAACACACATTTATTGAATATTTCAGGTTAGCAGCTCTCCTTTGTTGGAGATAATCAGAAGTTCCCAGGCATTAGTTAAATGGCAAAAGTTTAGCATTAAACACTTTTCCTATTACAATCAGAAAAATTCTGTACATTGACCAAGGGAAAATGGCGGAGATAACAATGGTGTCAGCTCATCTCTAGCCTCCCCTCTTTTGGTATGAGAACAGGAGTGAGATTAGCTGGGAAAAATTAGAGAGGTTTCTCTAGGCTAGATCTGGAAAAAATCATTGTCATTCACTGGGTACACAGTACCTGGCACAAAGTCAGTACTTAATAAATGCTTGTTGACTGACTTACTGGGTGTATGCTTTGTCTTGGCTATGTAAAATGTGACCCTGAACCACCATAGAAGCTTATGAACATACCATACTCACTACAATGAATGAATAAATTAAAAAAAAGCGTTTATTAAATACTTACTATATGCTAGGCATTGTGCTAAATGATGAGAATAAAAGTAGAAAAGAGAAAGTCCCTTCCCTTAAATAGTTTATATTCTAATAAGGAGACACATGTAAGGTGAGTGATGGCAAAGGGTGTTTTGGCCTTGGAAGTCTCAGGGATGTTGAGTGGAGCCATAGGGCAGTCAATGGACTTTCCAGAAAGAGTGAAAATACAGAAGAAAAACTCAGGAGCCTTTATACCTAGTGTGCAGCTAATCACTTCTACCAGTCCATTTGGTCTTCCTATAGTCTCACTACCCACTCCTTTTGTTCATCACTACATGCAAGCTGGTCTGGGAGGAAATATTGCATAGTGGATACCATGCTGGACTTGGAATATGGAAGAGCAAGAAGTCAATTTGGCATGTAACACTGACTAGCTGGGTGACCCTGGGGAGGTCATTTAAGCTCTTTAAATCTCAATTTCCTCATATGTAAAATGAAGGGATTGGATTAGATAGTCTCTATTACCATCTAGCTGTATCCAGCTGCCCTCTGAAGACAGGAGCACACCTATTTACGATGTCCCATTCATACCCCTCTTCTACTAGTTCTCCTTGTTACAATGGCAGATAGACAACTGTCCAAAAGAGCCTTGAACAAATATGTTAATAAGTCAAAGACCTTTGGTTTCTTAAGAATGGATGGGAACTACCACCAGCAGAACAGATCACAACTGGCTTTAACTTTATATAATCTTAGAGAGTTGGCCGAGGTGCAGAGAAATGAAGCCCCATTCCCGGAGTCAAACAGCTAGTAAGTGTCTAAGGCAGGATGTGAACCTAGGTCTTCCTGATTCCCAGTCCGGAACTGTGCTTTTGATTTGAACAAGTATCAGTAGGAATATCTAGAGCCCATAGTAAGAATTTGTTGTTGCTGTTTGTCCTTCATTCTCGAAGAGGACCATGACATCATGGAGGTCATGCCACAACATGAGAGTGAATTGGATTTAAGTGAGGGAGAACTGTGCAAAGTCACCAGCCTCACTCTCTCCTCCGGGGCCATCTGAGTGGCAATCACACATCAGGATGATTGGAGATGGCCTCCTGTAGGAATTTAATAAATGCTTGTTCCCTTCCCTCTGCAAACTCTCTGCAAATAGGAAGGGTATCTTATAAAGCCGGGGTCATACCTTCAGTCCTTCTCACCACATACTTTATTAGTGATCAGTTGATTGATAGCTCTGCAGAAATGGGGTAACAGAGAGCATAATTTGATGATGGTGATGGTAGGTCTGAAAGCAGAGCTGAGAAACTACCGAAGATGAATTTTACTTATTTTTCCCCAAAGGTTGGCCTTGCTGCAAAGTATACTTCATTGATTCTTGCATGACTAGAATGAATTCCCTTCTCAGCTCTTAGAATCTTAACACTTTCAAAGCTCAGCCCAGGTACCACCTATATGAAACTTTTTCTGATCTTGTCACCTTAAAAACCTTTTCCTCTTTCTTAAATTACCTTATTTTTACTTCTTTGTAAACATGCTATACTGTCCCTTCCCTAAATTTATTGTATTATTATGGTTTCTTATTTGTCAATTTCTCAATGAGGGGCCTGGATATGATTGTCTACATTTTTGGTCTCTGGTTCTTCATCTCTAACACAGTGCCTGATACTAGGGATGAAGACTGGCCCTGTGGTGTAGGAAACTTCACCAATGCAGGCTGGAACCCCCTCGGTAAATTAGAATCTTAGAGAGTTGCTTAAAGCACTAAGGCGTTGAATGACTCGACTGGGGTCACACATAACCAGTATCTGTCAGAATTAGGACTTGAGCCCAAGCCAAAATGAAGCTCACTTGCACATGTAACCTCTGGCTTTGGCCATTATTGTCATAGATTTATAGATCTTTGTAAAGAAACTCAAATAACATCAAAGACTGCACATGAGAAACAAATACTATTCAGGTAAATGTCACTTTACAGAAGGGATATGGCTCAAAAAATTGATTCATAAAAGCAAATTGCAGCATATTGAGTCTTATTTCCCCATTGAGTGGAATTATAAAATTGGAGACATATCTTTTGAAGACTTTTCAATACCTGGAGTGAATAAAATCATACTTATAATTAGACTAAAGTATTAGGGGAAAAATGATACTTTTTCTGATAAAAGTCACTCTCAAATTATGTCAGATAAAACGTGTCACAAAGGAAATGGGACCATTTGGGCAGCTGGCAAACGTAAGAAGACAACTATGGCAGTTTAAATTCAATACCCTGATCTGAAGTTACTTAGCTTTTCAGAAACCTCCTCCCCAGAGATCTGCCACAGAACAATGGTTTATAGACTCAGAATAGTCCTGACCTTTGTGGAAAGGACTGGCCTTTGGAAATGAACAGGCTGATTGGAGTAGAAAGGAGGAGGAGAGAAGTGTTATAAAGATGGCAGGAAGTGGAGGCATGCGGTAGGGATGTTAGTACTGGCGGGGGGTGGGAGAACATTCTCCAGAGGAGGGATCTAAAAAAGATATACGTGGAAATATAATAATAATGTCTTACATTTATATAATACTGAATCGTTTGCACAGTGCTTTCATATACATTATCTCATTTTTGACCTTCACAATCACCTTGTGCCATTGATAGGGTAAGAGTAATTATTTCTGCTTTATTGATGAAGAAATTTTGTGATCCAAGAGGTTGAGTGATTTGCCCAGGACCAGATAGCTAATAAGTGGTAGAACTAGGAACCAAACCTAGATTTCTAACTCTTTTAGGACGCTAGCCTTTTACTACTGAATAGGTATTGCCTCAGACACACTGGGTCCTGGGAAAGATCCTAGCTTAAAAAGACTCTCCCACTGCATCTAGAATCATCTCCAGTTGTCCTGACCTATGTCTTGCCACTAGACTCAGAAGAGCTTGGAGGAGAGAGTGAGGCTGATGACTTGCACAGCCCTGCCTCACTTAAATGCAAGTCAAGACATCACCCTCCTGATGTCATTGGTCCTCTTTGAAAATGAAGGACAAACAACAACAACAGTCTGGTGCAGTGGATAGAGCATTAGATGTAGAATCAAAGAGGTCTGAGTTCAAATATGGCCTTAGGCACCAAGCTAGCTGTGTGACCTTCAACTTCCTCACCTGTAATATGGGAACAGTAATAGCACCTGCCTTCTAAAGCTGTTGTTAGGATAAAATGAGATAGGTACCCAAAACACTTTGCAAACCTTAATGCCTCTATAATTGCTAGCTATTATTTTTGCCCACAGCTATCACAGGAAGTCAGAGAATTTAAAAATGGAAAGGCACCTAATATAATACCTTTGTTTTTCAGATAAGGAAACTGAGTGTCCAAGTATTTAAATGACTTTCCTAGGGTCATATAGCTAGAAATCACAAAAATGAGTATCAAATTCTGGTCTCCTGACTTTGTTATATTTGACCTGAAAATGGGCATGGTTCCATCCATGCTTCCCAATAACTCCTTGTTCCCAGCCATCTCCATCACTTTCAACGGATTCTAATATGACAAAGCAAAGTAAATTAATGACCTGCCCAACAAGTACTCAGAGCCAGACCTTATCAAACTTTTGTTCATATCGTTTCCTACAGCTTCAATGATAGACATTTATAATCATGCACAAGACTGAAGCCCAGTCAATCGACAAGCATTTTATTAAGTAGTTGTGTGTCAGATATTGTGCTAAGCTCTGGAGATACAAAGAGATGCAGGAAGAAAATAGCTCCTACATTCAAGGAACTAACATTGTACTTCTTGTTGTTCAGTTGTTTTCAGTTGTGTCTGGCTCTTCATGACCCCATTTGAGGTTTTCTTGGCAAAGACAGTGGAGTGGTTTGCCATTCCTTTCTCCGGCTCATTTTACAGGTGAGGAAACTGAAGCAGACAGGGTTAAGTGACTTGCCCAAGGTCACACAGCTAGTAAGTGTCTGAGGCTAGGTTTGAACTCAGGTCTTCCTGACCCCATGCCTATCCACATGCCTATCCAGTGCTCTATCCACTGCATAGTTTCTGAGAATTTGTACTCTTTTAGGTTTATCTTCACTTAAAGAGAGGAGAGGCAGTGTGGTGGATGCTATATTCGGCAAGCAAGCCTCAAAGTCAGAAAGACCTGGGTTCATATATTGACAAATGCTGTTTTTATGACCCTGAACAAGTTATTTAATTTCTCTTTGTCCCAGATAACTCTCTAAATCTACGAACCACAAAAGAAAGTGCTGGCATCCCTCTCAGATTATTAGTTATAGTCAGTCAACAAGCATTTATGAAGCATTTTCTGTGTGTACTGCACTAAGTGATGGGAATGCAAAGAAAGGCAAAAGGAGTCTCTGTCTGTAAGGAAATGACAATTTGAAGTACCTGTGTATATTCAAGATATAGAGAGGAGGTAATCTGAGAGGGAAAGGCACAAGCAACTGGGAGGACTTGGAAAGGCTTCCTTGTGGATCAGGTATTGATTTGAATTTGGTAGAAGCATTCCCTCACCAGCAGCTCCCTATGCTGATCAAATCACAGGTCAAGTCAAAAGCAACATCAAAAGAACAACAACCACCACCCTCACCATCACTACCACCACCACGAGCACACATAGATGGACCTTTCCAAGGTGCTGCAGATGGCAGTTATACAGGGCAGGGGTTGACCAGCAAGCCAATAATGGCCTTTGTATCATGTGAAATTTTTAATTCAATGTCTCTACAAAAACTGGGCCTGGCTGAATTTGACCACGGACAGATATTACTGACTGCTGATCTAGACCAGGTCTATCTAAATAGCCTCTGAGAGGGCAATTGCCTATGTGATATGATTAGAGGGAGATGGGTAGGAGATGTTTCTCCTGCCCACAAATATTTTTGCCAATGAGATTGACACAGGATCTGAACATTCCAGTTTTAGAAATTCAGTCAGAGCAGCCCCCAAACAGTACCTTTGGAGGGAGTAACACTCCAACCTGTCAAGTTTTACCATCTAAGTCTTGAATTTTTCTCTGGAGGCCCTTTTCTTTATGACAAAATAGATGGGTTCAGGGCCCTGAAAGAATGGAAGCTTGGTCTTCCATCAATGAAAGATTGCTCATTTTGTTGTATGAGGCAGTGCCTGTCATGTCAGACCTGTCCAGTGTACAGAGCCCTGGGCAACCAGACATCAGCATGGGAGCTCTGGTAAGTGTCTGAAAAGGAAGGGGGCTAAGGAGGGAGGGGAGGAGGGAAGTATGCCAAAGATAAACCTCTCTTACCTCACAATTTTGCCAAGGGCCAGCCCTAGAGTCAGCCAAGATTCTTTCTGCTGCTGCTTGCTTTGATGTTGTGATCTATTATTTAGCAGGTTTAATATAGACATGCATCTATGGCCACTAATCCTATTCAGACAAATGCCTCGTTGCGTCATCGAGATGAACCTGAGTTATATTCTAGGCAATGAGGACAGCAGCATAATCAAATAGACAGTGGGTTAGGGCCTACTCTAGGTCCCTGCGATGGCCCATCTAATGGGTGCAAGACACCTTGGTATGAAAAGCACTGAACAAAAAGTCCTGAGTGAATATAGACTGATTTACTCCAGCTACAGCAATACCCTTTTAGCTGACCTTCATATGCTTTGTACTATCTTCTACAAACTTAGATATTTATATGTTATTAGAATGTATATTCTTCCATGGCAGAAACTGCTTTTTTTTTTTTTTTGCCATTTCTTGTATCCCCAGCACTTAGTATGGTGCCCAACACATAGTAGGCACTAAATGAATGCTTGTTGACTGAAGATTGGATCAGAAGAGTTAAAAGTTAAATCAGAAGTTCAGGCTGTAGACAATGGCATCTTTGTTCTTTATTTCACCAAGGGCTCCATTGTGAGCTAATGGGAAGGTTTTTGTTGTTCCGTTGTTACAGTCATGTCTGACTTTTCATGACCCCATTTGAGGTTTTCTTGGCAAAATTACTGGAGTGGTTTGCCCTTTCTTTCTCTAGCACGTTTTACAGATGAGGAAAGTGAGGCAAACAGGGTTAAGTGACTTGCCCAGGGTCACACAGCTAGTAAGTGTCTAAGGACAGATATGAACTCATAAAGATGAGTCTTCTTGATTCCAAGCCCAGTGTTCTATCCCTTTTGCCACATAGCTTCCCTAACAATGGGAAGGTAATGAATACTTCTTAAGCACCTACTATGTGCCAGACACTGGTGCTAAGCACTTTAATAATCATCATCATACTAATACCTAACATATATATAGCACTTAGTATGTGCTAACCATCTTACAATTATTATTTCATTTGATCTTTATAACAACTCTGGGAGATAGGTGCTATTATCATCCCATTTTACAGTGAGAAAGCTGAGTTGGACAGAAGTTAATTGACTTGTCCAAGATTATGGCTAGTAAGTGACTGAAGCCAGGGTTGAACTCAGGACTTCCTGACTCGAGGTTCAGTCATCTATCCACTGTGCCTCCAGCTACTTAATGGCCAAGCCATTTAGAGATAAAATTCCCTCCTTGTACACTTATGCTCACATCAATTATTTATCACTCTGTATTCTGATGGAGTTTTAACTGCATCACTATTTCCTTTTTTGCTTTATGCCTCTAAATCAGCTAAAATGGTCTCTCTGATCTCTAAAAATTGCGAATTTGTAGATTAATGGTCACTTAGACCCCAACAGCGCCATAGCACCTGGAGTCATAGACAACAAAAAGATGTAAAAAGTCTGTTAAGGAACCTTTGAGAAGCTAGGAGAAAAGAATACACACATTCACAGGACTATAGATTTAGAGCTGAAAGGTGAGTCTAACCACCTCATTTAATAGTTGAGGAAAATGAGTAGAGGTTAAGTGACTTGCCCAGGGTCACACAGTTATTAGTATCTGAGACAAGATTGGAGTTGAGGTCTTTCTTATTTCAGGTCCATTGCTCTACCCTCTAGAACACCTCCCATTAAACCAAGGGATGGAGGAAGGTGGCACATTTCTTCATGAATAGTCTAGTTTTGCTAGAGCATGGAGAATATATGCTAAGAAAAATAGCGTGAGGAAGGACAGACAGTAGGTCAGAATAAGAACGTGGAAGCCTTTGAATGCCAGCACAAGGCATATACTCTTTCAGTTGGCAGTGAGGACCTTTTAGTCTGAAGGTATTTGAGTAGAGAAGTGATATGACTTAAGCAGAGCATGAAGAAGATTATTTACATGGTGGTCTCAAGGATAGATTGTCTAGAGGAGGCAGACAGGGCAGAGAAAAATTATAGGAGGCTATTAAAATGATCCAGGTGAAAGGTGATGAAGATTCAAACCAGAGCGGTAGTAGAGAAGAGGAGAAGGGGGTGGGAGATATTACAGAGAAGAAATTATTGTTTAATTTAATCAGATTTAACCTTGGTGCAGTGTGAACCCTTATGAGATGGATAAGAATGTAGTGGTTATTGGATTTACCTTGGAACCAGGAAGAACTGGGTTTAAGTCCTACCTGGTCTGTGTACTCTAACACATAATGAGTGTGTGACTAGGGGTAGGTTAGTTAATGCCTCAGCACTCCAGGCAACTTGCTTAAGAATAAATTATAATGGAGAAGTTGATCTATATAGTGGTCTGAGTTTCTACACAGGGGGTAAGAGTTTCCAATGCCCATGAAATTACATGCCCATTCCAAGGAAATGGAACTCATAAATAACCTGGGATGGTTCTGTTAATGGCTAAAATCAGTCTTTTGCATGGAAACAATTTTCTGAACATCTTATGTCAAATTTTTTTTTAGAATATCAGCTGGAGGGTCCCTCTACACAAATCAGAATCCTTTAGGGTAGAAACTACTTGTTGATTCTAAGTCAGATGATTTTCCAGAGGATATTAGTTCTTTATGGGCTTCAGGTGCCATTAAATGAAGGATGACTACAATCCAAAACGGCACCTGGGGACTAATGGACCTGGGGAAAGAGCTAATGTAGATTCTTCAAATGTCCAGTTGACAAGGAGATATTGGGACTTATTCTCTGGGAGAATCTAATTATGAAATAAAACCCAGATAGTTTTCTTTGTCTTCATATTTTTTAAACTCATTTGAGTTTAATTTCTTCCAGGCTCTTTTTCTGCACTACAACTCCAAGCATTATAGAAAAAAAGAAAAAAAACCTTTATATTTAGATTTATGGTTCAGTTAGGTGGCGAAGTGAATAGAATGCTGGGCTTGGAGTCATGAAGACTCATCTTCCTTAGTTCAAATCTGGCCTCAGTCACTTAGGAGCTATGTGACATTGGGCAAGTCATTTAAACCTGTTTGACTCAGTTTCCTCACCTGTAAAATGAGCTGGAGAAGGAAATGGCAAATTACTCCAGGATCTTTGCTAAGAAAACCCCAAATGGGGTCACAGAGTTGGACAGGACTGAAAAACAACTGAACCAAACAAAAAAGCCTTGCAACACACTGGGCTCTGGATGTTTTTTTGGTGCTAGATTACTATAATCTTTGCATTTCTCCCAGATGAAGTGGCTATTGATGTTTGCTTTCCAAATAGTTTGATTCTACAAGGGTAATTTTTATTGAATAACAAACAAACAAACAAACCAAAACTCAATATTCTTTCCTCATTGCATAAAAAAGGCCATTCTAAATGGCATGAAACATTTGTTATTCAGTGAATGTGCAAGAATACAAACCCAGTTTAGGTAAAAAAAATTCTAGAGAAATTAGGGTAACATCACAAGGTCTTTATTTTTGTCAGCTCACATGTTAGAAATGCAGCAAGGGAAACCTTGCTGGCTGTTGGTATATAGTAGGTTTGCAAAGCACTTTACGTAGTGTTATCTCATTTGAACCTGATGACAATCCTGTGAGGTAGTTGCTATTATTATCCTCATTTTAGAGATGAAGAAACTGAGGCCAAGAGAGGTCAAGTGATTTGCCCACGGTCATACAGCTAGTGAGCATCCAATAAAGACCTCGAAATCCTCTTTCTAGAGCTTTTTATGATGTGTTTAATATCCTTTTCGGGTTTCTCTCTTTGGGGGTGGTAGTATCCTGTTTAGAATGTTGAAAAGGTGATTTAATATTCCCTCCTCCCTCTAAAGGAGCCGCATGAACAAATGTACAAAGCAGCATTCATAGCCCAGGTGTTGGGGCGGACTGCTTTCAATAAGGTTGGCTCCTCCGAGAAATAGTTGAAAACAATGTTAGCGAGACAGAAACAATGAGTACAATGGTGACCTTCCTCAGGCGCCCACAGACACACCGTGTTCTATTTTCAGGAAATTGCCCCCCCTCATCATCCCTTAACCCAACCCCCAACATTGCCAGAGTCTCCTCTTTTCTCCCTCAATGTTCTTTCACCTTCTTCAGTTCCCATATAACTATATTTGACTGAGGATGGTTTTCTGAGGGTCTCTCACAAATGAAAGGAATGTTGCTGTCTCTCCAGGCCCTGATGTAGTGATGAAATTCCCTTCTTTGTGATACCCTGACCAATTGGCAGCTTGGAAAGCAGCCTGCACTAATGATAAGCAAGGCTCGGCTCTTGGGCTGAATAATGGCTCTGTCTTTAAAAGCACTTTGCAAACCTCCTAATGTCACAGAAAGCCCCAATGAAAATAATGAGCACTGTATTTATACCTCCTGCTTAAGTGCTGTGCTTTGAGAATCCAGGAACAATCAACAGGAAATTTGTAATTCTCTTTCAGAATGGGAACTGCATATAGGTTCTAATAACTGAATTGGGTAGGTGGGGGGTGCACACCTACCTTTCATGTAAAATAACAGATTTCAAAACAACTGTCAGGCATTTTTAATCTAAATTAACAATTTCTTTAAAAACAAAGTATGGTATTAATGAGATAGCCCTCAAATTCTCTGGAAATGAAACGTGGCAAGATAAGGAGGCCTCATTCCCTGTATACTTCTTTTTTTTTTCCTACCCACTTCCTAGACCTCTGCACCCTTTTGTGAGTATTTTGTAAGCCACACTGCTGAAACCAACCCCCTTCAAAAATTTATGTTGACATATTAGAAAGGGTCCTTTGCTCAAGAAGTCAGAGAAGGAGACTTAGAGACTTATTGACCCCTGGTTAGTTCACTCTATTATGACACCTGAGACAAAGTAGGAGATGGGGGAAAGGTAGAGAAACTCTGACTGGCCACTGTTTACTCCTGTCTGTTAAAAGCCAGGCCTGTTACAAAGAGAGGAGCTGCTCTGTTCTGTTGTGGAAGTGATGTAATACAGACAGCCCACAAATTATCTAGGAAGAGGTGAAGCTGAGTGTGTCAACTCCAAGACCTTTCCAAAGGGCTGTCTGAAGACTGGCCCTTCTGGTGACTGATGATCCTGTGGTATCTTTTGACCAAAATCCTTCATCCCTCATTGCCCTCTATTCCTTGGGTTTCATTGTAGGTTTTAGACCTTCCCTTGTGTGAGCTAAACACAGTCACAATAAAGGCCTATTGCTTAATGCATAACTGGACTGTCTAGTTCTTTATGAATATCTCTTGGTCCATAAGGAAACAGGGACAGTAATTTTTCAAGTATAAGACATTCTCTCCAAATATCCTTGGGAAATTATCAATATAAGGATATATGTTGATTTTCTACAAAAGGTTATAATCTCCTCCCCCACTCCTTCCCATGCACCTCTCTTCCAAACTTCTCTATTACTATTGAGGGAACCCCCTTTCTCTTCCCTCTCATTCACCCCTTATAGCCAATCATTTGCTAAATCTTGTGGATTCTATCTTCACATCTCTCATACAAACCCTTCTCTCTACGCATGTAGCCATTAGGACAAGCCCTGACACCTTGAATCCCTCTCCACTCAAATGCCTCCTCCATGCAACTGCCAAAGTGATTTTCCTTAAGCATAGGTCTGACTATGTTACCCCACTACTCAATAACCCAGTGACTCCATTACCTCCAGGATCAAATGTAAACTCATTTATTTAGCATTGAAAGCCTTTCCCAGCCTGGATCTTTCCTACCTTTCTAGTCTTCTTATACTTTGCCCTCCTCTATGTAATCTACAATCCAATTAGTACCAACTCACTTGTTTACTCATACAAGACAAAACATCCCCCAAATCCGTAACTTCGATTGTTCTCAAGGAGTTTGTATACAGAGATAACCTGCTTGGGATTCTCACAGTCTACTGCTGCCTTCCCTTCAAAGTTCTTTGTTTTACTTTGTATTTCTATTTGGATCTATGTATTTTCATATTATCTCCCCCATCAGTATAAAAGCTCCTGGAAGGCCTGGACTACTTTTCTCTTTCTTTGTCTCTCCAGGTCTTAGCATGGCACCCGGCTCTTAGGCTTAATCAATGTTTGCTGATCTACTTCTGTTAATATAATCTATTGACAAATATTTATTAGCACCTTATATATGCCAGGCACCAAGCTGGAGATACAAAGCCCAAAACTGAAACCATTCCTGCCATCAGGGGTCTTACCTTATATCAAGGAGAATTATATTAACAGTTGGTCATTTATTGTCATTCAGAGATTGCTGGACAATTGCTTTCCTAACAATGATATAACCACATAAGTCAGGAAGCAGCAGTGCCTTGGGAAAGCTGAATGGAAGTCTGGTGTCAGCCATAATATGCAGTTTCTTTCCTGGCTGTCTGTCTCTTGTCTATCATGTCTTAGCATCTGTGAAGGGGGAATACCAATCAAATGGGAAAATGGAAGGTTCTTGCTCTCTCTCTCTCTCTCTCTCACTTTCTCTCACACTGTATATGTATACTTGTGCTATATGTAGATGTATATGCACATGTACATGTATGTGTGTGTACATGTGTTTGAGTGTATACAGGGTGTTCCAAAAGTCTTAGTATAGTTTAAAATTTTAATAATTTAAAACTGCACTAAGAGTCACCCTGTATTTGGATAAACACACACACATACATACACTCATATATATGTATATATGCATGTATTCTGGACTTCTCTGGGAATAGCTGTCTCAGTCAGGTGTTCACCATTCCTCCCCAATGCTACTGGGGACTTTCTTCCTCTTCCCCTTTCAATGTTGTTGCCCTAGACATCCAGCTTTCCTTGTTCCTAAGTCCATTGCATAAGTCACCTGTTTTTTCCCTTGTCTCTATTCTCATCAACGGTAGGGGGATGAGATCTTTGAAGGCCATATGGGCAATGGTAAGAATAGGGGAAGAAGAAAGAAAAATTAGGGAAGACAGAAGGGAAGGGAAAGAAGAAGGGAGAAGGAAGGAAGAAAAGTTGATTGTATCTACCCTTGCTTCTCCAGAGATGGAGAGAAGATGAGGAAGAAGAAGCAAAAAAGGTTGAAAAAGAAAGGGAAATTGTATTTGTGACTGTCCTCCACTAATTTCTACTTTTTATTCTCCCCTAATCCTCATCCCTTCTGCTCCCCCTTCTTAGCCTCTATCTAGCTAATAATCTCTCTTCCAACTGTTAACCCTCCAGATACCTCAAATTCACATCCCACTTTTCACTGCCAGTCCCCTGCTCCAGCTCTTTTCCCCTCAGCTGCTACAGCCCTGTCACTGACCCCAGGCTATTGAACCTTAAGCAAGTCATAATCTCTCTGGGTCCAAATTTCCTCAACTGCATGATGAGAGTGTCGAATTAGATGATCCAAGAGGTCCATTTCATGTTGAGAATTCTATGATTTTATGAGATCCTTGACAACTGTTTGGAACTGAGAGTGTCTCTATTTCCTGTGTTCATCAGGGGGAAGTAAAGAAGGGGAGGGAGAAGGGAAGGCAGCTAGCTATAAATTTCTGGCATCTGAAGTTTGTGCTTTATATATTTCTCTCATAGAAATATTGCTCTGTGTGGTGGTTAGGACAGCTAGATGGTACAGTGGATAGAGTGTTGGGCCTGGAGTCCAGAAGACTCATCTTCCTGAGTTCAAATCTGGCCTCAGTCACTTAGATGCTATGTGACATTGGACAAGTCACTTAATCCTGTGTGCCTCAGCATCCTCATCTGTAAAATGAGCTGGAGAAGGAAATGGCAAGCCCCTCCAACATCTCTGCCAAGAAAACCCTAAATGAGGTCATGAAGAGTCAGACGCAATTGAAAACAGCTCAACAAGAACAATGATGGTGGCTAGGCTCTGTGATCCAATTGATATGATTTTATTTTTTAGTCATATTATATAGACCAATCAGGCTTTTGTGAGTTGGCCTCAGACTCCAAATGGCAGGGTACAATGGAAAGGATTCTGTATTTGGAATAAGAGTATCTGGGTTTGAATCCAGTTCTATCACAAAGCAGCTGTGTGACCTTGGCCATGTCCCTCCACATCTCTGTCTTGATTTCTGCTTCTCAGATGAGAGGGTCGAACTAGATATCCTCTAAGGCCCTTTCCAACTGTAGAGTGCTAGGAGTTGATGTGTTCTAGCCAGTCTTCAATGCTTGAATGGTATTATATTTTTACTAGCTTCTTGACTGAATTTATCTGAATTCTCTCACCTTGACCTTGAGCATTCCTTCAGAAATATTTTTTTCCACTGACTTACACCAAATTATCATGTTCCAGAGGTAGAAGGGACCTCAGAAGTCATCTAGCCCAACCTATAAGCTGGATGTATCTGAGAAGTGGTTTTCCAGTCTTGCCTTGTAGGCCTTTGGCAGGCAAGAGCACACTGCCTCCTCAGGCAGCCTGTCCCAACTTTGAAGAGCTCAAAATGTTAGGAAGTTTTTCCTTTCTGTCTCAACCACATCCATTTATTGCTCCTAGTTTTGCTTCCCGGGGCTAGGCCTCTCTTCCATTCTTCTGTGGGTAGCTAGGTGGTTCAGTGGATGAAGCTTTGGGCCTAGAGTCAGGAAAACAGGGTTTTGAGTCCTACCTCAAAAACTCATTAACTGTGTGGCCCTGGGCAAGTCATTTTACCTGTCTGCCTCAGTTTCTTCATCTGTAAAATGGTGATAATAATAGCAAACCCCCCACCTCCAGGGTTATTGTGACGATTAAACGAAATAAATATTTATAAAACACTTAGCAGTTCTCAGTCTGGTACACAGCCTGTTTCCTTCCTTTTCTTTCATTTGACAAGACTTCTAAATATTTAAGACAGCTGTCATGCCCCTTAAGTGTTTTCTTTTCCTTCACCTGATCTTCAGATGGCATGACCTCATGTGCCTTCACCATACCGATTGGCCTCTTCTGGTTACTTTCTGGTTTGCCAATGTTCTTCCTAAAATATAACACCCTAAATTGAACATGACACTCCAGATATGGCCTGAGCAGATCAGAGTATGATGGGACTATCACCTCCCTGATCCTGGAACATTGTGGCTTTCAATGCTGACCAATACAGCATTAGGTTTTCTGGCTTCTATAATCATTTCTATAGACTCCTAGTCAACCACACATGTGGCATTCCTAAATGACTGATCTTCAATAATTGAAAGATACTCTATAAATGCGTTCATGAGATCATTTGTTCCACGTGACTTTGCTCTCTTTTCCAATCTGTCTACTCCTTTACCTGTGAGACATCATCTTCATCAGGTAGGACCATAGATTTAAAACTGCAGGGAATCTCAGAGATCATCTCTTGAATACCCTTATTTTACAGCTACAAACCCAGATCCTCTGACTTGAAAGCTAAAACTCATTCTGCCTCGTTATACTACCTACCAAATGTGCTTGATATTTAATAAAATATCATTTCATGGTCCTAAACCATGGTGGCCTGAAAGAGTACTTTATAACAAGAGTGGCTTAAGCTTTAAGAGAATCTGGCTTAATGTGGTCAAGCAATACCACTGAGGCTGACTATCCCTCAAGTCAACAAGCATTTATTATGTATTTACTATGTACCAGGCACTGTGCTAAGTTCTAGAAATACAAATACAAGCAAAAAAAAGACAGTTCCTGCCCTCAAGAAGTTTACATTCTAATGAGGTAAGACAACACATAAAACAGAATTGAAAAGCGAGAGAGAGGCAAAGGAAGGTGCCCATATAGGAGCATGGTGCCAAAATCCAGGGAGAAAAGCATGGCTGGTGTGGACCCTTCTTCAAAGGGGAAGTTCTAGGAATTACTGATCAATGGGAGAAGAGTGCCATGTCAGTGGAGGGAAAAAGCAGCTAAAACATGTTGGTGAATTCCAGAGGATAAAGACATTGCCTCAGTCTTCTGCCCTTTTCTTAATGTAAAAAAAAAAGTTAATTAATAGGCATTTATTAAGCATCTACTACATGTCAGACACTGTGCTAGGTCAACTGCATAGCCCTTATAGTTTATAAAGCATTTTCTAAATGTTGCCTTCTTCAAACCTTATAACAATCCTGTGAGCCAGGGAAGGGAAGATAGTTCTACCTCAATTTTTCAGATAAGAAAACAAGTTCAGAAAGGTTTTGCAATTTACTGAGGTCACATTGCTTATGAGTGGCACAGCATAATTCCAACCCAGATATCTAGCTTCTGGTATTAGGTAGATTGGGTTTGTATCACTTCTTGGACTGGTGGGATTTCTAGTCCCCATGCCTCCAGAATCTCTTTTCTAGTCTTGTGTCTGGGTGTATTGGTGGCATCTCCTATCCTAGTTTCAGAAATTGTGGAAGGGTTTGGGTGTCTGTAATTCTACCTTTTTTTTTCTTATTGAGCACCCACTTTGGATAATGTTCTCTCTAACTCCTATGAGGAGCAATCATCTGAAATCATTATGTGTATATATACATATATATGTATACATGTACAATTTCACAGGGAAATTCACAGTCACCTTGACCGACAACCAATTGGTCACATGAACTACAGACAAAACCTTTTCTTGCCCCAGAGTTTGCCTGGTTTATGGACAGACATGATCTCATTGAAGGCTTACAACATCTTTATGTGGTAATTGTCAAGCTTCCTCACTTTAAAAATGAGAAATGAGAAGGTTAAAAGACTTGCCCAGGGTCACAGGTGCTAAGGTGATGATGCTAATGATTCTGTGATAAATGATATGTTATCCTTCTACTTAAAAGAAATTGTCTGGTTCAATAATTTTGAACCATGGTAAGTAAGTTCAATATTGACACGGGGAAGATTAGAGTCTAGGAGATAGATCCTGCTTCACACCAAACATGGAAAAAAATTCTCTTTTGGAACTGATTATTATTGTTACTGACAACAATACTCAAATGAATTTGTTATCTCATTGGTTTAGATTTTAGCGATGATGTAGACTGAACCCCATTCACATGAGGGTCTGTTGCATGTCCTCTCATAAGTTTGTCACAGTGGGCTCACCCATGGTGCTGGAATCCTGTCACTTAGAGGGCAATAGAATGACTTCAACACACAACAAATAAAGCTTTATGAAGAACTCACACAATGAAAGCATCAGTTCAGAAGTAGATGGAATATTGGACTAGACATTACAAAGATCTTGTTTTGAATTCTGCCTTGGCTACTTAATAACTGGGTGATCTTAAACAAATCATTTAAACTTACTTAAAGTTTCCTTAATCTGTAAAATGGGCATAGTAATAGCACCTATAGTCACAGTTGGAGGCAGTGTGACATTGGAATTTGGGCTAGATTTAAAGTCAGAGGACCAGAGTTCAAATTTTGGATCTTCTACTTCCTACCTGGATAATTTTGGATGAGTTATTAAACCTCTCTGGGCCTCAGTTTCCTCATCTATAAAATAAGAGGGTTGAACTAAATGACCTCCAAGATCCTTTCCAGCTCTAAATCTATAATCCTAAGGATAATAGAAACAAAGGGTTTTGCAAACTAAATTATATTAACGTGAGCTATCATTATCGAATAAATAAACAATTGCAAAAGAAGATGAGGGGGTCATGTGTTGAGATCAAGGAACAACATGTGGACAGTTCATGTACTCCACTGGTATCCTATAGATTTCAAGAAAAGGCAAAGTTAATAACAATGCTAATAATAACAACACATTTATATAACTTGCTAGTGCTTACAAATTACTTCCCTTACACAACAATCTAGTGAGGTATTTAGTAGATATGTCACTCTACCCATTTTTCAGATGAAGAAACTGAGACTCAGAAAAATTAGGTGATTTGCCCACAACTACTCAGCTAATAAAGGATCAAGATAGGATTTGGAACCCAATTTTCCTGACTTTGAATCCATATACTGTACTCACTAAGCCAACTGCTTCACAGTTTATTAAAAGATTAAACAGAAGTGAGAAAGACCATGACTAATCTTCTCCAGACATTCTCATAGGAAGACCTCACAGCTTATGGGTGGAAACTGTTATTGGAAGAGGACAACCAGAGCTAATTTCTGGCCCTATTGGTCTTAGCAGGCTGTCTCACAAAAGGCAGGAATCAGGAAAGATCTTTTCTCTCCTTTATACCTTAGAGTAGTGATTTTTAGCCTAATGTCTGTGAAATTTCTCTTGTTTAAAATATTTTGATAATTGTATTTTGACATAGTTTCCTTTATAGTACTATATATTTTATTTTATTCATTTAAAAACATTATTCTGAGGAGATATCCAGAAGCCTCACCAGTTTGCTAAAAGGATACAAGAAACAAAAAAGGGTTAATATCCCATGCTTTAGAGAAAAGTTGAAGAAAGAGGGCAATATATTCACCCTGTAAGAAAGAGGAAAATATATTCACCTTGTCACACTTGGGGACAAAATGACCTACCAATTGAGGTGGTCAAAGGAAGTTAGACTTATAGCCACAGATACATGCCCATATGCTGCTAATATTAAAAATTTCTCATTTATTTATTTTTAACATTCACTTTTGGTTAAATTTTGAATTCTCTCCCTCTTTCTTGCCCCTCCCCCACCCATTGAGAAGGCAAGAAATGTGATTATCAATCATATGCGTGAAATCATGCAAAACATATTTCCATACTGTGCTGCTAACTTTTACAGACACCAGTGAAAATGTATTTTTCCTATGTAGGACCAGAATACAGACAGTTAATGATTGTTTGAAGAAGACAGCCATACCCAAAGTAACCATATTGGCTTAGGAATCAGGAAAATGGAATTCTGATGCTGGCTGTATAAATGAAGAAAAATGATAACCTCTTTCTGACTTTATTTTCTCCACTTATGTAGGGAAAATCTTCTTTCATCCTGGAACATATGCATCAGGAATTTCCCTGCTCTCTCTAGAAGGTTTGATCTTTAAATTCTAGAATTTGGGATTATAAATTAAGAATGAATTCCTAATTTATTCTCTCACTGGAATGAGGGCTGAGTTGCAGAAGTTTAAAACTGAAGAGACTCGGTCAGTTTCTCTTACCAATTCCTTCATTTGGTGGCGAATACATCTTCCAGTGAATGATGAAGTAGCAATCCCGCATGTGCACTGAGGGGAAAAGAAACTCTTTGTACCGAACACATATGCCCCAAAGTGATTTACTAAAGATTATTCTTTCCAGCTGACTGGAGACACGACTCCAATTTGCATCCAGGTTGGGGTGATGATGTGATAGTTCTGTAGATTGGGGAGTTGTGGCAGTTCCAAAGATGGCTTCCCAGCTTTCCTTTCTTATACAGAAGTAGTCCATTGTCTATAAACATTCATTAAATGCCTGCTATGTACTTAAGTGCTAGGGATACAAATATGTAAAAATCAGTCTGTCCTCAAAGAGTTCACAATCTAATGGGGGAAGGCAAGGCACAAAAGAAAGCTGAAAAGTGAGGGGACCCCCACCAGAAAGCACCAAGTGCAGGACATGATGTTCGTGAAGTATTAGCCAAGCACAGCAATTGATGGCAAATGAAGAACTGAGAATTGTGAGCCCTCTATAAACATAGGCTCTGGGAGGAGTCTTTTGCTCTGCCCTTCAATCAGAGGAGAGGCAATTGAGGGTACTAAGTACCAAACCTGAAGTAACCTCCATGATGGTGATTTCTGGGCACTTTATTTTGGGATCCATATCTGACATATGTTTGAGATCTTTCCTCCTTTTGAAGGATTCCAAAATGGTGAGAGGTAAAGAGAAAGCTATTATCTGTTATCTCTGCTTTGAGATCTATGTTTTGGGACCTTTGAGCTAAGTAATTGCTTGAGGGGAAAGAAAGTAGGAGATTAGAATGTTTCCTGATTTACTCCAGGTTAGGTAAAGGTCATTTGGAAGGTCTTATCTATGATAACCTTGGTTTGGGCCCAGATGGATGCTATTCTTTGAGTTATAATTGGGAAATGAGGAGGAAAGGTCAACTGGTTTTCAGGGTGAGAGCAAAAGAAAACAAGAAATAATACTTATAGAATACTAACCAAATGATATGGGAATGAACCTTTCCAGGGAATTCAGGAGGAGTGACAGGAGGATAGTATTGGAATATATTCTCAAGTGAGAATCAAAGGCTTTATGGAAGTGTTTATGGTTTTTCTACCCTTGGGACTCTACAAAGGAAATTTATATTCCAAAGGGTAGAGGAAATAATCTTTTGATATACAAAGAATATAAGAAGAGGAAAAAACATTAATAATTAATATATCATTGAATAAATGTATGTGTGTACATGTATGTAGTATAGTAAGCAATGCTGATTCATTAACATTTCCCAAAGAGATGATGGCATTTGCTCCATTACACAATTCTAAGAGGCGTACATCCTTACATATGTTAGAGAAGATCACAGATGGTACCAAAGTGGGAATAGTCACCCAATGATTGGGGAATGGCTAAACAGCTATGGTATATGAATGTAATGGAACATTTCTATGCTATAAGAAATGATGAATATGATGAATATAGAGGAGCAGAGAAAAACTTACATGAACTAATGCAAAGGGAAGTAAGCAGATCCCAGAAAGCAACATACACACAGCCATGTAAATGGAAAGACAACTACCACAAAACAAGTGAGAATGAAGGCTGTACAATTATAAAGACCAAGCTTGGCCCCAGAGACATATGAAATGATATCTTCTTCCATTCCTTCCTGAGAGGGTAGAAAATGATCTAAAGGTGTCACTCATTGAAAATATTTTTAATGTATTGATTGCATTTGCTGATTTTTTTTTGTTTTCTTCTTCCTCTTTTCAAAAATCCTTTCTATAAGGGATAGCTCTTCAGAAGGACACAGGGGGAAATCTCGACAATGTAAAAATAATAGATATCCATAAAAATCTGCTTATAAAAAGATCACAAAACCAAAAATCAGATGCTATGGAATGAATTTTGGTAGTTAATATTAAATAGGATCTGCAAGGATTACTCTCAAGGCACTGCCCAGGAAGTCTCTCTCTGACTAAAAGGTCAGACTCCAGGATCACAATGCTTAGGGAATTCAAGCCCTATCCCCTCTTCCACAGAAAAACAATGTTTATGAACTATCCTCTTGTCCAGGTGGTCACATAGATGATTGTCTCGGCCATATAATCTTACAGGAAATCTCTCGCTGTTTTTGTTGCCACCATCTGTTGAGTTGAAAGATTCCATACATGTGGTCTCTCTTCTGGGCCACATGCAAGTCTACCTTGGCCAGGTGTTAGATCTTCAACAACTGCTCTTGGGAGAAGAAACTATGCATGTCCTATCACCAGTCTCACCAGTACAGGTTTACTCTACTGTACTTCAGTCTGGGGACACACACACACACACACTCACCCCCACCCCCTCAGCAGAGTCTTTCAGCTAGCTTTTAGAAAACACAAAGAAAAGCAACCTTGCCAATAAGTTCATCATCTGGGAATCTTAGCCAGTCTCATCTTGAGCTCACCATGAACTATCAGCAAGGCATTATTTGCCATGCTCACACTCCATGGGGAGGTACCCTTCAGCTATCTCCAAACAAGGGATGTCTTGTGATCTTACCAGGCTGGATTGAGGGAACTCATTAAATTGATCAAGTGTTCCTCTGATCAAACACCCCCTGATTAATTCAAACATTTATAAAGTAGCTATTATGTTCCAAATACTGTGAATGCAAAGACAGATAAGATATAGGTGTTGCTCTCAGGAAGCTTACAATCTGATGTGGGGGGAAGACATGCATATGAATGCAATAAAAGGGGCAGTGAGATAAATGCAAAGAAGAGGTTTAAGCTAAGTGTTATAAAAACTTAAAGGAAGATGAGATTACTGTGGGATGGCAAGCTCTTTGAGAGCAAAGACTATCTTTTGCCTTTTTTTATATCCCTAGCTCTAAGCACAATGCCTGAAACATACTAAACACTTAATAAATGTTTGTTGATTGACTGATTTATGGAGCTGGTATTAGGGGTTGAGAGGGGAGGCTCCACAAAGGGAGTGGCACCTGAATTACATCTTGAAGGAAGACAGGGACTTCCAAAAGTCTGATACGGAGCAAGGAGGAAGGAAATTCTTCCAAGGTATGAGCAAAGACTTAGGGATAGGATGGGAAATTGAGAGACAGAGAGACAGAGACAAAGAAAGGCAGACAGAGACAGGGAGAGGGAGTGAGGGAGGGAGAGAGAAGCACAGAGAGACAGAGTCAGAAATGCAGACAGAGAGAGACAAAAACAGAGAGACACAAAGAGACAGAGACAGAAAGAAACATGGACAAAAACAGAGAGAGTCAGAAAGAGACAGACACAGAGAGAGATGGAGAGGCTAAGACAGAGAGACAGAAACAGAGTTTTTGCGTCAAGGAATGATGTGATCATAGTGATGCATTATAAAGATTATTCCAAGCCATGGTGTGATGGATGGATTGGGGAAGGACAAGAGAGAAGGAAGGAAAACCAGTTAGGAGACTCTAGGAAAGAACAGATGTAGACCTGAACAAAAACGACTAGAGTGAGATTTGAAAGGATTAAAGAGAGATTTCAGAAATGTAATTGATAGAATTTTGCAACTGATCTTATATGGGGGAGGCTGCAAAGATGAAAGGAATGAGTCAAAGAAGGCATCGAGCTTACAAGCCCATAAAATTGAGATAATAGATCTTGCTCCAACAATTTGTCAGAGTTATTATAAGAATAATGTAATAGATATGTAAATGCTTTTCTAAAAAGATAAAAGTGTTAAACAAATCTTAGGCATAATTCTTATTATCAGTTTAAAAAACTTCTTTAGGTTATTGTCTGACATTCTTTGAGTGTCTCCTTTCAGACAACAGTGAACAACACATCTAAAACAATACTTGTGCCTAATGGCATCACAGATCCTGCTTATATGTGGGCCAAGAGGGAGCATCTGATGAATGGGTCAGCTTGTCTACTGGTTGACAGCGCCATTTGCAAAAGTTCAGAGAAGAATATTGATTTGATTTGCTTACTCTCCAGCTGCTTACTTATAGTACCTCATGCACTTTTCTGTCTTTCCTACTTTTATTCTTTTCGTATGTTTGGAATCATTCCCAACATATTCCCATCTCTGTAGGTTGAACTTGTACTTTGAAAGTGTTCTCAAGGACACAGCTGTGTCACTGACCTTGTGATACAGAGCCATCACAGCCCAGAGGGTTGATTTATTCTGTGCCTAAGACCTCAAGCAACTTTTTTTGTTGTTGTTCAGTTGTTTTTTAGTTGTTTCTGACTGTTTGTGACCCAATTTGGGGTTTTCTTGGCAAAGACATCACACTGGAATGGTTTGCCATTTTCTTCTCCAGGTAGTTTGACAGATGAGGAAACTGAGGCAAATGGGGACGTGACTTGTCCAGGGTCACACAGCTAGTGATAGTCTGAGGCCAGATTTGAACTCTTGAATGAGTCTTCCTGAGTCCAAGTCCAGTGTTCTATTCACTGTGCCACCTAGCTGCCCCAAGCAACTTACAGGATAGCCCAATATACAAAACCTTTGTCACAGAGTTGCACAACAGAGGGAATCACAAGGAAAGCCACTCAGGAACATCAAAGCCCCTGCAGCTTCATTCTTTTGCCATGAAAAGGATTCACTTAACTATTGTGCTCTCTCTTCTTCCAACATAATAAATTCTAAAGTCATAACAGAAAGTTTATTTTAGCAACACTATTTTATATATCTGGGCTTTCTTATTTTTTATGTGTTTTATGTGCAGCTAGGTGCTGCAGTGAATACAGTACTGGGCAAGGAGTCAGGAAGACCTGAGTTCAAATCTGACCTTAGATACTAGTTGTGTGACTCTGGGCATGTCACTTACCCCTGTTTGCCTCAATTTCCTCATTTGTTAAAAGAGCTGGAGAAGATAATTGTAAACCACTCCAGTATTTTTGCCAAGAAATTCCCAAATGGGATCACGAAGTATTGGATATGACTGTAACAATTGAACAACACCTTCAAAATGCATATCTCCTTAGAGTAGCAGGGAATTTGAAGCCTATATTAGAGCTATTATCAAAAGCAGATGCCTTCCTGCTCCCACGATTCAATTGTGCAACCTCTTGAATGCTGGTTATACCCTGGTTCCCTGAGGCAGAAGAAATGCCTCACATGGTACATTCTTTGTACCTCTATTATCACATTCAGTTTTGCATTATATCTATTTAAGTATGTGTTAAAGCTCCATTTGATGCAGGTAAAACATTTTATTCAGCTTTACATCTCCCCTAGTGGTTTAGTGTGGGTGATCTGCAAGGAGTAAGTAGTCAATAAGTGTTTGTTGAATTAGGGAGGATGTGTGTCATGGTGGAAGAAATACTGGATTTAGATTTGTTGTTTGTCCTTTGTTTTTTGCACAGGACCAATGACATTATGGAGTAATGTCTTGACTCGTGGATGAATAGGATTTAAATAAGGCAGGGTTGTACAAAGTCATCAACTTCATTGTCTTTTCCAGAGTCTCCAGAATCTAGTGCTGAGACGAAAGTCAGGATAACTGGTGATGGTCCAACATGCAGTAGATGACCTTGGTGTCTTCAGCATCTGACCAAGCTCTAAGTGTTCCACAGGGCCTGCTTCAGTTCCCTTCATGGCCATTGCAACAAACTGTTCTCAAAAGTCTACTCTATGGGGAGGTCTTCATATGCTTGGGGTAGACATCCCCTAACTCATCAATGGGTTTGAGGCCATTAGAGTTAGAGGATTTGTCAATACCTGTGTGACCTTGGACAAATCACTTCCCCTCTCTGGGCCTCGGTTTCTTCATTTGTAAAATAAGAAGTGTTGGACTAGATGGCCTCTGGTTATTTTTAGCTCTAAATCTGTAATCTATTTTTGCTGTAATCCAAATTTGAAACTAGAATTCTTTGAACTAGGTAGAGTGGGTACTGGACTCTGGAGACAAAATTTGAAGTTTGATGCGCACAAGAGATTAGATTTCTGTTTCGAGCAAGAATTGTGATGGAAAGTTTGCAGGGTGATAACTCAAATAATGACTTTCTGGCTTATTTCGCTACTCCTTCCAAAGTCCTAACCTGTCTCTGATTTATCTTCTGCACGTTTAAATGACTGTGACTCAGGAAGTGAGATCATAGGATTATAAGGTTAGAGGGAAGGTTTCCTTAGACATCATCTCATCCAGGTGCCTCAGTTTACAGATGAAGAACTTGAAAACCCAGGGGTTGAAATATCTTGCCTAAGGCCATTCAAATGGACAAAAACATCTTGTAGAGCTTGTCTCTTTATATTTATTTCAGAATTTTTAATGTTCTAAAGGGTAGTTTCTCTCTTTCTCTCAATGTCCAGGCCAGTAGAGTTCAATTATTGAACTAATCTTTGCAGAGTCCCATGTAAACACCAGCTGTTATGTGTTTATCTTGCTAAAACTGTCTGGACATAGAGGTACTTTTTACTTGCTTAAAAAATATACATTTTGACCCAAGAGGCCATCCATCACTTGATTAAGAGCAGTTTCATATTGTTATACTTGCAGACTGGTTTACCCAATATTACTGCTATAACCATTCCTTTGGAAGTTACTGAAATTTGCATCAGGAGATAAAAAGTGTTTGGCTTCAAGAGATAAATTCTGTTGCTGCCCGTGGGTATATAGATAATTGCAAATGCATGAAATTTTACAAACAAGTCTGGCCAGTTCAGCTGATGATATTCTTATCCAATTGATATCTACTAAATTGATGTGAGGACTGGAGTTATTTATGCACAGACCTCATCTCAGGACAATGATGGAACTGCCATATTATACAAACAAGAGCCACTATTACTAACGTAATTTCTTTTAGCAGCACCAGGGAGATATTTACTTGTGTGTCCACAAAACATTCATTCATTCATTCAGCAAATAATTATTAAGTATGTACTATGTTTAATGCTGATGAAATCATAGGTCCCTATTCCTCCACTGTTTAATGTGGTAGGCTTGGAGTGGTAAATAAGCTTTCAGTTCCCAGCTGGAAGCTTGCTTTGCCTTACAAAGAGATATAATCAACTTGATGGTTTGGATTAATTTGTTTTTATCTTTATGCCTAAGCATCTTTTATGGTGACAAGCACATAGTCAGTGCTTAATAAGTCGTTTTTGAATGGATGAACAGATCTAAGAATGATGGTAAGAATATTCATTCACTCAACAAAGATTTATTGGGGTCATTTGGTTTAAACTACACTAAAACAAGAATGCCCTTTATAACACACTGGACAAATGATCATCTAGTCTTTTCTTAAAGACCTCCAGTAAGAAGGAGTCCATTTCCATTTCACTTTGGAATAACTCTAATTTTAGAAAGTTTTCTTTACATCAAGGCTAAATTTTCCTTTTTGAAAATTATGCCCATTATTTCTAAATTTGTCCTCTGTAGCCAAGAACAAATTTAGCTCCTTGTCCAGAAGACAATCAGTCAAACATCTGAAAATAGGTATCATGTTCCCCTGAATCTTCTGTTCTACAGGCTAACCACCCCTACATCCTTCACTTGCTCCTTGTGTGGCCTGATAGCAAGGCCTTTTCCCCTCCTAGACACGCTCCTCTATATTCTCTCCAATTTTTCATTCATTCATTCAATTCAATAAACATTTATTAAACACCTACTCTGTGCAAGGGACTGGTTGGGATATGAAGACAGAAAGTGAGACAGCCCTTGACCTTGAGGAGTTTATATACTTTTGGAACTTAGCTTTTCAATGTCCTTCCTAAAATGTATCTCCCAGTCCTATGTGCCAAGTGTTAGAGCCTGAGGGAGATACAAAAATGAGTAAGTTGTCGTCCTAGCCCTCAAGACATTTATAGTCCAATAGGGGAGATAATATATACAGAGATATACTGAATGCAAATTAGTTTCCTTCTATTGGAAGTCTTTGCTAAAAATCTCCCTTGTTGTTAGTGTTTTCTCCTTCCTCAAATTATATTGTATTTATATGTTTCCATGTTGTAAATACTCCAGTAGAATGAGGGCAGGGACTGATTCCTTTTTGTCCTTGTATTCCATATAATATTGTTGTTATTCAGTCCTTGAGTTGTGTCCTAGTCTTTGTGACCCCAACCATGCTGTCCATGGGGTTATCCTGACAAGGGTACTGGCATGGTTTGCTATTTTCTTCTCCAGTAGATTAAGGCAAAAAGAGGTTAAATGACTTGCCCAGGGTTACACAGCTAGTAAATGTCTGAGGCTGAATTTGAACTCAGGTCTTCCTGATTCCAGTCCTAGTGCTCTATCCACTGAGCCATCTAGCTGCCCCTACAACATAGTGGGTGCTTAATTGACATTCAGTTGAATTAAAGTGCATAAAAGGAGTAGAGAGTGGGAGTTTGGATGTAGGAGAAATGATCACCAGTATGGGCATCAGAGGACACTAAACAGAATGGGGAAGGGATGAGGATCCATGTTCTGTGAAGGTGAGTTGAATGAGGGCTTCACGGAGTAAGTGGCATTTAGACCAGGTTTTGAAGGACACATAGGATGGAAATAGGGAGACAGTGAGAAAGTGAGGGAAACACTCATTACCAGGTTCAGGAATATCATAGGCAAAGCTATGGAGGCAGGAAAGTATGAAACTGCCTTGCCGATGAGTAATGATAAATAGTCCAATTTAGCTAGTGTGTAGGGAAGTTAAAGGGGCATGGTGAGAGAGAAAACTGGAAAGGTAAGTTGGAGCCTGCTGTGGATGGTCCTTCTATGCTAACAATTGGGATGTGATCGATTAGTGGTGTGGAAAGAATACTCAGAGGGAGCTGGGAAACGAGTTCTAATCATGGCTTTGCTCTTGAGTGTCTGTGGGACAACAGATGAGTCACTTAATTCCTTCAGGGCTCAATTTTCTCCTCTGAAAATGATGCCACATGATCTCTAAGGTCCCTTTTAGATCTAAAATTCCATGATTCTATTTTTTTTTCCATGAGAAATGCTTTTGGTTCTTTTGTTTGGGGAAAAATATCCCTCTTCCATTTTTGAAAAAAAAAAAAAGAAATTGTGTGACCATCAGCAATGAATGAGAAATTAATTCCATTAGCATTTACAAAAATCTCAATGGCAATATTTCCTGAACAATGGCTCCCATTGAAGGCCTGAGTGCAGCCATTGTGCTTTCTGCCAGTTAGACAGACACCACTTTATTCTTAGCAGCTGTGCTCCCTAATTGGGAAAGGGTCTAGTCCAGAAATGATAAAAGGAAATCACAACCCTGGGCTGAGAATGAGGCCAGAGCCTAGATCCTGCTTCAGCCTTCCCAATTCTTTCTTTGGTTTTGAGTTTGGTGGGGTTTTTGTTTTTGTTTTTTTTTTTGATTCAAGGAATTTGTCCCTGAGAGAGGTTACTGTGCAATGGCTTGCATTTTTGGCTTGCGTGTTTTATATTTCATGTTTGAAGTTGTGTTTATCAGGAACAGAGGTCAAAAGGTTTTAATTGACAGAGCTGGTCTTTCAGCACAGCAGCTGGTGTCAGGAATCTTTCAGCAGCGCTCAGGACTAAGAACACACTTGCATTTTCACAGAGTCATCATTTCAGAGCTGGAAGGGATAATTTAATCCAATTCAACTCAACACAGCTCCATGAACATTTATTAAATGCCTTCTATGTGCTAGGCACTAATGATAAAGTAAAAAACAAAATTGTTCCTGCCCTCAAGAAACTTAAATTCTACTGGGGGGAAAACATGCACACATATTAGTAAATAACAGTGTAATGAGTTGAGAAGGCCATATGGAAAACTTTCCTTCCTGATTCTTTCCAACATTATGTCTAGCTCAATGCGTGGGTGCTTTAGGGGTGACAAAGAGCCTGACTGCTTTTGACCACGTGCAACTTATGATTGAAAGCATATGATTTGAGATGAGGAAGCAATCCTCTCATTGATCACAAAGTAGGAAGAGCTGATTACTCAGTAGTGGACCTTTACACATGCCCCATTCAATCCTCAGTTATAACAAATCATTTGTCTATCTATCCATCTATCTATCCATCCATCCATCTATCTGTCTATCTATCTATCTGTCTATCTATCTATCTATCTATAACTATATGTATAGACTCTGTGGCTGTTATTGTTGTTCAGTTGTTTTCAGTTGTGTCAGACTCTTCATGACCCCCTTTGGGGTTTTCTTGGCAAAGATACTGGAGTGGTATGCCATTTCCTTCTCTAGTTCATTTTACAGATGAAGAAACTGAGGCAAACAAGGTTGAGTGACTTGCCAAGGGTCACAGAGCTAGTAAATATCTGAGGCTAGATTTGAAATCACAAAAATGAGTTTTCCTGACTTCAAGACCAGTACTGTATCCATTATGCCACCTAGCTGTCCTATCTATATATCTATACATATGTGTGCATATATAACATATATACATATATATTATATACACACATACATATCACATATATGTATACAAATATAGTCAATCTTCAACATTCAGGTGTTTAATTTTTGCTGCTTCAAGCATACTCATGATTTTATTAGTAACCTCATTTTCACTTTTGTGTTGGCAACTGTACACGTTCACGGCTATGCCCTTTGGAGGAAAAAAATGAGTAGCCTAACGTGTGTAAGTTTGTGGAGCAGCCATACACCAAGACCCTTTAGGATATCGAACAGCCCACGAAGCAGATGTTACTGATGAACTATTTCAAGCTGGTGTGTCCTTCACAATCTCCAATGCCACCTACCAGCTGTTATGGACAGTGTCAGGGGTGATGTCTAGACCTTACCAGTCTTGGCATCTTTTTACAGTAGTGACAAAAGTCCCAGCAACCTCTTCCTTGGTTTTCAGATGGCAGCCAAAGTATAGAAGTTTACAGCAATATAGTGTACAGTTATAATGCTCTTACATCGCCATTCAACACAATGGAAGGTAAGATTCAGCTTAAAAAATGTTTTAGTTTAAAAAAATTATTTGCTGTATGGTATTTATGGTACTATAGATTTCATGTGTTATGAAAACTGCTAAAGGTCACAGAATTCTAGGGAATTACCAGTGAGAAAAATTGTTTCTCATGTTACCAATTTTATTTTGCATAGTGTATTTTATGGATTATTTCATGGCTACTGTGTTAGGAAAAATGCATGTTATCCTAATTTATGTTTTGTTATAAAGAATTGTATGTGGAAAAGTGTGTTTTCAGCAATCTCTAGTGAAAGATTATAGTTTTTGGCAGTCATGGAAACCTAACTCCTTATTTCTCCTAGGTTCAATGGGTCAGCATTCGAGGTTTTGACTTCCATGCTGTTTTTTAGGAGTGTTATCCCCACCAAAGTTGAGGATTGACTGTATACATAAACATATATATAATTTCAAATTAATGGGGGGCACTAATAGCTAGGGGTATAGAGGGATTTAAGTGTAATGAAGGTCTAGTCCTAACAGCATACACAGGGGTAACATGGGAAACCCTGGGGGATATGCTTCCAGAAATCTGTGATGATATGGCTGCACTTCATAGCATGCTCAGGCATTCTGTAATCTGTTTCCTGTCCACTTGCTGCACGGTGATGAAAAGGCCATTTGTAATTCTCTTAAGATGATACTGAATGTGTATATAAAGGGTATTAGCCATTCAAGTCTATCCTCTTTTTCTTTTTTTGTGGAGATGAAGCTCTTGTTCAAGGAAAAGAGAGAACATTAGTAATCCAGGCTATTCTCTTTACTCAGGTTAACCTGTGGCTATGGGGATGGTGTCTGTGTTCTCCTCTCTATACTTTTCTCTTAGGTAAAGTAGTATCATGGGTGGCTTCAACCTTCTGATCTTCCAAAGGTAGGAAAAGCAAGGCCCCAGAGGTCCAGGAACTATGTTCTGTACCAGAATTTTCTGGCAGCTAAGCCTGGTGAGCCCACACAGTCCTGAGGAATGATCTAGCAATGAATTGACACCAAGATGCTGTGTTCCAAAAGCAAGACAACAATTTGTTCAGGGGCAATGCTTCATTTGAAGTGAAGTTGGTGGAGTAACTGTGTTATGATTTTAGCAACCATGCTATGTTTGAGCCCACTTGCTCCAAGGACTAGAAGGAGAGAGTATCACTGTTAAGAGGTGGTATAATAGTGCTTTGGTTCTTGTTATATTCATCAATTCTCATTTATTAAGCACCTACTATGTACCAGTCACTGTGCTAAGTGCTTTTTAGTAAAATTCCTTTACAAAGCTAATTGATATTAACTGGTAAAATGATGTTGAGGTTCCAATCACTGGGTTCATCAATGATATAATCAAATAGACAACAAGTATTTATTAAATACTCTGTGCCAGGTGCTATGTTAAGGGATAAAATGAAGGAAGAAAAAATGGTCCCTGCCCTCAAGGAGTTTACATTCTAATGTAGGAGAAAACATGGAAAAACTAAGTATAAATACATACATACATACATACATGCATATAACATATACACACATATACAGTATAAAATGGAAAGATATTAACTGAAACTAATTGATGTTGGAAAGAGTGCACTTGATTGGGGATTTGAATGACTAGTATTAGAAATCATGCCTCAACTCCTTGGGGTTTCCCCTAGAACTTGAGGGGAGATTTAGCTAGCCACCCTCTGGGGACCTGTCATGTTACTGTGAGTGACCTGGGATGGGGACCTATAACTAGGCTACATATAAATTTGATACAACTCAAAAAAGTATTTGTAAAGTGCCTGCCATGTGCCAGACACTATTCTAGATGCTGAAGACATGAAGAAAAAAAGAAATATTTCTTTCACTCAAGGAACCTTTATTCTAATGGAGAACACTGAAACCCAGAGAGAGGAAAATGTATTTTAGTAGAGTCTAGACTTTGACCTAGGTCTTCTGATTCATATCTACTGTTCTTTCTATCATAGAGAATTTTACAGCTACAAGAGACATTAGATGTCATGTAATCCAATTCTCTATCTAATGGACTGATACTGTCTCACATCCTTCAAAAGTTGATAATTTACCCTCTTCTTGGATATTGCCAATATCAGGGAACTCATTGCTGTTTGAAGCAATTCACCATGTTTTTGAGATCCCTCTAAATTTTAGAAGGTTCTGTATTATATTGAGCCAGTCTGTCTATGTGTAACGTCCACCCATTAGACTGGGTTCTGACCTTTGTGGCCAAGCAAAACACATTTATTTTCCACATGACAATTCTTTATGTATTTGGCAATTCTTTTGTCCTACGAAAGTCTTCTTTTCTCCAAGCTATTAATTCTGTAGGTCATTCAAATGATCCTAAGAGACCTTCCCACCCTGATCAAGGATCTCTGAATTTTTTCAGTTTCTAATTAATTTTGAAGCAAGGAAAAAATGTAAGAGAAGACTAATTTTTTAATCAAGAAACTCATTCTGAGAGTAATTGGTTTTCTACTTTCCTATCCCCCCCCTCCAAAAAAAATAACAAACAACAAATACTTCCTATTAAGAGTAGGATGGCATCTGAGCTCCCACTGGGCTTGTGAAAATGGTCCATTGGTTTTTGTTCTGGCAAATTAACAAACAAAAAGGGACAATTTCTATGTCATTTGGTATTGTCCACTCTCCTGCCCATCCAGGACGCTGAGTTAGTTCTTCCCAAAGCCTTTTTTAAGTTTCTGGCTGACTTCCTGACCAAGTGGAAAGGATGGTTGGGGGACCCCAAGGAATCAACTAGGGATTTTTTAAAAGTTCTTGAGGATGTCATCATTCCTCATTTTGTTTTCCTTAACTTCTCTTCCCTCTTGAATTCAGCAGCAAACTGCAGATCTAAATGGAAGCTTTGGCTGAAGATGTAAAGAGGAGAATCCAATGCTTTTTATAGTGGGAAAAGATGTTAGAGATCATCTAACCCCATCCCTATACTTTATAGATGGCAAAGCCAGAGAGATGCAAAGTAATGGGTTTAAAGTCACATAGATAGTTAGTGGCAAAGGGAGAGAGGGTCTGCTGCAGGGCAGTGGTGCCAGACTCAGTTGGGAGTGGGGCCCACTATACTATACATAAGGATCCCTGCAGGCCAGAAATTGACTTAGAAAACAACATATATTTATGCATTTCCTTTTTTTTTATTAACACATCACACATTAAAATCAGATAGGAGCTACATTTTAATTTGACTTGAGATGTGCCCAGGAGAGTTGTGGGCTGTGTGCCACATGTATTTGACACTTCTGGTGTAGTGGAAGGAGCAATGGATCTTGTGGGGCCTGGGTGTGGACTGTAGCTCTGTTGGGATTCCATCTCCTTCCTCTCTCTTTCCTCAGGCTGTCCATCCCTCCTGGAATGCCCTCCTTTTTCACATCCACAGCTTGGAATCCCTAGAGTCATTCCAAGTGTGCCTCAAATGCCACCTCAAGGCCTTTACTTATTCTTGTGCCCCCTTAGTCTCCATCCCCAGAAATTACTTTGTGTGTATATATATATATTTATGACATTTATTTATCCATGTAAATGTTGTTTCTTTCCCCCTCTCAGTAGAATGTAGACTCCTTGAGGAGTTCATTAAAGCAGTGGTATACCTAGTGTATCTGACACTCAGAATGTATCACTTTTTAAAACCTTCCCCCTTTATACAACAAAATTACTTTCAGTAATAATCATGAAATGAAAAATAATAATAGCCAGAAAAGAAAATTTTTTAATTGAACTGTATATATATAATCATGCCAATAAGAAATTTAATAATACAAAGTTCTAGTATAAAAGGAAAAAGTAATAGTTAAAAGTTTATAAATACACTATTTTTTTTTTAAAAAAGGGACAAGGAAGCCTTATATCTACATATTTGTCTGTCACAATAATGAATAATATTACCATTTCTGTTTTTGAACCTTAACTTCTGCAAATTTGTAAATGACTTTGTCAAAATTAATGTTCATATATTCATGTTCCATAGAGAATATAGCCACATTGGCAACCTATCTTTGCTCATAGTTGATTAAAGAATACTTTTTATTTAAGTTTGAAAAGTTTCCTTCCCATGAAGCCACAGATTTATGTGGTTAGGAAAAGTCTTAAACATGAAGAAAAGATTGGCAGAGATTCATAAAAATCCCATTTCATGAGTGAATTTTAATAAAACTGAAATTCTGCAAAGAATACAATTTAAGCGACTACTAAATCACATCACTGGTGTATATAATTTTATTTGACTCATTCTTTAGTTTTAAAGTAATTAATGATTAAGACAAACAGAAATGTCAATTTTAAAGTAATCAAATTCAGTACAACATTTCATGTATGGATTAAAATTTGCCCATATGAAACAAAAGTATCACACTTCTCACTTTGTAGTATTTCAGTATTATAAATTTTAAACAAAAATGGAAATTCTCAGTGGTCATATAGAATGACAGAATTGAAGTAACTTAATTCTCTTTCTTCATCTTTATGAGCATTGTGCTATCATTGTTTATCTTGAATCTACTTATTAAAAGCAGGAGTAAGGGGGTTAGAGACATGAACTGCACCTAAAATTAGTGTCAATGATTCTGAACTTCCAAAAACTTACTCTCTAAACAAACACATGTACCTGAGTCTGTGTGTATTAGGAGTCAATAGAGGAAATTCAATAGTGGCCTAGAACTTAGATCAACAGAAGGATTTTTTGGGGGGTAGAGTAATTTATAACTGACAATATTTAGAATTACTAGAATATGGTGATAATAAAAAGGAAAGCAATTTTAAGCTGGTTTTATTATCATTTTAAAATTCTCTACAGACATCATTACTGCTTGTACCCATGGTGGTCTGCTCCCACCTCCCTGCTCTTGTTATGCCAAAGGGGCTATGATTATTTTGTTTTCAAATTTGTACCCTTAGCATCTAACACAAGATCTAGTATGTAGTAAATGCTTAATATATGCATGTTGGATTGAATTGAAACTGTAAAACAAAGGGGTTGGGTTACATGATCTCTAGGATCCATCCTGGCTCAAAATCCTTCACTGAATTATTTTTAAAAGATAATTTTATGTTTTTATGCTCTCTTCATTTTCAAATATATCCTACTTCCCTAGTGAACTATACCTTGTAACAAAGAAGAAAAGAGAGAGAAAAAACCCAACTAATCAATACGTTGACTAGATTTGACTCTCTGCCTTTCCCCTATTCACTTCTCTCTATTTCTGTCTTTGCCTCTCTCTCTTCCCCTCTCTCCTTCTCCCCTCTCTCTTTCTCTGTCTCTCATATATGTTTACTTATGTATGCAGGTGCATAAATATGTGCATATATACAAACATGTGCATTATGTATGTATACACAAGTATGTATGTATATACTTGCACACAATATATGGATACACCCACATACATATGTGTTGTATATATCTACACACATAAATATGTGTGTATACAAGTGCACATACATGTGTGTATGTATGTGTGCTCATGCATATAAAAACATAGGAGATTATCTATGTACATATTTGTAATAATATACACATGCATATATATTGTGCATGTCAATTAATAAACATTTATTAAGTATCTACTATGTGCCAGGCACTGTGTTAAGCATTGGGGATACAAAAAGAGGCAAAAGACAGTCCCTACCCTCAAAGAGCTTACAATCTAACGGGGGCAACAACATGTAAGCAAATATAAACAAAGCGAGCTATATACAGGATAAATAGAAAATAATTTAAAAAGGAAGGTACTAGAATTAAGAGGGGTTAGGGAAGGATTCCTGGAGAAGGTGGGATTTTATAGTTGGGACTGAAAGGAAGTCAGGGAGGTCAGTAGTTAGAGCAGAGGAGGGAGAGCATTCCAGGCATGAGAGACTGAAAAAATGCCTGGAGCAGAGAGAATGAGGGTCTTGTTCATGAAATAGCCAAGAGTCCAGTGTCACTGGAACAGAGAGTATGTGTCAAGAGTAAGGTGTAAGAAGACTGAAAAGGTAGGAAGTGGCTAGTTATGAATGCCTTTGAATGTCAAACAGAGCATTTTGTATTTGCTCCAGGAAGCAATAGGAAGTTACTGGAGTTTATGGAGGGGAGAGGGATAAGATCAGACTTGTGTTTTAGGAAAATCACTTCAGCAGCTGAATGCTGGATGGACTGGAGCAGGGAGAGACTTGTGGCAGGCAGACCCACCAGTAGGCTATTGCAATAATCAAGACATGAGGTGATGAGGGCCTGTACCAAAGTGATGTCAATGTCATAGAGAGGAGGGGGCATATTTGAGAGATGTTCCAAATGTAAAATTGGCAGGCTTTTCCAACAGCTTGGATATGGGGGTGAGAGATGGTAAGGAATGTAGGATAACTCTTAGGTTGTAAGCCTGAAGGACTAGGAGGTTGGTGTTGCCCTCTATAGCAATAAAGAAGGTAGAAGGCAGGGGGAGGGTTTATATACTTATAAGATTATAAGTTCTCTTTTGAACATATTGTGTTTCAGATGTCTACTGGACATCCAGTTTGAGATGTTTGAAAAGCATTTGGAGATGAAAGATTGGTGGTGAACAGAGAGCTTGGGGCAGGATAGGTAGATCTGAGAATCATCAACATAGAGATGGTAATTAAATCCATGGGTGCTAATGAGATCTCCAAGTGAAGTAGTAATAAAGGGAAAGGAGAAGAGGACCCAGGACAGAACCCTGAGGGACATCTATCATGTGTGACCTGCGTGAGAATCCAGCAAAGGAAACAGAGAAGGAGCAGTCATGTAGGTAGGAGAAGCAGGAGAAAGTGGTGTCCTGGAAACCTAGAGAGAAGAGAGTATCAAGGAGGAGAGAGTGATCAACAATGTCAAAGCCTGCAGAGAGGCCGAGGAGAATGAGGATTGGGAAAGGACATTGGATTTGATAACTAAGAAAGCATTAGTAACTTTGGAGAGAGTAATTTCAGTGGAATGGTAATCTGGGAGCCAGATTGTAAGGATTTAAGAAGGGAGTGAGAGGAGAGAAACTCATCATGTATTGTAGATGGCCTTCTTAAGGAATTTAGTCACAAAGGGCAGAAGAGATTAGGAGCATAGTTAGCCAAGGTGGAGTGTTCAAGAGGAGTTTTTCAGGATGGGAGAGACATGGGCATGTTTGCAGGCAGTAGGAAATCTATATTTACATATATGCAACATACACATACATGTATGTATGTTTGCATTAATGTTATACATTCTAAAATTGAATTCTCAATCCTAGATTCTAGCTGAGACTAAAGCATAGACCTTCACACCTAATGTTCCTTTTTGCTATATACCTTGTTAATCTCACACTATACCTTGAACTTTATACTGAGATCTTATTTTATTTTATTTTTTTGCCTGGCCCTGGAGAGCCACCATTCTGCATCTGTGGTTTGGGGCAGGTCTAGGAAAGTACAGACCCGTGAGAGGGCTAGCCACCGAGGCTGACATGTTCTATCACACTGCAGAGTATAGGCTTGCGAAGAGGATCAGGATCAGCAAACACCTAATTTGTCTCCATGCCTACCCCATAACCCAGGCTTCAGTCTTTGAAAAGTTCATCATGTTCTTTAGACCAAATATATTAACAAAAGATCAAGATAGAAATTTCATGAGCCCTTAAAGGAGGCAAGTCTTTGAGCTATTTTAAACACTTAATCTGAGTGGAAATAATAGCAAACACCAACAGAGAAGTGAGCCTCTGGAAAACTAATTTATGGGCACAGAAGAGGTTGTTTGTTCTAGTGGAAAGAAAACTGATCTTGGAATGGGGAATCTTGGAAACCAGTCTTGGCAAAAGTCAGTTTTGTGACCTTGGAAAAGTTCCTTAATGCCTATGCCTCACTTTCCTTGTAGATTTAGACCTGGAAAGGACCTCAGAGGTCATCTACTATAACCCTTTAATTTTACAGACAGGGAAACTGAGGTGCAGAGTCCAAAGTCATAAGTCAGTAAATGGTTGTATGGTGATTAGAATGAGGTTGTCTTATTTCAAATTCAGTGCTACTCCAACTATATCATACTGCCTACATTGATAAAAAGGTAATTATATTTGTCCCACCTATCTCACAGATTATCACTTCCTCAAAATGAATAAAATACATGGAAGGCAATCTTAAATAAAAAGCAATTTAGGTTATAACTATGAGTTCTTTTGGTCAAGTATACTAAATTAGGGTCATACTAGAACCAATTTGAACCAGCTCATGAGAATCAATTATTAAATTTTCAGTGTGACCATTCACACCTTAGAAATCAGCAAATAATATAAATCATTGTTTATTAAGTCTCCTATACTGAAGAAAGTGATGGAGAAAATGTTAGTAATGCAAATCAAACTTAAAAGTGTGCCATGAGTATATTTTGTGAGTGTATATGTGTGTGTGTGTGTGTGTGTGTGTGTGTGTGTATGTGTAAAGCTACTTGTTAAACATTTACCATCATACCCCTGATTAAACTGTTGGGATAGAAATCTTTTGGTTACATGAAAAGGGTCTCTAAGTATTATAATCTAAATTGTCGCCTAAATATGAAGGAGATGCAGTTCATAGGACTGTATAGCTAGTGTGCCTAGAACTAGCCCAGGTAGTAAGATGATACCTGAGTTTATGACAATGCCCAGGAATAAGGGGTGATGGTACCATGAGGCAGCTGGTGGGGCAGTGGGCAGAGCTTGGGGCCTAGAGTAAGGAAGATCTGCATTCAAATTCAGCCTCAAACACTTACCAGCTGTGTGATCTAGGGCAAGTCACTTAGCCACTATTTGCCTCAGTTTCTTCAACTAGGGAATGACTGAACAAGTTGTGATTTATGGTTGTGATGGAATTGTAATATGCTGTAAGAAATGATGAGCTTAACGATCTTAGAAAGGCATGGAAAGACGTGCATGAAATGATGAAGAGCAAGGGGAGCAGAACCAAGAAAATATTGTGTATAGTAACAGCAATATTGTTTTAAAAACAACTTTGAGCAACCAAGTAATTTTGACTATTATAAATACACAAATTATAAAGGATATATGAATAAATATGCTATCTACATCCAGAGAAAGAACTTATACATAAAAGTATATATAGAATAATTTTATATATATATGTCTATTTGTGTCTAATGGTAGGCATCTCTAGGGTGGGACAGGGAAAGGGAAGGAAAAAGGGAAAAAAATAAATTTACATGATAACTTCATTACATATTTAAAAGGAATAACAAGTTGCATGTAATAGATTTGCAGCTTCATGTGCAATCATCTTTTTTATTATACTGTGTTATAGAAATGCTTGTTTTATTCCATAAATTAAAAATGAAATAAATTAAAAAGCTTGAGTATAATAATAGCACTTTATTGTGAATATCAAATGAGAAATTTGTAAAACGAAGTGCTTAGTATAGTGCCTAGCACATAGTAGGCACTATATGAATATTTATTCTCTTCCCTTCCCCTTGCCCCCTTTGTTCTGCCTTGATCAGATCAAATGAGATTGTTGTTCAGTCATTCCTTACTTGATCCTTCCTTCCCTTCTGTCATCCAATATTTCTTCTTTCTGGCTAAATTTCTTGGGAAGTCCATCTACAATAGATACCTCTGTGTCCTCTCCTCTCAACTGTCTTCTTAACCACTACAATCTGTCCTCTGACCTCATCATTTCAGCAAAATTGCTCTTTCCAATGTTACCAATGATCTTTCAGTTGCCAAATCCAATGGTGTTTTCTCAGTTCTCATTCTCCATGATCTCTCTGCAGCCTTTGACACTTTGATCACTCTCTCCTCCTTGATACTCTCTTCTCTCTAGGTTTTTGGGACACTATTCTCTCCTGGATCTTGAATAATCTGACACCTCTTTTTCTTTTATTTTATTTAGTATTTCATTTTTTCCCCCAATTACATCTAAAAATAATTTTCAACATTCTTTTTTTTTTTAAGAATTTGAGTTTTGGGGCAGAGCCAAGACAGTGGAGTAAAAGCAGTGACTTGATTGAGCTCTCCCCCAAATCCCTCCAAATACTTGTAAACAATGGCTCCAAACAAATTCTAGAGTAGCAGAACCCACAAAAAGACAGAGTAAAACAAATTTCCAGCCCTAGACAACCTTGATGGTTGATGGGGAAAGATCTTTTGCACCAGATTGGGAGAGGAACACAGTTCAGCGTGGGCTGGCAGGCAAAGACTGGGTATTAGTAAACCTAGAGCAGGCCTCAGGGGGCTGAATCACTAGCAATTGTAATGGTTTCCAGACTTCTCAACCCACAAACACCAAAGACAACTTAGAAGGTCAGTAGGAAAGGTCTCTTAGACCTAGGTGAGAGAAGAGCATGGTCCAGCCCCAGTCCTGGCACAGTCCTGGGGCACCAGCAGCTTCCGGAGCTCTTGACCCACAGAAGGTGGAGGGATCAAGTGGCTGATCAGAGGGGGATTGCAGGGATCTCTTTGCTGGTGCTGAGGCAGGATTCTCTTCCTTTGCTCATGCTTAGATCTGGGTCACAGTTCTGGGTGGTGGTCCTAGGGCGAGGAGGAGCATTAGCATGGTGGAACTTGCAGTGGTGGTGGAGAGGAAATCCTCCTCACAGTTCCAAGGCAGAAAAGAGTGCTTGTGGTCACTCATAGACCAGAGCACAGGCCAGGAAAGGAGTAAACACCTCACCTTTGATCATACCACATGGAAAAACTGAAAATTTCCAGGCCCCTAGAAGTATCTCTGAAAACAGCTGCACAAAACCCTGAATCTTGGGACAGCACATTCTCCACACTGGAAGCAGACTTCTACCTTAACAGAGTTTAAAAGTCAAGTAATTTACTGGGAACATGAGCAAACAGTACAAAAAAAAGTCAGATCATAGAATCTTTCTTTGGTGATAAAGAAGATCAAAATATACAACCAGAGGAAGACAACAAAATCAAAGCTCCTACATCCAAAGCCTCCAAGAAAAATGTGAATCAGTCCTAGGCCATAGAAGAGCTCAAAAAGGATTTTGAGAAGCAAGTAAGAGAAGTAGAGGAAAACTGGGAAGAGAAATTAGAATGATTCAAGAAAATTGTGAAAAACAAGTCAATAGCTTGCTAAAGGAGACCCCAAAAAAATACTGAAGAAAATAACACCTTAAAAAATAGCCTAACCCAAATGGCAAAAGAGGTCTAAAAAGCCAATGAGGAAAAGAATGCTATGAAAAGCAGAACTAGCCAAATGGAAAAGAAAGTCCAAAAGCTCACTGAAGAAAATAATTTTTTAAAAATTAGAATAGAGCAATTGGAAGCTAGGGATTTTAAGAGAAACCAAGACAATGTAAAACAAATCCAAAAGAATCAGAAAATAGAAGACAATGTGAAATATTTCATTGGAAAAACAACTGACCTGGAAAATAGATCCAGGAGAGATAATTTAAAAATTATTGGACTTTCTGAAATCCATGATCAAAAAAAGAGCCTAGATATCATCTTTCAAGAAATTATCAAGGGGGGCAGCTAGGTGGCACAGTGGGTAGAGCACCAGCTCTGAAGTCAGGAGGACTTGAGTTCAAATGCGGCCTCAGACCAAACACTTGACACTTAATAGCTGTGTGACCCTGGGCAAAGAAATTATCAAGGAAAATTGCCCTCATATTCTAGAACCAAAGGTTAAAATAGAAATTGAAAGAATCCACTGATCACCTCCTGAAAGAGATCCCCAAAGAAAAACTCCTAGGAATATTATAGCCAAATTCCACAGTTTCCAGGTCTAGGAGAAAATATTGCAAGCAACCAGAAAGAAACAATTCAAGTATCATGGAAACACAATCAAAATAACACAAAATTTAGCAGCTTTTACATTAAGGGACCAGAGAGCTTAGAATATGATATTTTGGAGGTCAAAGGAGCTAGGATTGAAACCAAGAATCACCTACCCAGCAAAACTGAGTATAATCCTTCAGGGGAAAAAATGGAAAATCAGTGAAATAGAGGATTTTTAAGCATTCTTGATGAAAAGACCAGAGCTGAATAGAAAATTCAACTTGCAAATACAAGACTCAAGAGAAGCATGAAAAAGGTAAACAGGAAAGAGAAATCATAAGTGATTTATTAAAGTTGAACTGTTTACATTCCTACCTGGAAAGATGATATTTGTAACTCATGAGATCTTTCTTAGTATTAGGGTAGTTGGAGGGAATATATATATATAGACAGAAGGCAAAGGGTGAGTTGAATATGAAGGGATGATATCTAAAAAATAAAATTAAGTGGTGTGAGATGATTGTACTGGATGAAGGACAGAGGCAGAAATAGAATGGGGTAAATTATCTTACATAAAGGAGGGAAGAAAAAGCTTTTACCATGAAGGGGAAGAGAGGGGAGATGAGAGGGAACGAATGAATCTTACTCTCATTATATTTGGCTTAAGGAAGGAACAACATACACACTCAATTGGGTATGGACATTTATCTTACCGTACAGCAAAATAGGGGGGAAGGGGATAAGAGGCAGGGATGATAAAAGGGAGGGTAGGTTGGGGAAGAAGGTAATCAGAAGCAAGAACTTTTGAAAAGGGGCAGGGTCAAAGCAGAGAATAGAATAACTGGGGGTGGGATAGGATGAAGGGAAATATAGTTAGTTTTTCCCAATATGGCTATTATGGAAATGTTATGCATGACTATACATGTATAACCTGTATCAAGTTGCTTGTCTTCTCAATGAGGGTTGGTGGACAGGAAGGAAGGGAGAGAATTTGGAACCCAAAGTTTTAAAAACAAATGTTAAAATTGTTTTTACACAAAACTGGGAAATAAGATATACAGGCAATGGGAAAAAAGGAACCATCATTTTATCTCTCATTAAGCACCAATTTATTTCCCTCTTCTTGTTTACAAATGCCTGACACTGAATAAAGAATCCATCTGCTAAAAAAAAAAAAATTTGAGTTCCAAATTCTTACCTTCCCATACTTCCCCCTCCCTGAGACAGTAAACAATTTGATAGAGGTTATTTATATGCAGCCATACAAAACATATTTCTGCATTAGAAATGCTGTGAAAGAAAACAGACACCCCTTCCCCCAAGAAAAATAAAGAAAAAAAAAGGATGCTTCAATCTGCTTTCAGACTTGATCTGTTCTTTTTCTGGGGATGTATAACATTTTTTCATCATAAATCCTTCAGAGTTGTCTTGGATCATTGTATTACTGAGAATAGCTAAGTCATTTGCAGTTGACCATCATATGACATTGCTGTTACTGTGTATATTGTTTTCCTGGTTCTGTTATTTCACTTTGCATCAGTTCATGTAAGTCTTTCCAGGTTTTTTCAGAGAGAATCCTGCTTGTCATTTCTTGTGGCACAATAGTATTCTATCACAATCATATACCATAACTTGTTCAGCCATTCCTCAATTAATGGGCAATTTTTTTTTTGCCACCAGAAAAGAGCTACTATAAATAGTTTTGTACATATAGGTCCTTTTTTTTAATGTCTTTGGGATACAAACCTAGTAGTGGTATTACCGAGTTGAAGAGTAGGCATGGTTTTATAGTGTTTTGGGCATAGTTCAAATTGCTCTACAGAATGGTTGAATAAGTTCACAACTCCACCAATAGAACATTAGTGTCTCAATTTTCCCCACATCCCCTCTAACATTTGTCATTTTCCTTTTCTGTCATATTAGCCAATCTGTTAGGTGTGAGGTAGTACCTCAGACCTGTTTTAATTTGCACTTTTTTAATCAATTGTGATTTACAGCATTTTGCATGTGGCTATAGCTCTTATTATTTCATCTGAAAACAGCCTGCACATATCCTTTGACTATTTATCAGTTGGGGACATTTTTTAATTTTTGTGCTTCTTTTTCCATTTGGCCAATTCTGCTTTTCAAGACATTCTTCTCCTCATTGGATTTTTGCTGTCTATTACCATTTGGCCTCTTGTCTTTTTTTTTAAGGTATTATTTTCTTCAGTATTTTTTGTGCCCTCTTTACCAAGTTATTGACTTTTTCCTCACAATTTTCTTGCATCGCTCTCATTACTTTTTTTTTCCATTTTTTCCTTTATTTCTCTTATTTGATTTTTAAAGTTCTTTTTGAGTGTTTCAATGGCCTGACACCAATTCACATTTTTCTTTGAGACTTTGGATGTAGCAGTTTTGACTTTGTTGTCTTCTTCTGAATTGGTGTTTTGTTCTTCCCTGTCACCATAGTAACTTTCTATCGTCAGAATCTTTGTTGTTGTTGTTTACTCATTTTTTCCAGCCTATTTATTGACTTTTTACTTTATATTAAAGTTGGGCTCTGCTCCTGGGGTGGAGGGAACACTGTCCCAAACTTCAGGTTTTTTGTGTAGCTGTTTTCAGAGCAAGTTCTGGGGGTCTGTAAGCTTTTAGTTCTTCCAAAGCGGTATGATCTAAGGAGAGGTGTATTTGTTACTCTCCTGGCTTGTGCTCTGGTCTATGAGTGACCATAAGCACTCTTTTCTGTCCTGGAACTGTGCCCAGGGTCCCCATTCTCCTGCTGCCACAAGCTCTGGTGTGCTAGTGCTCCTCTTCACCCTGGGATTGCCACTTGGATCTGAATATGAGCAATGCAACAGAGTCTTGTGCTCAGTGCCAGCAGAAGAAACCCTGTAATCTCCTTCTGACCAGTTGTCTGATTCCATTACCATCTGTGGCCTGAGAGGTCCAGAATCTGCTGTTGTTGCTGCTGACTCAGTTGCCCTCTGGGCATGCTACCGGTTGCTAGTATAGCCTTTGCTCCACTCATACCCCAGTGTGATAGACTTTCCTACAAACTTTTAAAGTTATCTTGGGCTGGAAAATTGTTTCACCCTTTCATGAGTTCTGCCACTCCAGAATTTGTGTTGAAGCATTATTTAAAGTTGTTTGTAGGGAAATTTGGGAGAGTTCAGGTGAGTCCTTGCTTTTTCTCCACCTTCTTGGCTCTGCCCCCTTGCCCTGACTCCTTTTTCTTAGTCTCCTTTGCTGGATTCTCACCCATGTCATGCTCACTAACTGTGTTTGTCCCACAGGGCTCTATCTGGAGCCCTCTTTATATCCTACTGCCTTCAGAAGTGGAAGAGTCTTCCTTGGTGATTTTCCAGTAGAAACTGGGTGACCAGTTGTTGGATATGCCATAGTAGGAATTCCTTTTAGTTATAGGTTGGACTAGAAATCCCCTATCATTCTTTCTTACTCCAAAATTCTGTTATTATTTGATAAAATGACCTCAGTTTCTTCCACTCTAGAATAGGGACAATAATACTTGAAATTTTTTAAAATTTATTTTATTCTGAACTTAAGGAATACAACAAAAATTTCCATAACAGTATAGAAAAAAAGATTATTGTATATAAAAGTGCAAATCTATTATATGTATATATACACACACATATATATAACTCAATGACATTTAAAGAAGCATTGTATCATTATAACATATTATAACATTGTTATGATTTTATATAAAAGTACAAATCGATTATGTACAACTTACTATTCCTTTAAAATATATAATGAAATTAATGTAAAATTTTTTCTTTTTTTTCCTTCCCTTCCCTGCCCTAGAAATGCTACCATTAGACACAAAGAAATATATATATATGTATATATATATATATATATATATATGGAAAACCACTCTAAACATACTTCTATTTATCAGTTCTTTTTCTAGATGCAGATAGCATCTTCCTTCATATGTCCTTTGTAATTAATATAGGTATTTGTAATAGTCAAAATGACTTAGTCACCCAAAGTTGTTCTTAAAACAATATTGCTGTTACTGCATACAAAATTCCGTTGGTTCTTCTCATTTCATTCTTTATTATTTCATGCAAGTCTATCCATGCTTTTCTAAGATAATTGGGCTCATCATTTCTTAGTTTCATGGTAGTATTCCATCATGAACATATACCACAACTTGTTTAGCCATTCCCTAATTGATGAACATCCCAGCAATTTTCAGTTCTTTGCTACCACAAAGAGAGCTGCTTTAAATATTTTAGAACATACAGGTTCTTTACCTTTTCCCCTAATCATCTTGGTAAGCAGACCTAGTAGTGGTATTGCAGGGTCAAAGGGTATAGGCAGTCTAATAACTCTTTGGGCATAATTTCAGATTGCTCTTCAAAATAGTTGAATCAGTTCACAGTTCCACCGACACTGAATTATTTTTCCATATCTCCTCCAACATTTGTCACTTTCTTCTTCTATCATTTTAGACAGTCTGGTAGGTATAAAATGAAATCTCAAGGTTGTTTTAATTTGCATTTCTCTAATCAATAATAATGATTTAGAACATTTTTTTCATATGCCTATAAATTATTATTTTTTTTGTTGGAAAACTGCCTATTCATATCCTTTGACCATTTATCAATTGGGGAATGGCTTGTATTCTTATAGATTTGACCAAGGACAGTAATACTTTTTGTGCCTTTCTCATAGGTAGGGTTGTTACTAGAATCAAATGAAGACAGATATAAATATTAATAATAACAGTAATAATAACATTATTATTAATGATATTGAAAATGAAGGGAAAAGTGACTCACCAAAGATCATTATTTATCATTTCTGATCTGGAGTATCCCTTGGTGACTCAAACTGGGGATGGTACCCAGTTATCTAGTTACTATTGGTAAGCCAGTTATAAAATCCTATATGATCTGTTTTGATTGACACTCTGTCTGAAACTCAATGACATTTTAAAGAGGCATTAATTATAACATTATAACATATTATAACATTTATTATGAGAACTATATGTTCTTTTTGAGGTTTTACTCATTCTTCCTTCTGGTTTTAGCATTCTCTCTGATGATTTAATTGCTTGTGTGTTGTATTTTTATTGATACATTTTGTCTTGATATCTTTGGTGTTTTGGCCTTTTCTTATATTCCTGAATCACTCACTTTCTGGCTCCTATCTCTTTGTTGATTGGTAGACCCCTGAATTTGGACTGCAAGGTTACCTCTGACTCTTCAGTTGGTTGGATATACCTTGGGAGGATGAGGTGCAAAATTGGTCCTAGGTAGGTTTCAGTTCCCCTTAGGTCTGGCAGAAGAGCTCATGCTTGCAGCTCACCTGATTCCTCTGCTCTCTTCTTTTCATGAAGCTGGGCAAAACCAACATCTATCATTTCTTGTGGGCTTGGGAAATAATAAGCGTCTGAGACTGGATTTGAACTTAGGTTTTCTTTACTCCAGGTTTAGGGTTCTATCCATGGAGCCAGTTACCTTCCCTAAATCATTATATCAATACACCATTTAACTTTCTTCTGCTCTCTTCTTTGCATTTTAAAAATGTTTCATTAATGCTATTCTTCTTTTCTTTTTTGAATAAGATTCTCCTATTCCCCTGAAATCCCTTCCTCCCATGAAAGTCTTCCCTTGTAACATAACTATAGTCAAGCAAAAATAAGTTTGCATTTTATTGGTCATGTCTGAAAATATATGTCTCATTTTTCATCTACTGTCCATTACCTCTCCAATAAGAGGTGAGAAGCATCTGACGAACAGAAGCTTAATTCCAACCTTGGACTGGCTGACTGAAAATCTGTGGACCCTTGCCCTTTCTTACTTTTAAAATAGAGTAGATTCTTATCCATCTTTTTGGGGGTGGTCCTTCTTAAAGACAGGGAGATGGACATCATGTCCTTTCCCAGACCCCTGAAGCCCGAGAATTCTTTGCTTTTCTTCTTATGTATTGAACAATCATACTTCACTTCCACATAAAAGCAAGAGATGAGCTTTGCTACAATTTCTCAATAAGAAAGGAAATGACTTAGCTCTTGAGTAGATCACTGTTTTGCTCATTTGCTGATTGCCTGAGGGATCTCTTATACTTTTCAGTTTTGAAAAATATTCAGTATTTCAGATCTGTTTCATCAATCTCACCAACCTACTGTCAGCCACAACTACAGTGGTTGCCATCCCCAACTATGCAGTGCCTTAGGGTGATATTGCTGTCCCTAAGTTTCATGTGCTGTGACATTTTGTAATTAGGAGAAGCCTGGTCGGTCAGGCATGTGGCATACATTCAGAAGCCTTAGCAGAGGCCAAGGCACATCTCAGGATGGCTTTCTGGCTGTGATGGACCTGCTCAGCTGCAGCCCATATCAGGCCAAAGCTCCTAGCGTGGCATTTGCTGAGCCACCTGCCTGAAAGGACTCTGGTCTCAGGTTTCCTAAGAGCAGTTTCTGATTAGTTAGGAATCCGCAACCTTTTGAACACAGCAACTTAGAGGTCTAAATTACAAGGATAACCTTGTGGTTTTCAATAGACCCAGACACTTTTGTAAATCCTGGTTGGGGCTGAATATGAGTGTACCTTTGGGACCAAATGGGACTAAAGAATGCAAACCTAGAGATTCCCTGTCTTGTAGGCAGTAGAATGAATGTTGAGTTCTCTTTTCCACTGCCAGCCAGCCCTGGAGAAGAGAAAGAAAGGTGTTCTTTCTCATAAAGAGCAGTCCCCTGCTTCCTCCTGACCTGGACACACACACACATGTATACACATACATATCTCTGATCACTTATTGTGAAGGGCCTACTTCAACTAGAGGGCTTATAGGATGATCTCTAATCCTTTTTAAAATATTTTATTCTTTTGTCACCTTTATTTACAAACATATCCTTCTCCCTTCACATCTTCCTGTCAGGAAACCTTCTCCTGTAGCAGAATTCAAAAGAAAGAAAATAAGACAGTTTATCAAAACTCACCAACATATTAACTGAAACTGAAAATGTGAAATATTCCATATTTGATATCCCCTATATCTATCTTCTTGGAGTTTCTTTTTAAATGTTGCTGTGATTCCATCCTTGTTCCTCTTGACTCCACAGGGTTAAACTAGCAGCAGTGATTGGAAATTGCAAGGGAGGTAGATTTTAGCTTGGTATCAGAAAAAACCATCCTAATAATTAGAGTTGGCTCAGAGTAGATTGGGCTACCCTTTCCTAGAGATCTTCAAGCAAGGGCTTGAAGATGTTGTAGAAGGAACCTTAGAGATAATCTAATCCAACCCTTACTTGAAGTGGGATCCTTGGTACAATAACTATAACAAGTGGCCATTGAGACTTTGCTTCAAGATGTCACTCCCTGCCAAGGTAGACCATTCCATTTTGTTCAGCCTCTGCCTAAAGATGGTCAGTGATAGGAAGAGTTGTAATTAGGAATTTTTCCACCTGGGGAAAATAATCAGGGATGGGGAGGGGAGGACAGACACAAAGAACAGTCTAACAAGAATGAGAGCATTTACTAGTACAGAATGGAGAGAGAGACAGAGACAGAGAGAGAGACAGAGAGAGAGAGAGAAAGAGAGAGCACAGTCTGCCCCAGAGAGTTCAGTAGGAGTTCAGGGGAAAGGCAGGCTCTGGGAGAGTGGCACCCCAGTGACTGGACTCTGGGATTGGTGATCCCTGAGTCAAGCTGCATGACACAGCCCACAGAAGGACTGTCAGGCATGGGGATGAGGGTTTTCAAATTACCACAGGGATATCAAAGAAATCTGTACCCTGTGGCAAAGCTTCAGTCACCCTACCTTAGTTATAGCTCTGGCGGTATGTAACTTACTAAGGCAATCTCATTCTGCTTTTGGCGTGGCTTTAATTATTAAGTAGTTTTTCTTTGTATTTAAACACACACAGATATATTCTAAGGCATAGAAATTATACATATGTGTATATATATGCATATGCAGTCATATAAACTATATATGTGTATATATGTTTGTATGTATGTATGTATTTATTTCCTATTTGCTCATAAACTCCACTCCATTGCAGCCTTATCTGATCCCCTCTCTAAATGAAAGGGTATCCTCTCTCCTCAAAGTTTCCTAGAATACATTGTATGTGTTCCCTTGCCCTCAACCCTCTCCATCACTTATTGTACTTATCTGTGTGTACCTGAAGAAGATACTCCTTTAAGTAAGAATTATGGAATTCTGTCATTTTCTTTTTTTGTATCCCCAGTACCTTTTACATTGTAGGTACTCAATAAGTGCGTGTCCAATGACTCAGGTGCATCCTCTGTTCTGAAAAGACATATGTGTGCATTCCAGCAAGACCAAAACCACCATCATCATGAAATCAAATTCTGGCTTTCAGTAAAAACACTGAGGCAGAGCAGCATATTGGACTGAGAGCTGGTTTTGCAGTAAGGAAGCTCTGGTGAATCCTGTCTCTGTCACAACATTGCTCTTTGATTTTGATAATGGTACTTAACTTCTTGGTACCCTAAGCAACTATCTAAAGCTATATATTGCAGAGCAAATGTAGATCTGTATTGGCAGACTTTTTCTGATTGGGAGTTATTTATACCAACAAAATCCTAGGTCCTTTCCTCCTCAAACAAACAAACAAACAAACAAACAAACAAAACAAAACGAAAACCAGAAAACCAAGGAGTACCCAGTACTTTCATCCATTATGCCTTTCCCTCATCCCAAGGTTACCTTGCATCTGTTTTTTTTTTTTTTATATTTCCACATATGTGCATGTTATCTTCCCTGTAAGAAGGTAAAGTCCTTGAGGGAAGAGAATGCTTTACTCTTGACATTGTATGCCTATTGCCCAACACAATGTCTGGCATAAATCGTTGCTTAATAAGTAATAGTTTATCATTGTTAATTTTCTAGTTAACCCTGATTTTTAAGCATTTCTAAATCTATACACTTTTTCTTTTTAAAAACAATTTCCTTCTTAACTATTGTGATTTTCATTATTATTATTTTACAGATATCAACAAACATGAGCATTTCCCTATTCAAAGAAGAGCGGAAAAAGAGAACTGTATGTGAAGCTACAAATCTCTACTGAATATCTTTAGAAAAATATTTCAAATTCAATTTAAACATTGCCAAGCTTGTCTGTCCTCTTCAAAACTACTTTCTACTCTCCTGTTTATTTTTAAATGATTCTTTGATGCTCTTTTCTTTCTTTTCTTCCTTTCCCTGATCCCTATGTTAACTATATCTTGACTCCCCTCAATTCTGACCTTTCAAAAAAAATACAAAAGCCCTCCTTTGTAACAAGGAATATGCACCATTATGGAGAAAAAAAATCAATTTCCCTTCTACACTTATGGAAAACTCTAGCAAGCTGCCTATGACCAATTCTTCTGGAATCCTACCAACTATTAATGTAGGGCCTCTGCTGGCTTTGACATAGGGCTCATGTTATCTATAGATAGGATCCTGTGGTTTCCACAGCAATGATCCTCATTATACAAGAATGCTGGGAAGGGACTGAAGTATTTCTGAGCTTAACAAAGAATCCTAACTTCTCAAAATAATCATTCCTCTTGTGAGGCATAAGCGACACACTCCTCTAGGAATTTGAAAGAGGGGAAAATTATAAATAGATTTACCTTAAGTCCTTCCTTTGCTGCAGATGACATATTTCTTGGTGCAGTTGCAAATGGATGCTATTCTACTATGAAACAATAAATTAACAAGCATTTATTGAGCACTTACTATGTGCCAGGCACTGAGCTAAGTGCTGGGAAAACAAATAGGAGCACAAAGAAGATAGTCTTTGCCCCCAAGGAACTTACATTCTGACTTATTTAATATATTTGTTAGCTTTATACTTAGTATATATACATATATTTATATGTACTTGCCTTCCTCCTTAGAATATAAGGTTATTGAATTGAGGATATAAGTACAAAGAATGAAAAAATCCCTACCCTTAAAGACTTTATATTTTAATGGGGGTGATGAGCATACATAAAAATATTTTGTTAGTTGTTCACTTGTGTCTGACTCTTCATGATCCATTTGGGTTTTTCTTGGCAAAGATACTGGAGTGGTTTGCCATTTCTTCTTCAGCTCATTTTACAGAGGAGGAAACTGAGGCAAACATTGTTAAGTGATTTTCCCAGGGTCACACAGACAGTAAGTATCTGAGGCTGGATTTGAACTTAAGAAGAGAAGTCTTCCTGACTCCAGGTTCAGCACTTTACCCACTGTGCCACTTAGCTGCACCACACATAAAAATACATACAGCACAAATATCAGGTTAACATTATGGACCCCTCTGGCAGTCCATTGATGCCTATAGACCCCTTCTCAAAATAATGTGTTTCTCATCCAAGTTCATAGACCCCCCCCAAAAAAATCTGTCCATGGACTCCTTAGGGGTTTGTGGAAAAGATCAATCCCTCATTTTACAGAAAAGAAAACTGAGACCTAGAGACTTGACATTTAACTATTTTACTTACAATCATCTAAAACATTTGTGGCACAGATAGGATTTCCCAAGTTTCCTGACTCTCACTTCAGTGTTTTTTCTGTTCAACTAAGCTGCCATATATTCTCCATGGCAAGATTGCAAAAGTGTGAACAAGAATTCCATGAAACTGGTCTTAATATTTTATGGTAGTACAATACAAAAGAAAACAGCAACTGTGAATGAAATCTACAGAGGGCGCAAAACTTTTCTTCTAGTTAACAATCTCAAACTCTGATAGAGGGTAGAAGAAGATTAGTTATGTCTTCCCTAAAACTGGCTTAGATTTGTGGTATGGAGTCTAGACTAGAGTGGGCTTAGTGTCCCTTGACTTTTGACAGATACCCATGGAGACAAGAGGGAGGGCCTCAGAAGAGTTTCAAATTGGAAGGGAATTTAAAAGTTGCCTACTTCAACTTCCTTATTTTACAAATGAAGAAACTAAGTTCCAGAGATGTTAACTTACAGTCCAATTGGTAGTAGGTAACAAAGCTGGATTTCTGATTCAGAACTTTGGGCTCTAAATCTAGCTTTTTTTTTTTCACAAGCATCATGTAAACACATATATCCCTGATTCTGTGACACACACTCATCAGTACTCAAATTATTCAGTGTTTTCTTTCCTCAAACCTCAGGCAGTTTACAGTATGTCCTGGCACACGAGGTTTCCCCTGGGTTACACATAAAATAGGGAAACATAAACAGATACTCAGGAAAAGACACCCAAGAATACTTTATCTTTGTTCCTGTACTGCTCTGTTGCAAAGAATATCACGCAGCTCACTGTTGTCTCCTTTCTTGGACAGCCAATTCCTTAGGCAGTGGAATGGACCAGTCTATCACAGCAATATGGATAGTTTACTTCTGTGTGCATTGATCTTCTTATAGAAAGCCTCAGAGGCAGAGAAGCTGGGTGAAATAAAAGAAGAGAGCAGTGTGACAGATTAGATAAGGAAGAAATAGGAATAATTTTAAAAAAAATTAATTTATTTATTTTTAATTTTTGACTTTCACTTCCATAAGATTTTGAGTTCTAAATTTTCTTCCCCTTCCTCTTCTCCCCCTCCCCAAGATGGTGTGCAATCTGCTATAGGCTCTACTCAATTAAGCTGCCATATACATCCATATTAAACATATTTTCACATTAGTCATGTTGTAAAGAAGAGTTAGAACCAATGTGAGAAACCACAAGAAAGAAGAAACAGAACAAACAACAAAAAAAAAAGAGAGAGGGAGCGAATAGTATGCTTCCATCTGCATTCAGACTCCACAGTTCTTTTTCTGGATGTGGATAGCATTTTCTATCATAAGTCTTTTGGAATTGTCTTAGATCCTTGCATTACTGAGAAGAGCTAAGTCTATCAAAGTTAGTCATCGCACAATGTTGCCGTTACTGTGTACAATGTTCTCCTGGTAAACAGAAATAATTTAACTCAATAATCCTGTCTTCAATAAATTTGCGAGAGTAAATTACTTAAGAAAGAATTTGCAATTTGAAAAATAATTGCTGGGAACACTAGAAAGCAGTCTGGCAGAAATTAGTTTTAGAACATCTTCTACCATATATCATAAGCAATGACATGAGCAGAATAGTAAAGGCAACTTTCACAGCTATGGTTGGGGGGAGGGGTAAATTCTTTTTTTAAATATATTTTTATTTTTGAATTACATGTAAAAATTTTAACATTTTTTTAAATTTGAGCTTTAAATTCTTTAACTCTTCCTTGAGAAGGCAAGCAATGTGATTTTGATTATATATGAAGTTATGCAAAACATATTTCCATATTTAGCTATGTAGCAAAAGAAAATACTGACAAAAAAAGGAGAAGCATAAAGAAAGTAAAAAAAAACATATGCTTCAATATTCAATCACTTATCAGTTCTCTCTCTGGAGGTGGATAGCATTTTTCATCATGGGTCTTTTGGAATTGTCTTGGATCATTGTCTTGATCAGAGTAGATAAATCTTTCACAGTTGATCATCATTACAATATTGCTGTTACTGTGTACAATGTTCTCCTGGTTCTGCTCACTTCACTTTGCATCAGTTCACATAAGTCTTCCCAGGTTTTTCTGAAACCATCTAGGAGATGAATTCTTAACTAAAACAAAATGAATGTGATTGGGACAAGAAAGGAAGAAGACACTGAGAAAGAAAAAAAATTTGCTTCATATATCTCTTAAGGGCTTGATATCTAAGCTGCATAAAGAATTAACACAAATATTTAACTAAAATTCATTTTCCAATTGCTAAATAGTCAAAGATTTGAAAAAAAAAGAATTCTAAAAAGAATGGCTAAATATTAACAAAAATGTGAAAGAAGATCCAAATCACTAATAATAAGAGAAATGCAAATCTAAACAACTGTGAAGTTTTTCCTCACACCTAGAAAATCTAGCAAACGTGACAAAAGATCTGTGTTCAAATCCAGCCTCAGACACTTATTAGATCTGTGATCCTGAGCAAGTAATTTAACCTCTGTCTGCTTCAGTTTCTTCATCTGTAAAATGGGAATGATAGTAGCATGTATCTCCTATGGCTGTTGTAAGGATCAAATGAGATAATATTTGTGGCACGTTGTATGTGCTACATAAATATTGTTATTCCTAACAATAACTTATTATTGTTGGTAATAACAAGAGCTAACATTTATATTTTTATTGTTGTTGTTGTGCTCACTGGCACAGTGGATAGGGTCCCAGGCCTGGAGTCAAGAAGACCTGCATTCAAATCTGGCCTCAGATATTAACTAGCTGTGTGACCCTGGACCAGCCACTTAACCCTGTTTACCTCAATTTCTTCATCTGTAAAATGAGCTGGAGTATTCACTATCTTTGCCAAGAAAATCCCAAATGGGGTCACAAAGAGTCAGACACACCTCACAGACTGACCAACAGCAACAAAGTAGGTGCTATGGGTCCTACTATTAACATTGATTAGTGCCTATTATTATTAACAATAATAATAAGAATAAATCAAACTCAATGCAGGAAATTATAATCACAAAACTTGGCCTCAAATAAGATACAAGATAAGACATCTTATCCTCTTCTTTGTAGAGGCAAGAGACTCTGGGCGTAGAATGTTGCATTCAGTATAATGTTGTGTTTGGTTAATGTTGGATAGTTTTACTGACTTTTTTTTTTCTTTATTATAAAGGATGGCTTTCTGAGAGGAAGAGGGGGAAGGATATTGGAAAATATAGGTGATATAAAAACAGAAATTATTAACAAAATTAAAAAAAATTGTATATTAAAGAAGAGTCCTTCTTGCTCCTTTTGGAGCTCTTAGCTGGAGGTACAGTTGATAGCTAAGTAGTGAAATAGCCCGAAGACATGGAGCAGGAGGGTAAGGAGGAGGCTGGGGAAGAAGGACCTGGCACTTTGCCCCTGTCCATGGAATCTCCAACACATAGTCCTTTTTGCATGGTTCATATAAATTTGCTCTGACCTAAGTCAGTAGATGATCAAATAGTTAAACCATGTAATGTAGACTAGGAGGGTCATTTGAAGAGTTGCCCCTGCACATTATAACCAGATGTTCATGAGATCATGCAACTTCCCTAACAGTCATTCCCCATTCATTTCCCAGATCTGATTAGCCATACCCAAACCTTGAAAAAATAATTTTAAATGGCTGCTTGCCAGATAGTCAAAGCAGCTGCCATATATACATGATTTTTTTAATCGAAAAAATTTCATTTTGATCTAGTCAACAAGTTTAATTAAACCCAGGAAGAGACCACCAACTTTATATTGCCAGGAAACTGTTAAACCAAATTAAACCAAATAGCCAAAGAGTGATTGTAGTTGTACCAGATACAACCATACACTTTTAAAATGTATCATCGATTGAAAGGGGCTCATGATTTAACATTAGCAGCTTAACACAAATGTCTGTAATATCCGATTGGAGTTTTGTTTAATTATGCCTTCAGTTATTCAGCTGTATTCAGTGTATATAACGTACTTTTGACTTTTCTTTTTCTATGCTGCCTTATAGGACCATAGATTTAGATCTGGGAGGCAATTAGAGTCTACCTAGACCCAAACCTTTCATTTTACAAGTGAGGCAACTGAAGTCTGCGAGTAGTTAATTTACTTATCCAAGCTCACACAGATTAAGTATAGAACACCTATTTGAATCCAGCTCCTTTGACTCCAGACGGGTTTCATACTAGTATTTCCATGTCTTTGAATTCTTCTTACTAGTTATTCCTTATAGTTATTGCTAATATTTCTGTGGGCACTATATACTGTGACCTGATAGAGACTTCACTTTTGTACTTGAGGTTCCTGCCCTGAAAACTCCCCAGAACTCTCACTCTAGGCATTCCTTTGCAATCTCTCAAGGCAGGAGAATGCTACAGACTTCTATCTAACAGGAAGGACAAGACTAGGAGTCTACTTACAGAAGGACCCAGAAAACATAAGCCAGTGAACTCTGGAAAACCCTGCTTTCTAGTCAGGGCTCTGTAAACCACAGCCAAAGTGGTAAAAGTCTACTTACAAGCAGTGTGGTAACAAGGGTAAACCTCTGGGGCTTTGCTCCAGGGTGCTGATATCTTGAGTGGAGGGAGATTACATTTCCTTCCAGAGAGACGCATTTCTTTAGATTCCTCTTCAACTCCCACTCCCTCACACCCATCTTTGTCCTGTCTGGGGCCTCAGGATCTCCCTCCCCTCCTAAGCCCATGCCTCCATTCTTATTGTCCGTTGTGTGGGTGCTTCTCTCTGAGGCCTTGCTTTCTTCCTCCCCCTCCTCCCTTCTCTTGGTACAATTGTACCTGTGGTTAAACTTCATGCCGCCATTACTGCTTTGACCTCCCCCAAAAAACCAACCAACCAACCAAACAATTTTTGTCCCAGGTGAAAGAGTTCCTTATGATGCTCCTCTGCTCTCAAGTATTTGACTCCAGGTTATTAAACTTGGATCCTGATGCTTGGATTTACAGATTTCTAGGCTAAAATTTATAGCTAATAGCCGTGAGTAAATTGTTAATTATATCCTCAGAGCCCTGATGATATCACCTGGCAATGAAAACACACAACTCAGATCTTCTTCTTGAGCACATACTGAGGAAAAGTGCATCATTTAAGAAAGGTGCAATGAGCCAGGAGAGTCAATATGATTTAGTGGATAGAGAGCTGGCCTCAAAGCCAGGAAGGCCTAGATTCAAGTCTTGCCTTCATCAAGTACTGGTTGTGTGCCCCTGGGCAAGTCATTTAATTTCTTAGTTTTCTAGGCAATTCTCTAAGGCTATAATTACAGAGGAAGTATCAATCTGTATCAGTAAAGGAAGTTTCCTCCTTAATGAGTTCACAATACCAGAGAAACAAATCACAGAACCAGTCCCTGGACCCAACCCTACAATGAGAGAAAGAGAGAGAGAGAGAGAGAGGGAGAGAGGGAGAGAGAGAGAGAGGGAGAGAGAGAGAGAGAGAGAGGAAGTGTGGCCACAGTACTGGTTTGAGAGTCAAATGTCTAGGTTTAAGTCCCAACAATAGGCAAGTCACTTCTTTTGTCTGGGCCTTAGTTTCCTCATCTATAAAATGGGGGTGTTGAACTGGATGAACTCTAATATTCTGTGATTCTGGGAGGCTGGAAAATGTAAGAGAAAGAGCTCTGTACTGGATTGCTCTGGGAGTTAGGGGACTTGGATATTTGTGTCTCTTCAATCATTGATTGTCTTAGGAACTCTGGACAAATAGGCTTCGCTTTCCTTATCTGTAAATGAAGACTTTTTTTTTTTGAGGCAATTAGGTTTAAGTGACTTGCCCAGAGTCACACAACTTAGTAAGTGTTGTATGTCTGAGGCTGGATTTGAATTCAGGCCCTACTGACTCCAGGGTCAGTGCTCTATCCACTGCAACACCTAGCTGCCATCAAAGGAGATGGTTTTTATAAGATGATCCCTATGGTTCTTTCCAGCTCCAAAATTGTATTCAGAGCAACTCCTTTTTTTCATGGGAATCTGAAACCGTTTCACCGCCACTCCTGGCTCTAGGAGTGTTTTCTTGCCTGTTGGATAAAATAAAAAAAACTCCTCTACTGGTCATTTGAAGGCCTTCCCAGTCAGGATCACTCCCGTTACTCTCCTCACCCTTTATCCCAGCCAAAATGGCTTACTTACTATGCACCCTATGCAAGGTCTCACCTCCGGTTCCTGAGCCTTTGCATAGGCTGTCCCCTGTGCTTGGGATGCCCTTCTTTCTCACCTCTGCCTCATAGAATTCCTACTTTCCTACAAAACTCAGCTCATGTGCCACCTCCTGTGGGAAGCCTATCTTGATTCCACCAGTTGCTATTGCCCTTCTCCCAGAAACTGTTTGGGATAATAAGATAGAGATGAGGAATGGGATCTACAATTGCATTGGTATGAGGAACTCCCAGATGAGGAAACTCCCTCTATCAATGAAGATTCTCTGCAACTTGGAGTCTTAGAGAGTTGTCAGGAGCAACTTGGTATATATTTTGTATTTTTTTTACAGGTTGACCCTTGCTCACCCCAAAAAGAATGTAAGAACTCTGATGGACCACCTCACACCTATCAGATTGGCTAGTATGACAGAAAAGGAAAATGATAAATGTTGGAGGAGATATGGGAAAATTGGGACACTAATGCATTGTTGGTGGAGTTGTGAACTGATCCAACCATTATGGAGAGCAATTTGGAAGTATGCCCAAAGGGCTATAAAACCATGCATATTCTTTGACCCAGCAATATCACTATCAGGTCTGTATCCCAAAGAGATTTTTTTAAAAAATGGAAAAAAAGACCTACTTGTATAAAAATATTTATAGCAGTTTTTTTTTTTTTGTGGTAGCAAAGAATTGGAAATTGAAGGGATGCCTGTCAATTGGGAAGTGGCTGAACAAGTTATGGTATATAAATGTAATGAAGTACTATTGTGCCATAAGAAATGATGAGCAGGGTGGTTTCAGAAAAACCTGGCAAGCAGAACCAGGAGAACATGGTACACAGTAACACAGCAACATTGTGGGATGATCCACTAGGAATGACTTAACTTTTCCCAGCAACACAATAATCCAAGACAATTCCAAAAGACTGATGATGGAAAAAGCTATCCACAACCAGAGAAAGAACTAATGGAGACTGAATGTAGATTGAAGCAAACTATTTTTACTTTATTTTTTTCATTGTTTTTTTTTCTTTTGGTATGTTTCTTCTTTCATAACATGACTAATATGGAAATATGTTTTACACGATTGCACATATATAACCCATGTCAAATTGTTTACCGTCTTAGGAAGGGACGAGCTGAGGGAAGAAAGGAGGAAGAAAATTAGGAACTCAAAATTTTAAAAAAAAAGAATGCTAAAATTTATTTTTATGTGTAATTGAAAAAATACCATTAAAAAAGAACGTAAACTCTTTGAAGGCAGAGACTATTTTCTTTTTTGTCTTTTGATTCCAGGCATAGTGACCAGAACTTGGTAGGTACTTTAGTAAATCTCTGTTGTTATTTCTCCACGGAACTAAGTCCAAGACCATTCCCCTTCTTTTTGGCCTCTCCTACCAAGCATTGAGGAGGGATACGGTAGTGACCCGATTTCAGATGTGCCTAGATTTCCAAAAACTCACAAGTTAGGTTTTTATGAAAGTGCTTAGCACAGTGCCTGGCACATAGTAGGTACTTCATAAATGTTTATTGAATGTTTGCTTAAAAGCATAGTGTTTCTCCAGGGGCAGGCTAAGACCAAGCCAGCACCTCCCTTCGGGCTCCTCTCACATTAGTTCTTTTCACTTCCTTCTCCTGTGGCACTCTGCTATACTCTTTACAACAGATTCCAATCTTAACACCCACCCCACCACCAAAGCTATGCCCAGGGGGATGGTCAAAGGAAGCCTCAGAATAAAAGTTCCCTGGATACTAGGTGAAGGCAGCTAGAAGTCCTGCTGCCTATTACCTGTCTCAGCAGCCAGTATTTGTCCTGGGATTGTCAAAGTGGAAAATTAGCCAGGAATACCCTCCATGACACAATCCCTATAAGCAGGATGTTCTTCATAAGTCTCGAATCCAAGCACTGCAAGGTTAAGGGCTTGTTCTGTCCCATTTATCTGTTCCCAATATCTGTCTCCAGAATGGAAGCAACCCAAACCTGTATAACCAAAATTCCCAGAAATGGAACGTGAGATGGACTTGGGACTTCATGAGCTGGGAAGGAAGAGATAATCTCTAATAGGGATGCTTACTGTACTTAGGGGAGGTTCATTAGCTCTTCCAACCTCCTCTGCAAGGAATCCCTTAATTTCCCTGAAAGCACAGTGCCACAGACAATTAAAGCTGATCACAATCCCTGTTTGAAATTTTCATGTAGTTGGAGACAATTAGGTGGAGGACTTACTAGTCCCACTCACTCCCTTTTCTAGAGGCAATCAGGGTTAAGTGATTTGCCCAGGGTCACACAGGTAGTAAGTGTCTGAGACTGCATTTGAACTCAGGTCCTCCTGACTTCAGGGTCAGTAATGTATTCACAGCACCACCTAGCTGCCCCTAGTTTGCCCTTTTTATATCAGATCCTTCCTCCCTTGTATCTCTCCCCAACCTCCCTTTCCTTCTTGGGGCCCATTTATGCTGGATTTACCCTGGCTCTTCAGGGGCTTTCACTGTGACAACTCCCTGAATCTGTCATCCTGAGGGGCAGAGCTCTCCCAAATACAAATAAGTATTTATTGAGCACCCACCATAGGCCTAATATATACTATCACATAGACACGCATGCACATATATGCCCATATGTGTGGATACACAAGGAAATTTACACATAACACAATGCAACACATGTATTATATAATACACACAGGTATAACATGTGTTATATGTAACATACACAATATTTCCCCCAAACCATCAAGACTTATCTGCCCTTTGTCCCAGACTCTTAGTTAGGATTTGTTAAATGAATGATTCTCAGATTTAATAAAAACCATTCTCAAGGTGTTAATGTTAAAGTTTAATGTTGCATTGTGGAATGACCTGGAATCAGATGACCCGTATGACCTTGAACAAGACACTTAATCTCTGGTTTAGTTTCTTCAACTTTAAAATGAGAAGGTTGGACTAGATGACCCCTTCCAGGTCTAGAACTACCTCTAGACCCAATGATTTCATGTATTATGTATTATCATCTGGAGAGTATGGAGAGAGACTCTCGATGAACTCAGAGGAATCTCCACTGGTAGAGCTTCAGGCAATAGGACAAGCAAGGGGGTGAGGCATTCCGAGATGGGGGTCTTTGAGTGGTTCCCTTCAAAGCACACCAACCACACCAGGCTGGCCCTGTCTCAGTGCCTCAAAGCCTGTGCTCAATACTGCTTGCTGATACTACCCTGCATCCTCATCACCTCCTTTTCACTTCTCTGTCAAGGCCAGTGGCACATATAGCTGGTGGCACAGACAATATCAATTAATCAAGAAACATTTATCATGCATCTACTATGTGCCAGGCACCGTGCTAAGTGCTAGAGATGGCATGGCATAGCACTGGATTGGGAATCAGAATCTCTGGGTTCAAATCCCATCCCTGCTTACCAGCCCTGTGACTGTATAAATCACTTCAGATCTCTGGGACTTTCTCTTCATCTGTTCTTTCAGACAAGGAAACGAGACGAAATGATCTCTGATTCCTCCTGCCTCTTAAGCCTGCAATTCTACAGCTCCATTAGTACTAGAGATAACCGGGCATGTCTATAGTGACTATAATTACATCTATAGTTACTAGATGAAGTCTACAGCGACTAGATGACATTTACAGTGACTATGGCAAATGAATTTGGGGCTCATTCAATACTGGAGGCCTGAGTGTGGGCCAGGAGAGAGGAGCAGAGAGAGAGTGAAGTATCCATGATTCCGGTCACAGCTTTCATAAAGTTTTAATCAGTCTTCCACTTTTAGGCAGATGTAAACCTCTTTATACTGTTCTGCTCTTGTGATTTTTTCCCTCCATCTCTTCTTCCTTCCTTTTTAAGCCTACAGAAATTTCAAAATGGTGGATCAACTGGGGTGGGAGTGAAAGGAGGCTTATCAGGAGTGAAAAGATGTTAGGAGTTGAATTCATTTATTTTTCCCCTTTAACTCAAAACTTCTGCTATCTTTTTGTAGCAATAATAATGACTCATTTTTGAAGATATCAACTTTAAGGTTTGTAAAACACTTTAAATACATAGCCTCATTAGGTCCCACAACAACTATCAGATTGATGTAATTAGGATCCCCATTTTTCAGATGAGGCTAGTAAAGCTCATAGAAGCCAAGTGACTCAGCCAGGGCTCACATAGCTAGTTCGTGGTTAATCTCTATCTGGGGATATGAACCTAGGTTTTCCGGACTCCAAATTCAGGACCTATTAGATGGTAAAATCCTTACAAGCAGGATTTTCTTCATTCATTATATTTGTGTCCCCAGTAGCTAGCACAAGATATAGTACACACATAGATGCTTAATAGGTATTTGTTGATCAATGAATTGATTGTTTAATTATACCACACTGCAAAAATAGCAGGTTGAAAAACAGTCCTTTCAGATTTTTTTTGGTTACTTTAATGGTTGAATTGGATGAGATTTCTTGTGTGATGATTCCAAAAGATTATATAGTTTGATCCCAGTATGACTCATTTAATAGATGTATATTGATATGACTTTAATGTGATAAGCTCATCTCGACATATGTTGCAACTTAGAAGCATTGGATTTCAGAAATGAAAGAAACCTCTGAGGACTTCCAGTTCAACTCTTTCCATTTCTATATAAGGAAACTGAAATCTAGAGATCAAATGACTTGTCTAATGCCACACAGCTAAATGTCCAGAAAAGTGATCAGAACCAAAATCTCTTGATGCATAGTTGAATAATTCTTCCACTAGCATGTGACTGGCCATTTGGGAGAAGGAATAATTAATTGATCAATAAGCAAGGAGCGATGTCACCTTAAATGGAGGTCTGAATTTCTTCCTGGTGGGCCAGGGGATTCATTTTATGATCTGGATCTGAAAATTCCCTAACCCTTGAAGCAAATGGTCATATGTGTTCTCTTCTTTCCCCCAACCTCTATCCCAAGCAGGGACCTTGAACATTGTATTTAGTAGGATTCAAGAGATCTCTGAAAAGATTTCCTCCTGATACCTAAGCTTGATCCTTAAGGCTTAATTAAGGCATTTGGGCACTTTCTAATCCTAATCATCTCGAGCCAGCTGGGTAGTGTAGTGGTTAAAGTACCAGACTGAGAATTAGGAAGGCCCGAATTCAAATTCCATTTGAGACCCTCACTAGCTACTTGACCCTGGACAAGTCACTTATATTCTCTCTTCCTCAGGTTCCTCACCTGTAAAATGGGGATAATAATGTCTACATTACCCACCCTCACAGGATTGTTATAGGGATTGAAATAATACCTGCAAAAAGCACTATAAAATACTGGCTATGATTTTTGAAAAATTTATACCTTAAATCATGAAGGAAAAATAATTAATTGGGAGAATGAAAGGGTTGTAATGCTTAATAGAGAATGTTTACAGTTTCAAGGTCCTGGGGACTAAAATAAATCACTTAAGGAATGAAATTAAATAATCTTCCTTCAAGTTTTAAACTAAAAAAAGGAAGGACGACTCAAGTTTTGTTACACAAGGAATAGGATTTCTATACAGGTTCATTGGCTAACTGCTTACCCATTGTAAGATGCTACTGAGTCAAGATATAAATTTATTTTTTTTTAGTTTTTTTTTTTCAGGATTTAAAAACAACTAATATGAACCCAGGAACTTGGGATCAAAAACAAGGTATAACAGAAAGTTAGCTTGAACATTGGGGGTCCTGAGCATCAGGCTATGGTGTGAAGAATACTGGGTCTTCCACTGTGAAGCAAACCTGTATGACCTACCTCTCTAGCCTTTGATTCCCTAGACTATAAAATGGATTGGATTAGCAGTGTCAGATCCATGGCTAATGGGTCACAACAATACTCTTAAGTGTTTTTGAACTGGATTTAAATGTAATTGGAAAATATTTAACACAAGAAATAAAAATACAATAGAACATAGATAATGTTAATATGTAGTTTTCCAAGTCAATATGCAGCCCTCAGGGATTTTTACATGCCAGTTATTGACCTTCCATCCTTTTCTATTTGAGATTGACACCACTAGTGGAGGGGCAGAGCCAAGATGGTGGAGGGAAAGCAGTGACTTGCTAGAGCTCTCCCCAAACCCCTCCAAATACCTACAAAAAATGGCACTAAATAAATTCTAAAGCAAGAGATTGACACCACTACATTGGATGACTTTTGAGGACTCTTAACACTTTAAATCTAAAAACATAGCCTTCTGGAAAGTGAGAGAATATGAAGGGATTGATTATTGAGGAGGTTTGAGCTTTCCCAACTGGTCCCAACTCTACCTTCTTTGGATGACCACTTGGTAGGGATGTTTTAGAGGCATAGATTAGACCAGAGATGGTGTAAAGCACTAGAACTAGGAGTCAGGAAGACCTCGGTTCAGAGTCCATCCTGGACATTGGCCATGTGATTGTAGACAAGACATGCAACCTCTTGGTGCCTCAGTTTCTCTATGTGTAAACTAAAGAAGTTGGATTTGATGGCCTCTAAGGTCCCTTCTTGCTCCAAATTAATGATTTTATAACTAGTTGGCTATTGAGGTTACTTTAAATCTCTGAAATTCTGTGTCCATTTTATCTCTCCTGGGTTCTTATGTATTATCTCTCCCAGTTACCCTCAAGTCCCAGTCTCAGCATTTGATTTGTCCTTGCTCCTTGCCATCACCACACCCAACTCTAACTATCTATATTAACCAAGGTGTGGAGCCACATGGGCCTTAACCTGGGTAAACCTGAGTGAACTGCAAAGATTTCATAGGTCAGTTTCTCCAAGATACTTAGGCAAGCAAAGTAGCAAAAATACATAAAAGATTATATATGAAATAGCTAGATGGAGTAGCAGACAAGGAAAGCTGTGACTCAGAGAATAGATTGTGAAATATGTATGTATGCATACGTGTTATATGTGATAGATGTTTGTATATATGCATATTTGGACATGGCCAATGTGGAAATTTGTTTTTCTTGACTGTAATTGTTTGTAATGGTGATTTTGTTTTTCTTGCTTTCTCAATGGGGGCTGGGAGGGAGTGGAAGTGGAAAGGAGAATCTTTGAAAATAAAATAAAATTCAATTTTACAATAACCACTAGTATGTACATAGCATTCTAATGTTTGCAGAATGCTTTGCACATGTTAATCCATTTAATCCTCACAGTCATCCTTGGATGACTTGAGTCTTCTCTATTTTGTTGATGAGGAAACTGAGGCAGACAGAAATTAAGTAATTGGCTCAGAGTCACCCAGCTTTGGGACTGGATTTGAAATTTTAATTGGTCTAGATCAGGGGTGGGGAACCTGTGGCCTTGAAGCTGCATGTGTCCTTCTAGGTCCGTGGGTGCTGCCTTTTGAGTCCAAGTTTTACAGAACAAATTCTTTCATTATGGGGATTTGTTTTGTGAAGTTTGGATTCAGTCAAAGAGCTGTACTTGAAGACTGACAGGAACACACGTGGCCTTGAGGCCAGGGGTTCCCCACCTCTGATCTAGATGAAAAACGAGAGTATTTACATGCCTTTCCTGTTCTAGTTTTGAGTCGCCTTCATTTCAGAGTCTAGTGGGAGAATCAATCCTTTCTAGAACTTTCTTCCTACCTTGACATGTGAATCTCCAGAATATTTTACCCTCTGGCTCTGCAGTTTCTCTGGCCTTTTCAGATTCTGTCCTGATCACCAGCTTCCTGAAGAGGAAGGCATTTTACTCCAAAGATTCTTCCCCTGGCCTACAGGCTATTCTGCATTGACCTCACCTTTCCTGAAGGTTCCTATGATTCTGTGTACTCCTCAAGTCTAAACGTACCTGTGGCATACTGAGATGGTCAGATGTAGGATCATAGAATATCAAGGAGACTTTAAAGGTTATCTAGTCCACCAAACTCACCCCCATCCCCCAACAGATAAAGAAGACCAGGAGAGGAGGTGTGATTTGCCCATGATCACACAGGACTAGAAGCTTCATTCGTCTTAGTCTTACATGCTTTGGGAGTTTCGGGGGAGTAGGGGTAGATGAGATATAGGACTTGCTATTCTGTGTTTCTTAATTTCTCCCTCTCTTGGATTGTCTACTTAATTGAATTAAAAAAAAAAAGATTGGTGACTGGGTTCTATTTTCCAACCTTCACACAGTAAGTCCCCATTAACTTCTAATTAGAATTTGTTTTGGTGCTTTCTATAGGAATAAATAATAGCTCACATTTATAAATACTGTCTCATTTGTACTTGTGAGTTTGATTTTTTATTTAATCCAAGTATAGGATTTCACATGTGTCACAAAAACCTTATGAAGTAGGTGCTAATAGTATCTCCATTTGAAAAATGAGGAAACTGAGGCCCAGAGAGGTTGAATTGCTCTGGTTAAAACTTGCCCTAGGTTATGAAGCTAATAAGTGTCTAGGGGAGGATTTGAACCTAGGCCCTCTTCATTCTGAACCCAGTACTCTCTCTACTACACCTTGTGGCCTGCCCTGTTATCCTCTCTTCCAGGCCTGGAATGTTCTTTGTCGCCTTCTTGACTCAGCTTAAATTGTACCCTTGGTGGTAGGTCTTTCCTGGGTCCTCTAGGGAGAATGTCAGAGTGTTCCCCCTCTGAAGTTTTATCTCCATCTGTCCTTTATATATTATATATATATTTTCTTCCCCATTAAGTTATGAACTCTTTGAAGGCAAGGATTGTTTTTTGCCTTTCTTTCCATCTTTAGCTTAGTACCTACCCGTGGCTGGTACGTGGTAAGTGATTAATAAAATAATTGTTCATCGACAAATTGATGGATTTTGAGTCAGCATGTCTAAATATACACATCTTAAAATTTTTTTTTTTGCTTTGTATTTAGCATTAGATTGTAAGCTCTTTGAGGTCAAGGACTGTCTTTTGCCTCTTTTAGTATCCCTAGGGCTTAGCACAATACCTGGCACATAAAAGGTGCTTAACAAATGTTTGTTGATTGATTGTAAGCTGTCTCAGTCATTATCTTCAGTATCATTTAATTCTCCCACTTGTGAGTGGCTTTAGGAATAGAGTTTTAAAATAGTTCTGCATTGTAGCACTTACCTGTTAAAGTAGAAGTTGAGAGCAAACTTTGAGTTCAGTTCATTGGAGAAAAAGATGGAACTGATGTCTGTGAGAGATGACATCTGAATGATTTTCTCATTACCAAACATTAGAATGGTAACTTACAGGCCACTCCAATTTACTGGAATTCCTATTCTACAAAGAAGCAAAGACCATCCTTTTCCTCAAGAGATTTACAATCTAGTTCCTAAGGGGAGAACCCCTCCTCCCCTTCCCATGCATACACAAATGCACAGAGGATCATGGGATTTCAAGATAGAAAAGAATTTAAGAATCTATATTCCAAATGAATGGCAGAGAGGCCAAGTTCTCTGGGAAGTCAGAGGAGGATGAGATTTTAGTGAGCTTAAGTGGTTGGAAACCATCCATGGTTAACTGATAGGCCAAAAAAACTGCACCAATAGTTAGAAGACTGGGGCACAGCGACTATTTCTTCCTTATGACTCTCTTCAGCTCTGTCTTTCCTCTTGTTATGTGTTCCATTGCATTTGCTCTAATTTGCCTAATAAGCTCTCTCCTTCTATCCCTGAAGCTTTTCTCCTTCATGCTGTCTTCAAATCCTTGAAAGGTTTTCCAATGCTACTGTAGCCCTGTATATTTTCCAATGAAGTTTTCTTTCTTGAGTTGACTTCAATGACATTGAGGATGGGACTTAAGATCTGTATGGAATGCAAAAGTTTGAGAACAGCCATTCTAGACCAAATAGGTATTTTGAGGTCTTTATGTAGTAGGGTGAGAAGCAATATAGACAAGATCCAAGTCAGTACTGTACAACCAGGTGAACTTCAAAGACAGATTTGAGATGCCTATACTCGGAAGCCACGGGTGATGGCTATTCTACATACATGCTGCCTCTTCAGCTGTGCTCCTACACCATAGGGGGTAGGGGCAACTTCTGCTGGGATTTGAAGGGGCTCAATTTAATCACCGTCTCCTGCTCCATATCCAAACATCTTCAGGTTCATTGCTGGGAAGCTAGACTCCTTAATAGGGGAAGTATAATGAACAATTCTTACATTTATTGGCTGATTGCTTCCATACCCTGGATGCTCTGGAAAAAATTTCACTTTTGGTTTTAATATAGAGTTTCCTTCAAAAGGAAGGGGGAGAATTAAGAAAAAAAGGTATGTAATGTACAAATAGGAATTAGATATGGTACAGATCCTTTGTTCCCACATAGAAAATGAAACCCTAAGCACAAAGGAATCATAGCATACATTACAAAATGATCAGAACAGAATTCAGTAAACATTTTATATATCACTTCCCCTGGGCATGGTCACGTCAAAGGTGAAGAAAGATCTTTCCAGTGGTTTCTGTCTCTCCAGTGCCAACTCTTCACTTGGCACAAGATGACACCCCTTCTGTTGCAACTACAATGACTGCTTTGTTCCAGCACTCATAAGTCTTCTAAGACTTTGAATGTCCATAAAGTCAAAATTAAAGGAAGATAACACCCAAGAGAGGCAAAGAGCAGCTAAAGACCCTAGTATGAGCCCACCTGGTTGAGTCTGCCTTCCATATGGGAAGGCATAGCCATTATATTCAGAGTAATGGTGGGCCATCCTTCTCCAACTCTCAACGCACACCTTGTCACACAGAAAGACGTGGCCCAAAGCCTTTTCTTTCATCAGATGTAGCACATTGCCCCCTTTTTGCTGTCACTGGCAGTGGGAGTGGGGTGGCCCTAATGGTATTCAAAGGACCATTCAGGGTCTATAAAATCATTCTCTTCCTTTTCTTTTCTTTTTATTCTGAACTTGAGAAATAAAACAAGCATTTCCATAACTAAGTAGAATAGAAAAAAAAGAGGATTGCACCAGAAACTGCAGATCTATTACGTCCAACTTGCTATTCCTTTTAGATATTCAACAAAGTTATCATGTAACCTTTTCCCCCTCCCTCACCCTAGAGATGTCTACCATTAGACATAAATATATGTGTATGTACATATACACATATGCATATTTCCATTCTTTCTCTGGGTGCAGATAGCATCTTCCTTCCTAGGACCTTCGTGGTTAACTTGGGTATTTGTAATAGTCAGAATGACTTGGTAGCCCAAAGTGGCTCTTAAGAAAATATTGCTGTTTCTATCATCTCATTCTAAAGCACCAAAAAGTGTCTTCAGTGCTGGGCTACCACATGAATCAGATTAGAGATTTCAGGAAGTTTTTCATCCTCAACAGCCCTGGGTTTTGGGTGAATCATTTGTCCTTAGTATTGCAAGGAATTTCCCAGAGTGTTCTGGGTTTATGCTGCCTTGGGTGGTCTCTATGGGCTTATCTGACTACACTGTATTCTTACATACAGGTCCTAGAGTCTGCCCAACATTTAGCAGTGGTTACTTAATCTAATACTCTGGCTAGACATTTCCTATTGAGGTTAACTACATTACTTGAGATTTATAGTTCCCTATAATTGTAAATTGCTACAGTACCAAGTAGTTCTTACCCAGCCCTAGCTATTTAGGGCATGTTGCTTTGAGAGCTACACGCTGAAAAGTGCAGGAGTAAAGATTGCTAGTTGTCTGGGATCGGTGTGGGTTTTGGAGGTTTCTTCCATAATTGAAAGCTAAGAGTTTCATTTACATTGGTTTCTATTTCCATAGAATCCAGGAGCTCAGAGGGAACCTGGAAGTTTCACCCTTTCCCTCCCTCAAGGGTAGCCTGGAAAGAACAAATCTGACTTTTCTTGAAAAACAATTTAGCATTAGAAAGTAGAGGAAAAAGAGCTTGTCAGATAGGTTTAAAAATTGGCAAGGAGGGTTGGGAGGGGTGTCACCTTCCTGGAAAGCTCTCACTGGCCCTGGGTATTAGATCCAATATCACCCAGTCCCCTTCTATTTTTGTTATGATTATGCCTGCCAACCCAGGGTCCAGTACAAATGTCTGCCTACAGGGGCAGCTAGGTGGCACAGTGAACAGAGCACCAGCCCTGGATTCAGGAGGACCTGAGTTCAAATTCAGCCTCAGACACGTAACACTAAATTATGTGACCCTGGGCGAGTCACTTAACCCCATTGCCTAACCAAATAAAAAAACAACAACAGCAACAACAACAACAAAAAAAATGTCTGCCTACAGTCAAATACCAAGGTCCTAGTGGAAAAAAGATGATATCTGTCTTATTCATTCATCCAGCCCCATTCAACAGCTAGAATAGAACTTCCTTCCTGAAGTATTTCATGATATTTGTCCTCTCCTTCCCCTTCCCCCAGTAATTAGTGCTCTTCCACCCTAAATCCAGATTACTTTATTTGCATTGGGCATATTTTCTATTTTGACAGGTAGCTTGTTATAGTGGATTGAGCATTGATTTTGGAGCGAGCAAGACCTATGTCAAGTTTGCCTCTGATTATATATACATATATATATATATATATACACACACACACACATACACACACACACACACACACACACACACACACACACATATATATATATATGTATATATATATATATATGTCTCTGTGACCCCAAGCAATCTGCTTCACCTCTCACTGCCCTGGGCAAGTAAGACCATCAAGTTGCAGGTGCCAATTTTCATTGACAAAGAAATTCTTATTCTAATGATATCACAAACCTTGTCCAAAAAGAATTAAAAAAAAATTACTTACACGTACATAGTTTGTTTCTCCCAAATAGAATGTAAGTTCCTTGAGGCAGGGACTATTTCATTTTTGTCTTTATATCCCTTGGCACAAAATAGATACTTAATAAATCTTATTGAATTGAATGAATGAATGAAACAATGTTTATTAAGCACTTATGTACCAAGCACTCTATTAGGCTGGGGACATAAAGAGAAGAATGAACATCTTTTCCCTCAACGAGCTTACATTCTAAGAGGTAAATGATACATATAGGGTAGTGGTACCAAGGGAGGATTATTTAGTTTTGGAAAAGGAAGAAAATGAGCATTTGTTAATCACTTACCCTGTGGCAGGTGGGCAGGTAGGTGTTGCAGTGGATAGAGTGCTAGGCTTGGAGTCAAGAAGACTCCTCTTCCTGAGTTCAAATCTGGCTGCAGACACTTAGTAGCTGTGTGACCCTGAGCGAGTCACCTAACCCTATTTGCCTCAGTTCCTCATCTGTAAAAAATGAACTGGACAAGGAAATGGCAAACCATTCTAATATCTTTGATAAGAAAATCTCAAATGTGGTTATGAAGAGTCAGACACGATTGAAACGACTGAACAACAACAATGTGCCAGTTACTGTGCTATGCTCTTTACAAATATTGTCTCATTTGATTCTCTAAACGATTTTGTTTCTATTTTTCTCATTTTACAGTTGAGGAAGCCGAGGCAGACAACGTTTGAGTCACTTGTCCACAGCTAGTAAGTGTCTAATTTGAATTCAGGTTCTCCTGACTCTAGGGCCTAGCTGCCTCAAAAAAATTAAAGGAATGGTGAATGGACCCAGACTGACACATCCTTTGCAGAAATAGAGTTGATTTGATTATGATTCAAGAACTAGAAAAACTAAATGGCTGGTGAAAGATAGCTAGGGAATAAAGTAAAGCATTATTGGGACCAGCCCTCCATAAAGTGGGCACCAGAAGCAATCACCAATCAAGGGAGCAGCCCCAGAGAGTGGGTTTCTGGGATTCAAAGGGTTGTCTTCTTGGTCATAGTGGTCAGTACTGGAGATAACTTAGCTAGCAAGGAGAAGACCAAGGAGGGAAGTAAAAGCCAGGATGCGAGGCTGAGGAGTCAGGAGAGAAGACAGAGGGAGGCAATGACAATAGACAGCTTTTCCTAAGAGTTTGTGGCAGGCAGTCATCTGCCTTCTCTATGCCAGAGTCATGTAAGCATACACCAGGTTTTTGATTTGAATCTTTCACTAGCAGTAATCTGGTAATTTGTAATGCAAATTACAAACGTAATTAAGGTAAATGTAAAATGTTAGGTAAGGTTCCCTTTCATCTCCTTCCTTGGTCCTTTTCTTCTGCTTTAGTCCTCATTCGATTAAATAGAATGATTACACTTCTAAATATGCCTTCTCACAAAGGAGGAAGGAAAGGTGTGCCTAGTTCTTGGTGGCCCTGCTTAGCTATATGAGTCCTTTCCATTTTACATTGTTTTAGTCATTGTCTATATAATTTCCTTGGTTCTGCTCGTTTTAGGCTGTATCAGTTCATACAAATCTTCCCACACTTCTCTGACTCTTTCATATTGTTCATTTCTTACATCATTATAATATTCTTTTATATTCATGTACACAATTTGTTTTGCTATTTCCTAATCAGTGGACACCTACCATAGTTTATGTTACCCTGCACACATACACACACACACACACACACACACACACAAAAGGCTACTATGAATATTTTGGTGTATATGACACTTAGTACATGAGTATGAGTCATCATGGTCATCTAAAGACATAGGAACTTCAGTTTTTCTAGCCAATAGGTTAATGCTTTAAAAAGCAATAACAAAGCATCTCTGGAAAAACAGGTGAACTGGACTGAAGGATTCTTCAAGAAAAGCAGAGCTCAAGATATAAACTAGGAAAAAAAACCCTGTCATCTTGGGTTTATCTTCGAAAAATAACATAGATTTAAGATTTAGGTTAACAGAATATGTACAGAGGGTATGAGCAGATGATGCAGTCATATTAATATTCTACGCCATGTTTCTTGCTGCACTGAGAATCACTTCTGAGCCTTCCCCTTTTTCTCAAACCAAGGCCATACTTGGATCCAAAGTAGCTTTTTTCTTTTTCTTTTTTCTTTTTTTAGTAGTAGGAAGTCCATGTTCAGAGCCAGCCTTGGGGCAAAATTATATAGTCCAAATCTGAAGCTTTGTTACTAACAAATGTATAGATTTTGGGTCATTCATTTCCACTCATTTCAATTTGTAGTCCAAATCTGGTCTTAGACACTTATTAGATGTGTGATCTTGGGCAAGTCACTTAAGCTCTTAGTTTCCTCATCTGTAAAATGGGTATAATTTGTTGTTGTTGTTGTTCAGTTATGTCTCACTATTTATGACTCCATTTAGGTTTTCTTTGCACAGATACTGAAGTGGTTTGCCATTTCCTTCTCCAATTCATTTTACAGATGAGGAACTGAGGCAAAGAGGGTAAAGTGACTTGCCTAGGGTCACACAGCTAGTAAGAGTTTGAGGCCAGATTTGAACTCAGGAAGATGAGTCTTCCTGATTCCAAGCCCAGTGCTCCATACCCTGCATCACCTAGCTGTCCCAAAGTGGGGATAGTCCTACCCTCTATCTCCCAGGGTTGTTGAAAGGATCAAGTGAGGTAATATTTAAAAACCTTAAAGTGCTATATAAATACTAGCTATTAATTCAATTTAGAAAGTTCATCAACTTGGATTAAAGGACGGATTGCTGCACTCTAGCTGTGAATTTGGCAAATCACCTCCCTTCTATGAACCTGCTTCCTTATGTGTAGCATTTCATCATGTCATAAAAGGATCAGTTAAAGGAATTAGGAATGTTTAACTTGGGGAACAGAAGACTTGGGAGACAGAGAGAACAAGGTCACCACCTTCAAATATCTGCAGGGGCTGTCATACTGAAGAAGGATTCGAGGGGTGGGGAACCTGTGGCCTCAAGGCCACATGTGGCCCTCTAGGTCCTCAAGAAGGCCATATGTGGCCTCAAGGCCGCAGGTTCCCCACCCCTAGATTAAACATTGTACTTGGGTCTAGAAGGCAGAATTAGGAGTGATGGGTAAAAAAGGGAAGGAGGTTGACTTAGGTTTAATAGAAGGAAAATTTTCCTAACAGTTCCATCTGTACCAAAATGGTATAGGCTAACTAGCCTAGTGGATAGTGGGTTCCCCTCCTCTAGAGGCTTTTATTTTACTTCTTGGGAATTCTATAGAGAGCATTCTTGCTTAGGTACAGGTTGGCCTAACTGGCCTTTGAAGACCCTTCAATCCCTGAGATTCTGTGATTCTATAATTCAGTAATACAACTATGTACATGTGTATATCTGTGTATTGGTATATAAACATACCTGTTTTTAATATACTATGTGAAAACTCTAGAGATATGAAGATGAACGTAATGAGAAGCCCTGCCCTCAATGAACTTATAATATAAGGGGGAAAATTTATCCACACACATAAACATGATATAAAATGGAATGTAATAAGGGTGATGTAGCAATCTAGACAAAGTGCTCTAGAGAAATCTGAGGGGTAGAGATTCTTTCAGTTATAGATATAGATATAGAAACTTTCAGTGTCTCTGGGCCTCAGTTTCCTCAACTGTAAAAAGAGAGGTTTGGATCACCTTAGATCATCTCTAAAGTCTCTTCTAGATCTAAAATAATTTGGACTTATGGATTTTGTCTTTAGCACTTGTATCTGTTCACTTTCTGAAAGTCTTGCCCCTCCCCTCATCCCTTTTCTGGACCTTCTTGCCCCTCTGACTTCTGGTGACCTCATATTATATAACAAAAAAGGCAGAGGGCAAACGTCAGACAGGAGACTCCCTGGTCATTTTGCCACCTTGTGTAATGTTTTGCTGCTACTTCTTAAAGAAATTATAGGGAAGGTTTCTCTTCTGCATTCTGTGATTTTGGCTCCAAGGTTTTCCCCCCTTGCTCTTTCTGGACACCCCTGCCCTACTGGGGCTCATCAGTAGAACATGCACATAATCAACCATTTTGAGTATAAAATCTGTAGAAGATTTAGGGGAGGTATGAGACGTATGTGGGTGGCTAATTACAGCTGCAATCTCATTACTCACTTTAATTTATCGCAAATGAACACAATAATCAGACTCTCTAAAGGCTGTTCCTCTCTGCCTGCTTTCTAGATTGCCCTGTAAACTCCTGCAGCAGTGCTTTTGGAACTATTCTGTCCTTGCATGCTAGTCAGTGAACAAGTATTTACCAAGTACCTACTATGTGCCAGGTACTGTGCTAAGCCCTGGGGATACAAGGAAACGCAAAAAAAGTCTGTGCTCTCAATATGCTTACAGTCTTCCACCTCCATGCTAAGCCATTGCTATTTCTCTTAGGCCCCTTAGCCAGTGAGGAACGCAGATCTGCACTGTCAGGGCACAGTGTCCACACTTTTGCTTCCAGATCAAAACTGATTTTCTTGAAGTCAAAAGAATTCATAGTCAGTGGCCACTAGGCTCTTTCCATCCAGTTTCAATTCTCCAGGTCCCTTTGCCTGAAGATATTCATCTGAGTTCCTGACAGACTTGATTTGGGCAGATCCTTCTTTCTTTCTTTCCTTCCTTCCTTCCAACCTCCCTCTCTCGCTCCCTCCCTCCCTTTCTCCTTCCCTCTCTCTCCCTCCTTCCTTCCTTCCTCCCTTCCTCCCTCCCTCCCTTTCTCCCTTCCTTCCTTCCTTTCTTCCTTCCATTCTACTTCTGTATTCCACATCCATGACTATCTCTGAAGAATTCAAAAATGATTATCACACAGAGGGGTATGTAAGTGCATTGAAACCTATAACTAATGAGAAATGCTAAAGAAAAACAGGTATAAAGATATCATTAAGAAATTGTGAGACATGAAGACAAGATGGGCTGGCCATGTGATTATAGAGAGGGCAAGGATGAGGAATGATGGATGGGCAGCTACAGTGCTTCTCTGGTACTCTGGGCATATCTAGGACAAAGTGTGCAAGGGCTACAGAATATTGGAAGTACCCCTTGTGACAAACTTTTAGGAGCATAAGGACAAGAGCTGAAGAAGTTAGACAGGCATAGATGGATGGTAGGAAGGAACAAACATTTATATAGTGACTACCATGAGCCAGGCACTATGTTAAGCCCTCCATAAGTATTATCTTATTTGATCCTCACAACAACCCTGGCAGGTAGGTGCTATTGTGATCCCCATTGTATAGTTGAGGAAACAAAAGCAGGCAGAGGTGAAGTGACTTGCCCGGGGTCACACAGCTAGCAAGTATTTAAGGTTGAATTTGAACTCAAGTCTCCCTGTCTGCAGGATTATACTCTATTCACTGCCATTAGCATAGATTGGGAATCTGTATCATCATAGGAAAATTATAAAGAGATAAAAAATCATTTCAGGTGATTATATATAATTCAACAAGTAAGTATTAAGTACCTATTATGTGCCCAAACTGTGAATAGGACCTTGAGATATAAAGAAAATAAAAACAGTCTTTTAAAGACTTTACCTTCTGTTGGCTGAAGTAGTATGTACAAGTGCACAGAAAATTAATTGCAAAAACATATCCAAAGTTATTTTGGGGGGGAGGGCACTAACAAGTTGGGTGGATCAAGATAGCATCTTTCCCTTGAGGGCACTTGGGCTGAGCTTCGAAGGAAGTAAGGGAGAGTTGAATTAAAAACATAGAGGTAAGAAACAGAAGAAGGATGGTAGGGCCCTTTCCTGGTTGTGCTCATGCCTTTCCATCACACTGTCTCCTCAGGCTGTCTGAGCTCTGTTGTTCTATAAGATAATGTCCTCTTGAAGTTTCACAGTTCTGCCCCTCCAGAACCTCCATCCAAAGGCCGATTACTGAACACCATAGGCAGGCCATGGAAACCCACAAGGTGCATGGTTCCTATCAGTTGCAACATTACTATATTAAAATTTCACATATTAATCTTGTAACTTGTTTGTTGTAAAGCATAATTATCATATGATGCATGTACATTTGTGGGAGTCAGATTTTGTCCCATGCTGCCCTCCAGTTTTTCAGGTCTATTTCTTGTGGTGCTCTCCTCTAAGTAGCCCTTGAAACTCTAAGCCTACCTCTAATTAAAGCTTACCTATTAGGTTTGATCACTTCAGAGCCCCTCTGAGAAATTTGAGGAGATAATTTATTTTAAGGTATAATTGATGGGGAATAATTTAATATTTTATGCCCTCCCAAACATTGGACTGAGTATGAAGTCATTGATGATTCACCACTGAATAGGGAAATTGAAGGAGATTAAAATTCAAAGATGGTTAGTTCTGAGCCCTTTAAGACTCCACTGGCAATGACCGAAGGGGTTTTCCTGTCACAGTGAGCCAGATTTTGTCTTCAATCTGCTTTTTTTCCTTCCTCTTCTTGCTTCTCTCTGTGCCCTCTGGGTGAGCTTATATCATCATCATCATCATCATCATCATCATCATCACTATTACTACTACTACTACTATCACTACTACTACCATTATGACCACCACTACTACTATTACCACTATCACTACCACTACTGCCATCACAATCACTACTACTATTACTACTACTCCTTACTAGGCCTGCAATTTCATTGATTTAGGGAACTCCCTGTGAGGAAAAACCCTCTATAAATACAGATTGACTGCTGTCTTAAAGTGTCTTATTTAGTTGCCCTGCCACTGAAAGGTCAAGTGCTTTGTTCTGTGTCATCTCTTCATCTCTGTCTCATAGAATCACTTTTTTCCTTCAAGATTCAACCCAACCTACACACAGCTTTAACTGATCCCCCAACTGCTAGTACCCTCCTTTCTTAAAAACTTGTATTTATTCTCTATATATGAATATATACATATGCATACACATACGTATTTATTTATTTATTTTTGCTTTTTGGTGAGACAATTGGGGTTAAGTGACCTGCCTAGGATCACACAGCTAGTAAGTGTCAAGTGTCTGAGGTCGGATTTGAACTCAGGTCCTCCTGACTCCAAAACCGGAGCTCTATGCACTGCACCACCTAGCTGCCCCCACATATGTATTTATAAAAGGTGTGCCCAAAGTCTTAGGGAAGTTTAAGATGTTCTATCTATGTATCTACCTACCTACCTATCTATCTATCTATCTATGAGTACACACACATACACACACACACACACACACACACACATGTATGTTCCTCAATAGAATGAAACCTATAGATTGTTTCACTTTTTATATTGTTGTAGCCTCAGTTTCTAGGACAGTGCCTGGCCCACAGTAGTTACTTAATAAAAGCTGACTGATTAATAGATACACAACCTATGGAATGTGTGAGTGTCATGGCTATTATAGGAAGGTCTTTACCTAGAGATATCAAGCCTTCTTCTCTTGCTTCCTCCATGTAAATCCATGTACAGATGATCAGTTCCCAGCTTGCAATAGAGAAAAATGGGTTCTTTGATCCATGAGCATGATGACAGTCTGTGGGTATGTGAGTGTGTGTGTGTGTGTGTGTGTGTGTGTGTGTATGTGTGTACATATCCTATTGGTTCCCAACTACACTTTTATCTTACTCAGGAGTGAAAGGTTAAGGATTATAACATTAGCACTAAAGATGCTTCCATAAAACAATTTCAAATTAAGGAAATTGATTAGACCTTTATTTAAGTTGGTTGTGGTATTTATGTCTTTCCTCATCTCATCATGCTATGCATAATCACATAAGAAAAGGGGGCACTGCAGGAAATTAGGGCTTCTTTGAACAAAATTTCAAGCTCAATTACAACATATGCCACAATTTTTATGATTTTGATTTCATGTAGTAATTGTTTTTGTGCACTTTTATCAAGTGGTAGTAGGTTTCTCTACAAAGGCAACAAAAATTGATACCAGAAACTAAGTAAAGAAACAAGTACTTATTCAGTACTTCTGTGCCAGGTACTGTGCTCGGTGCTTTACAAATATCTCATTTTGATTCTCACAACAGCCCTGAGAGGTAGGTGCTGTTCTTATCTCCATTTTACATTTGGAGAAAATGAGGTAAATAGAAGTTAAGTGACTTGCCCAGGCTCACAGAGTTAGTGTCTGAGGCTGGATTTGAACTCAGGTCTTTTTGACTTCAGCCCTAGAACTCTATCCACTGCATCACCTTGCTGCCTCTGACTACTAAAAACTCTGAAGAGGCCCTAAGAGCAGGGGGTGCATTGAACCTGAAACTAGACAGAAAACATCAGATATTAGAAAAAGAACATTTGGGCATAATGGAAGTAAGAAAGGTAGTTCTTTGACCTTGGACAAAGTATCTTGGAATTAAAGACAAGAGGAAAACTTCAATTCAATCAATTCAATTTAACTATGACTTCTATGAGCAATACAGTATACTTGATCCTGAAAAATATATGTGTGTAGACATACACACACACAAACACACACACATTATGCAAGGGAGATTGTGGTGTGTTCAAAGGAGAAATCCAGGTAAAACATTATTAGAAAATGAGAAATCTAAAGAGGCAGAGATCACTTTCATATGAGGGGAGGTAAATACTAAAGAAGGTTTTGTGGAAAAACCTATAAATATCCTGATGAACAGATAATATAATATACTTCCTTCCTGATGACTCAGAGGTGGGAACCTAATAAGACAAAATATTCCTGCATTCCAGTGCGGCTAGGAGGTGCAGTGGGTAGAGTGCTGGGCCTGAAGTCAGGAAGACTCATCTTCCTGAGTTCACATCTGGCTGCAGACACTGTGTGACATTGGGCAAGTCACAACACTGTTTGCCTCAGTTCCTCATCTATAAAATGAGCTGGAGAAGAAAATAGCAAAACACATCAGTATCTTTGCCAAGAAAACCCAAAACAGGGTCACAAAGAGTCAGATGTGACTGAAATGATTGGACAACAACAAAAGAGAGAAAGGGTCTTTTCTGAGACAAGAGAAAGACATGGTATTGGGGAGAGGCTAGGTGAGATTATGAGATTTAGAGTTTAATAGGAAATCAGTGATCAGAGAATCAATCAATCAACAAGTATTTAAGTGCTGACGATGTGCCAGGCACTGTGGTAGGTTCCAGAGGTATGAACAGTAAAAGAGAGGACAATTCCTGCCCTCAAGGAGCTTCTACCCTATTGGGAGAAGACTGCAAATATACATACAGGAATGCATAAAATACATGTAAAGTAAATACAAGTAATTTTTGAGGGACTGGGAAAAGCTCATGGTTTCATGGATTTCAAGCTTGAAAGGAACTTTGAGAGTATCTAGTCCCACTTCTTATTTTAGAAATGAGGAATCTGAGGCCAAGAGAGAAGTCATTTGCCCAAGCTGCCATTTAGTCAGTGACACAGCTGGGAGTTGAATCAGGTGCCCTGACCCTTGATACAGTGTGTTTTCCACTACACAAGGCTGAGTTAACTTTTGTTTCTGCTTTCCCAACTTCTGTTGTCTGTGGGCCACTCGTCAGTCACAGCGACTAGAGTAGAAGTCATTTGTTTCATCACTAATGGCTGTGGTACCCTTGGCCTCATTCTTATCAGCTGTAGTTTGTGGACTGAAACAAGTATATTCTTGTAGTTAGTGACATGGTATAGTAGAAAGTGAGCTGGGTAAGTTAGACTCAGAGGACGCAGGTTCCAATCCCATCTCTGTTACTTAATACCTGTAAGACTTTTGATGAGTTATTTAACATCTGTGAGGCTCAGTTACTAATGTGCAAAACTAGGAAGTTGTACTACATGGTTTCTAAGGTCTCATTTAGCTCTAAATCAATGATCCTATGATCACTTGCAAGTCTGAGAGAAATTGTATGAAGAGCTTATAGGATCACAGATTTAAGGCTAGAAGGAACCTTACAGCCCATTTGTTTCATGCTCTTTTTTAACAGATGAGGCTCGGAGAAAGTGACATGTTCATAGTTGCACACATAGTATTTGGCAAAGCTAGGATTTGAACTCAGGTTCTCTCTATCCAAATTCAAGGATCTTTTCATTGTATGCCATATTCCTTTTAAAAAACAAAAGGAAGCTAGACCATTATAGCCAAAATCCAGTTTCCTGATCAAAGGAAAAATACCGTAAGCAGACAGAAAGAAAGAATTCAAGTATGGAGGCACCAAAGTCATAATCACACATGATTTGGCAGCCAACACTATAAAAAAGTAGAGAGTTTGGGATCTAATATTTAAGAAAGCCAAACATACAAGCTTACAACCAATAATATCTACCCTAGGAAAACTAAATATAATCCAAAGTGGGGAAAATGGACCTTTAATGAAAAAGAGACTCTTAAACACTCCTGATGAAAAGATCAGATCTGCATAGAAACTTTTAAGTGCAAACATAAGAGTCAAGGGAGACATGAAAAGCTTGAGTGCTATAAGAGACTAAATAAATATTAACTATTTACATTCTAATATGGAGAGATTGGGGGCAGCTAGGTGGCACAGAGGATAGTGTGCGAGGTCTGGAGTCAAGAAGACCTCAGTTCCAATCTGGCCTCAGGCACTCTAACTGTGTGACTCTGGGCAAGTTGCTTAACCCTGTTTGCCTCAGTTTCCTCATCTGTACGATGAACTAGAGAAGGAGAATGGCAAACCACTTCACACCTTTGCCAAGAAAAGCCCAAATGGAGTCAAGAAGAATCAGACATGACTGAAATGACTAAACAACAACAATGGAGAGATTATACACGTGTCCCCTCTGAAACCTATTATCATCAGGGTCATAAAATAAGTTTAATTAGATAGAGGGCCTGGGAATAGTTCTGTTATGTCTTGATTATCTTTTTAAAAAAGAATGGAAGGGGAGAGATAAAGGTAAAGGAAGGTTAGGGAAAGTTATTTCAAACAATCAACATGGGAAAGTGTAAGTCTAGGCAAAAAAGGAGGAAAGGGTGAGGAATTGTAGGTGACATGAATCTTATTCTCATCTGAACTGGTCAAAGAAGGGAAGAATTCCAACACATACAGTTAGGTATAGACATATTTCAATAGATAAGAAAAGGAGAGAAGAGAGGAGTATAAGGGGAGGTAGAGTAAGAGAGGCATTAATCCCAAGCAAAACAATCCCTAAGAATATGCAAAGATTTATAGCAGTTCTTTTTTTTTTTTTTTTGTGGTGGCAGGTAATGGAAAACTGAGAGGTGACCATCAATTGGGGAATAGCTGAACAAGTTATATTATAAAAATATGATGGAATATGATTATTCTGTAAGAAATAAGAATGGGGATTGTTTCAGAGATATTTAGGAAGACTTGTGTAAACTGATGTAGAATAGGAGAATAAATTGTACAATGACAACAAAGTTACGAGGACAAACAACTTTCAAAGACTTAAGAACTCTAATCAGTGTGATGAACAATAATGATTACAGAGTATCGGTGGTGAAAATGTTACCCAACTCATAATATAGAGGTGAAGAACTCATAGTGCAGTTTGAGGCTATTTTTTCCCCAGATATAGCCAACATGGAAATGTGTTTTGCTTGATTATATGTGTTTGTAACGGCAGTTTTGTTTTTTCTTTCTTAATTGAGGGTGGGGGATAGAAGGAAAGAAGGCAGAATTTTGCTGATTGAAAAAATATTAAAAAAATCAGTTGGAAAGATGACTAAGCCTTGAAAAAGTCTTCCAAATAAGAAGGCATAATTTATTTTTTTCTTTTACCTTTATTACCATTTTTCAGGACATAGTCACATGAATCAAACATTTCCCCAATAGAATCCTGTGTCTGAGGGCCATGCTAACAATTGATTTTTGCCTAACTTATTGGATTGGTGCTGAAGTTAGTGAGCATTTATTGATACAGTGCTATTGGTGGCACAGGCATGGCCAAAAGGAGATGCCTTGCAGAGATACTAAGTCACGTGATGTCTGTGTAGCCATCTATCTGGATTCTTAACTAAAAAGCAGAGCAATGAGGTTCTGGTTTCATGCAAAAATGATAGAAGACCCTGAATTTGTACAACACTGATGTGATGGGTTTGAAGTACCATCTTTCAGAGAATTTTTAGGGTGGAGAGAATTTTATGTGTTAGAATTTCATTTTATTAATCTTTGTGAAAAATCTTCCTTTCTAATAAGGTAAGTGAAAGAAGCCACTATAAAATGATCACTTTTTAGCCAGTTATCTGAAAATAGATTAAACATGTGTCCAGGTACACATGGATAATTTAGATGCGTTTAGAAGGCAATCAAAACTGTATTTGTTTAGAGGATGAATCCTGAACCATTGGTTGAGATCTAGAAAAGGATCTAGAAAGCAATGGCGGGATTTTTCTTAAAGCAACAGTATTCTAACTTAGTAAAAAAATATATATATACACATATGTATTTCAGGACATAACCATCTAGAGCAGGAGATCAGTTTGGGTACAGATTTCAGAAAGTCTACAAACTTGAAAGGAAAAAAAATACAGTCTCTTTTTTTTTTTTAACTTTTTTTGGTGAGGCAATTGGGGTAAGTGACTTGCCCAGAGTCACACAGTTAGTTTTTTTTTTTTTTAATGTGTCTGAGGTCAGATTTGAACTCAGGTCCTCCAGATTCCAGGGTCAGTGCTCTATCCACTGCACCACCTAGGTGCCCCATTTTTTTTATAGTGAGGCATTTGGGGTTAAGTGACTTGTCCAGAGTACACAGCTAGTGAGTGTTATGTGTCTGAGGCCAGATTTGAACTTAGGTTCTCCTGACTCCAGGGCCAGTGCTCTATCCACTGCACCACCTGGCTGCCCCTCTTTTTTTTTTTTTTTTAACTAACTTTATAACTATGTTTTTGTACTTCCTTCCATTATGAATGAAAGCAACAAATATTATTCTGAGATGGGGTCCATAGACTGCCAGAGGGGCCCATGACACACACAAAATTAAGTATCCCTGATTTAGTACATTAAAAACAACAGAGAAGTATTCTACTAAAGGTAACAATATCAATAGCAACAACAGTAGAAATACACAGAGCCATAATTAGGACTGGGCCTTTACCCAGGGTTGCTAAATTTATAGGGTGCTGAGAGTACTTAATACTCTTTTAGCAGTGTAGAATCAATTGAATTTGGCACCTAATTAATAATAATTAGTTAAAATAGGAAGTACCTGATGACATGCTTCCTTAGCTGGTCTTCTCTCATGAACTGTGTGCCACAGGATTCTCCACTTATGTATGTCTCCATCTCTTCTACATACCTTGATTGAATGTGTCAGAAAAAGTTATTTGAAGGTGCATTTCATGTTGCTTGTCCCTTTAAAGCTTGCCCCAGACATAACAAATGCCAGTCAGATCCCTGAGAATGCTACATGGTCTGGTTCAATGTAAATCATTTCTATAAACGTTTAGTGAATACCTATTGTGTTACTATGCTAGGTACTGAGGGGGATAAGATGCCATATGACATATCTCAGACATAGTGAAGAGGGTGGGAGTTTTTGGGGTGCTTCTAGATGCACAGAGGCACCCCAAGATTGCAGGAAAAAGCCCAAATCGCAGCGTGGATCTGCCTGAATGAATTAAACTCAGATCTTCTTCCAGCCAGAGAAAAAGTTTATTAAAGATAAGCATATAGGCCAGACTCCCAAGGAACCCAAACATCAGTGATATAAATGGGGTTTAAGGTGGTCAGGTGACACTTGTAAGGACCAGCGGCATGAGGCAGTCTAGAAAGCTCAACATCTGAGTTGGGGCTGAGGCTAAGGTGGTCAGGCCAGGTGACGTCAGTTATGGGCAGGCATGGGGTATCATCCTCTAGGGGCATGAGAAATTCCCAGTGTCTGAGTCAGGGAAAGATGAGTCTTTAAGTACAGAAAGATTGGGGAGGGGTCCAAGGAGTGGCTAAACAGCTTGGGGTGAGGGGAGGCAGGGCCTAGGGAGATCTGGATGGGGGTGGCCAGCAAGCTGGGGCAAACGGAATGCCTGGGTCCCGGACCTTGTGGCCCTAGCTAGGATTAAGGATGAGAATGGCCAAGAAGGCAAAACAATGGGAAAGCCAGTTGATGGGGGAGGTGGTTGGAAAAAGAAAGGGTCCAGGTGAGAATTTCCGTTTGGAACGTCTGAGTGATTTGAACAGACAGTGAGCTGAGTGATTTGAACAGACAATGAGCTGAGTGATTTGAACAGACAATGAGAATAGATAATAAAGGGAGCTGGAAGGGGAAGTTTGCTTTCAAAGGGCTTTTAAAGGGAAATAAGGTAATTTCTAAAACTTTAAGGGTTTCCTGGGACCAGTAAACAAAACTGAAGCCAGTTTCTTTTTAGGGGCCGGGGAGGAAAGATGTCAAAGAGAGATAAGTGAGTCTACAAGGCATCTAAAAGTTTTAAGGTTTTTCTGGGAATTGTAGGTAAACTTCTTCAGTAGGATACATCTGTGAACACATCAAATCTATCAAGTTGGTGAAATGAAAATCCTGGGTATCCTTTCTCCTTTTTGACATGAAACCAGAGCCTTGCTTCTCTGCTTCTGGGTATTTGCCTTTCATTCAGTCTAGTAGAAGAATACGACATATACACAAATAGCTTTAATATAAAATAATGCTTAAGAAATACATCGGAGAGGTGAAAACCAGATGCTTGCTTTGTGAGATCCTTGGGGGGAAAGGATGTAAATTATTGGGGGTGGGGATGGTGGAACTCAGTTTAGATTTCATGGAGTTGGGAGCTTTTGAATTAGTTTTTTGAAGGATAGAAATTCAACAGACAAGTGGTTATAAATTACTTTACATACATTCTCTCATTTGCATCTCACTATCTTGTGATGAACAAACTAACAAATGGATGAAAAACCATTTATTAAGCACTTAACTATATGCAAAACACCGAGCTAAGCACTGGAGACACAAATAGAATAGGGAGCTAGTTCCTGCTTTCAAAGAGTTTAGGTTTTAATAGGAGGAGACAATCTATATAAGAAGATTCAGCTGCAAAATAGACGGCCAGGCCCAGGGGCCAGGCCAGGCCTTGGGTGCAGTGTTTAGCATGTGGTAATGCATCCTCTTTAGTGTCATTTCCATTGATAATGTCATAGCAGTTTCTAATGTTGAGCCATTTGATGATGCCAAAGACTTTGATCTTTGAGAAGAGAGCAACTCAATTAGTATATCTGTTTTACAGATGAAGAAACAGTAGCCCCAAGATGGGAAGTAACTAACTCACTCTGATTTTGTGTGGAAACTCCCTCTGCCCAAGTGGATCGTGGCCCGTTGCTTATTGATAGTCGGACTCAGGATATTCCAATGACTTGCCCACATTCTCTTTGGTAGTGAGTGTCACAGATACTGGATTTGATCCCAGATTTTTCTGACTGCCGGTCCAGCATTCTACACTGTACACCAATGGCGTCAAACTCAAATAGAATCAGGACCTCCAGACTCCACGTAAGAATCCCTGCAGGCTGCATATTGTCTTAGAGAACCATGTGCTTACAATATCTATGTTCTGTTGTGTTTTTATTTATTTTGTTGAAGATTTCCCAATTACATTTTGATCTGGATCAGAAGCTCTTTGGGGTGCTATGGGCTGTGGTTTGACACCTCTGACTTACCTCTGACTTCATCTGTGAAGGAAACTTTTAGCACATTTGCAAGAGTTGCCAGGGGGTACTGAGAGGTTTGGGAATTTGCCCAGGGTCACATAGCTAACATGAACCCAGAAAGCTGGAGCTTTATCTACTACAGTGTATATGTGTGTGTGTGAGAGAGATTTTGTGAAGTAACTTACCCAAAGCCAAAAAGCCAGTAAATGACAGAGCTGGGTTTTATACCACTGAACCATTTCAATACTTGAACTTTGTGGGATCTGAGTTAGGAAGAAAGATTTGAAAATCAATTAAGAGGATATATGAGAAATATTTTGTGTCTTCTTTGAACTTTCTTCTGGAAGAGACAGTGAGGCTGACAACTTTGCACAACTCTGTCTCACTTAAATCCAATTCATATGTAAGTCAAGATATCACTCTTGTGGGGGCAGTTAGGTGGCAAAGTGGATAGAGCATCGGCCCTGCAGTCAGGAGGACCTGAGTTCAAATCCGACCTCAGACCAAACACTTGACACTTACTAGCTGTGTGACCCTGGGCAAGTCACTTAACCCCAATGGCCTTAAAAAAAAGATATCACCCTTGTGATATTATTGGTCTTCATTGAAAACAAAGGACCAGGGGCAGTTAGATGGCACAGTGGATAGAGTACCTGCCTGGAGTCAGGAGAACCTGAATTCCAATCTGGTCTCAGACATTTGCTAGCTGTGTGCCTCTGGGCAAGGCACTTAAACAACCCAAGATTGCCTCAAAAAAATGAAGGAAAAACAATAACAAGATTCCTTCTAACTCTAAATCTATGATTTGTGTGACCTCGGTACAGCATCTTGGTTTGGTAAAGAGCCCTAGTCTTCACTATACCATCTACCCACACGTTTGAGGCACACACATCCTGCAAATACTTCATGCAGTACGTATATCAAGAAAAAACAAATACAACAGAAGAGGAGAAATTCTGTAGAAAGGCTGAGTCATTCAATCAATCAACAAACATTTATGGAACAGCCACTATGAGCTAGATACTATGCTAAATGCCCCAATGTTTTGAACAGGTCTGCCCCTTTAAGAAAAAAGGACATGGCAAACGTACATGGTCTCCTGCTAGAATAGGACACTGCCTTGCAGCCTACACTGTGCATAGCCAGCTGTCATTTGGCAAGTTGCCATGAGATCCCATGCCTGATCTTACTTCTCTGATTTATCAACTCTAGCTCATCTTTGCATCTTCTTGCTCATCCTCGTCTTATTTCTACCTGTCTCACTTAGCATATTGGCCCGGCATTGACTTCCTGGACTTTGCTTCTGCTGACCCCCTTTGGGTCCTGTGACCCTAGGGTTCTGTTTCTCCTAATTGCACTGCAGTTGGGAACATCTGACCATCCTTTCTTGTCCCTGCTCCTGATGTTATAACACCTGCCTCCAGCCTCCTCCATCAACCAGCTATTCCTGGATTGTCAAGCACAGCACCTGGCCATTAACCCTTACCTGGATGCCACCCATTGAGACGACACAACAAGGGCAGATTTTTTTTAAATGATTCCTTTTGTGAAGGGATAAAAGAGCATGCGAACAACCTCAAATAGCAGCAAAATCCTTTGGAAAGAATAAGACTGAGAGACAATATGGTCAGGATCTATAAAATTCTGAAAGTGACCACAGATGTGCTTACTAATTAGCAGGATACACAAAATAAAGGGCATCCACAGAATCACAGACTCTCAGGGACCTCTGAGGGTGAACGTTTTAACTTGTACCCAAAGATTGATTACCGTCATTATCCTCACCAACAAATAGTCATTCAGCCTCTTCACTTGAGTCATGGGACACATAATCTTCTAAATCACTTTTGGATACTTCTAATTGTTAGAAAGTATCCCCTTACATTCAGTTGAAACTTTTCTCTTTGCAACTTCCACCTATGGCTTTTTCTCCTGCCAAAAAGAAGTCTGAACCTTCTTCCCCATGAGAGTCTATCAGATGCTTGGAGACAGTTATCATATTCTTAGGTCTTCTTTTCTCTAGGCAAAATATCCCCAGTTCTTTCAACTGTCCTCTTTTCGGCATGAATTCCAGTCCCCTCTCCACCCTACCTCTGCCTTGCCAATGACCTGGGAAAGATATTAGCTTAAAAAGACCAAAGTCTTCCACTGCATCTGGATCATCTCCAATCATCCTGACCTATGTCTTATTGTCACTGGACTCAGATGACCCTGGAGGAGAGAGTGAGGCTGATGATTTTGCACAGCCCTGCCTCACTTAAATCCAATTCACTTGCAAGTCGAGACACCACCTCCTGATGTTATTGGTCCTCTTCAAGAATGAAGGACAAACAACAATAACAACAATATGGCAGCCACACCTGAACCCAATGCTTCGAATGTGTGCTTTATGCATTAATGAACACAATATACTGACTAACATGTAAGATTTCTCTGATGATTTAGAATTTAGGCTACCTTAGGATCTTGAGGTGAGTGTCTTTTTTTTCTAATTTCTTAAGACTCAAGTGTGTGGTCACTTTTTTTTCTAACTGCATTTTCCTGTAGAGAACCCATTCATTTTCATGATTATAGTTATCCTGTCTATACAGATGGCTACCAAATCTGTGTCCCCAATCCTGATCTGTCATCTGAACTCCACTCTTACATCTCTGTCTACAGAACATTTCCACTTGCATATCCTTCCATCTACGCAATCTCAACATGACTAAAACTAAATAAATTCTCTTGCTCCCCCAAATTGACTCTCTTTTCTTGTTTCACTCTTTCTTTCAATGTTACCACCAAGTTTCTTGTCATTCAGGCTTGAATCCGTGGCATCATTTTTGACTCTTCCCTCTATTTTAACTCTTTCTAAACTTCCTTCCAAATATTGTACTTTTCTCTCCCTTCCCATCTCACTGTCACTGCCATAGTTTAGACCAGAGGTTCCCAAACTTATCTGGCCTACTTCCCTCTTTAAAAAAAATTACTCTGTCCCCCACCACACCCAGAAATCTTCAACTCTTTAATTTTTTTTTGAAATTTGCATCATTTAAAAAATAAAATATTTTTTAAAATGATGTCTTAAATGTAATAATTTATTGTAAATTTGTGGGTTTTTTTCCTGCATTGAAATTTTGATGATGCAATATTGTGTCATGTAACTATACAGCATCATATTGTAAATAAGTCATTACACCCACATATTCCTGCTGATGCCTGAGGACTTCCCGACAATGTGTGATAAGTTCATCTACCAACACTTGCTTGTTATGATCTGTCAGCAGACTTGACCACTGATTACCAATCATTTTGTGTGTTTATTTGGAAAGTAATGTGATCACTATGACTTTAACTCTGTTATACAACAGATGAAACATGTACATTTTTAAAATTTTCTTATCTTCTCTTCTTTCCTTATGCCTCCACCACCCCCTTATTTTTTTCAATGACCTCCAATTGCACCTGAGGCTTCTATTGCCCCCTTGGATCATTCTAGCACCCCTACCAGAGGGTATCACCCACTTTGGGAGACCCTTATCACATCATATATTGGACCACTGAAATTATCTCCTAACTAGTTTCTACCTTATAATTGACCCTGCCTCATAATGTTATATTAATCTTTTTGAAATGTTTTCATCATTTCATTCCTTTTCTCAAAAGTTTTCAATAGCATATAAGATATTCTGACTTTCTCAGTCTGTCATTCATGGCCATCCACAGTTTATCTTCAATGCTCTTTTCAACCCTATTACCCACTACTTCACAACACATATCACCCACTCAAGCCTGATTTATCCTTTGCTGCTCACCAATCATTCTATACTGATTCACACTTTATATGTAGTTCATATTCTGCTCTTCATAGAATGCAAGCCCTCCCCCTTCCATCTCCATTTATTTGCTTCCTACCCATCCTTCAAGAGTCAAGATATAGCCCTACCTTCTCCTTTGAGAGGGATTGTCTGATGTTGGCTACGTGCCACGTGGGGGTTGTGGCAAGATGGGGCAGGGACAGGATATTAGGAAGTAACCGGAGCTCATGCTCCTGAGGCAGGGGGCTGTGCCATGTGGAGTTGTGGTGAACTGGGATAGGAACTGGATACGGGAAAGTAACCGGAGCTCATGCTCCCGAGGCAGGGAGCTGTGCCATGTGGAGTTGTGGTGAACTGGGGTAGGAACAGAATACAGGGAAGTAGCCGGAGCACGTGCTCCTGAAGCAGGGGGCTGTGCCACGTGGGAGTGGGACAGCAGAGAACGAGCTCCCTTTGTCCAGTCCTCTCCCTAGGTGCAGTGCTAACCCCAGACGTCTCCTTCCGGTATCCGGGCCTAGCTTCCTTTGTCACGTCCTCTCCCTTGGTGCAGCGCTAACCCCAGACATCCCCTTCCAGTATCTGATCCTACAACCAATCACTAGTAGGCGGGCTGAGGAGGGGCTAGGAAGGTATATAAGGGGTGGTAGGATCGGAGCTTGCTCTCTTGCTCCTGCTCTTGCTTTCCTGCTTGGCCTTGCTGTGATGGTCTCTGAATAAAGTCCGAGTGCTTGCACCTCCTGATCAGCTTGTCTCTGTGTTTATCTGGGTGGGCTCCGAGGACTGGTGAGTATGACCCTGGTAGCCTGCTCCTGTTAGAAGGAGAGGGCACAGCCCCACCGGCACACTCCTTGAGGCCTTCTTGATCATTTGAGCTTATATTGGTACCAGGGGTACCAGTTGGTACCATCAAGTCCAAGAGGAAGTCTTATGTGGGCATGGAGCAGAGCCACTGAATAGTTTGCATTGTTGACTCTGATCTGTCAGTGTTACAATCTGACTGACTTTAGTTTCCAGTTCCAGATACTGCTTGGCCTATGGCTAATTGATTCTTGTGTAACCTGACCTTCCTTTGATCTCAGAGAATTGTGCCCAGTGCCCACAGAACAGGACAAAACATTTATTTCTGAAGTCCCACGGAACTTCTTTACCACAGAGGTCACAAATTTCAATCCTTTCTCATAGTCTACCCCACCCTGCTTTCCAGCTTTTTTTTGGTATAATGTCTTTCTCTGTTAGATAGTTCCTGAGGGCAGGAACTATCTTTCTTTTTCTTAATTGTATCCCTAGTGCTTAGCACAGTGCCTGGCACATAGTAAGTGCTTAAAAATATTTATTGAATTAAATGTCATCTCTTTTAGCTATTTAAATTTCTTGAACTTGTATAAAATATGATTATAGAGCATTCAGACTCAGTTAATAGCCTAGAAGGGGTCTCTTTTTAGAGTTAAATTTCATTTATTAAATACTATTAAGCATCTTTTTTTTCTTAATCCTCCAACCTCGACACTCTCTTATCACTACTGGGAAAAAAAAGAAAAAAACCAGAAGCTTTGTAACAAATAAACATAGTCAAGCAAAACAAATTCCAAATATCAGCCACGTCCAAGTTCATCAATTCTCAGCCAGAAGGGGTAATGTTCTTCATCAGTGGTCTTTTGGAATCATGTATGATTGCTGAGTTAATCAGAGTTGGGTCTGAATTGATCAGATCTGAAATCTTTCAAAATTGTCTTTACAAGGTTGATATTAGAGTATAAATTGTTCTTCTGGCTCTAGTCACTTCACTCAGTATTAATTCATATGAATGGTTTCTCTGAAACTCTCTCTTCATTTCTTATAAAACAATAGTTCCAAACTCAGTGCAGACCCTGATTACACTATCCAAAGAAGCAATCTCACTTCTTCATTGTCCTACTGTGTGGGTATCTATTTTCCCTAACAACCATAAGCTATTTGAAAGCACAGAATACGTCTTCTATTTCTCTTATATCCCTCCCTGAAGCATCTCGCAGAGTGCTGGATGCATAGAAGCTGTTCAATAGATACTAGATGAAAAAATGCATAAATTCATTCTTATTCTGTATATTCTGATTGTAAATGTAATATGTGTAGAGGATAGGACAACTTAGTTTACTGGAAAGATTGCTAGGCTTAGAGTCAAGTGGTCAAGTTTCAAATTCTGCCCTGACAGTTGCAGGTGTGTGTTCTTGGGTAAATCACTTCACTATTGAATCTCACTTGTAAAATGAGCACAATAGTACATGAACTACTTCATCCTCTAAGTTGTTGATGTGATCCCTCAAACAACTGATTAATGAATCATCACACATTTATTAAATACTAAATATAGGGCAATTAGGTGGTAGATAGAGCACTGGGCCTGGAGTCAGGAAGATCTGAGTTCAAATCCGGGCTCAAATACTAGCTGCATGACCCTAGGCAAATTACTTAATCCTGTTTCTCAGTTTCCCTATCTGTAAAATGAGCTGGAGAAGGAAATGGCAAACCACTCTAGTATCATTGCCAAGAAAATCCCAAATGGGGTCACAAAGAGTCAGACATGACTGAAATGAATGAACAACAATGAACTTATAATATCTATAAACTCTAGTAGACTGAAAGAACAAACACTATGAAAGTGGGTTTAATTTGGGGTCCTTAATGTTTCTGATAGAATGAGCTTTCCCAAGCCCTGAGCTCATTGGAGAGTGAGGATAATGTCAACAGGAATAGGTGGTATAGGAATAAAGAAGAGGGCTATAGTTCAGGGGTTGAGGTGAAAGGGAGCTATACTGGCAGAATCTAACTTTTAAAAGATCACCTCATGAAATGCAACTCCCTCTCTTCTTTCAGGGATGGGGGACTATGGGTATGAAATAGTATATACACAATCTGTCAGACATAGTTGGCAAGTTGGTTGGTTTTTACTGAAATTACTCTCTTTTAAATTCTTTGCTATAGGAATGGTTAGATGGGAAGGGATATATTTGGAAATGAAGGAATGTAAAAACTGTAGATAGCAACCCCATTTCAAAAAATACGATCTCACAGAGAGTGGCCACAGCCTTCTACCAAAATGCCCCTTGGTGATTCTTTAATTGGATGCCCCCATGTTCTGGCTCTCACATACAGTACCTACCCAAACATAGCATCTCGAATTTGGAAGCAGTGACCGGATGTGCCTTTTTTCTCCAGGGTATTTGCCAATATTCTTACTCTCCTTAGCTCTGCCTCCCTTTCCCCATCATTGCCCTTTGAAAGCCTGCTTTGCCCTGGGCGATCTCTCTAAAGAGTTACTGCATGGACTCTGAGCTTCTCTTAGGAGTTTCCTTGAATCCACCAGCTCCCCTCTGCAGCGATGGACTGAATGTCCCCTAGAGCAGTGGGGATGATTTACAGCAAAGGTTCTTTCAATATCAATACATCCACAGGGAGAAGAACAATTCTAAGGGCATGTTCTTCTCTGGATGCCAGAGCCCAGCTCCCATTAGCAGTAATGAGAGTTACGTGAGCTCAAGTTCTCTTTATTCTGGGCAGTAGCCACGTTTGGAGAATCTTTCTGCGTCTGTCATCATCAGCATCATGGTCTCTCTCAATCACTCCTTTTCCCTCTAAATTGCTTTCCAAATGTGAAAACAAAAACATCCATTGTACTGTCAGCATGGATCAAAATGTCTTCTTCAGTAACAGGCATTTGGCCTCATGAAATGGAGGATCAGAGGTAACCCTTTGGAAACAGACAGTTGTCATTTAGAGGAAAGATAGAGTAGTTCTGGAGACACAGCCCTCCTAATACAATTAATTATTGAGTCATCCATTATGAAGATTTTAAGTTCTTTAAAGGTAAGAGATACGTCTCTCTCTATGTTTAGCCCAGCTCTTAACATACACAATGAATATTTATTGAATGAATATATAAATGAATGCCAAGGATAGAATGAGAAGATGAAAGTCCCAGTATTAGTAGAGATTAATTATTTGTACTTGGAAGCTAATTCTACATAGACTTCCCTATGGAGATTTCAAAAAAAATCATCTTTATAAGTAAAAGATGGGGGATCTATGGACTTTATGGGATTGCAAGTTTAACGTGAGTTAATAGAGTTGTTGTTGATGATCCTTTGTTTTTGAGGAGAACCAGTAACATCATGAGGTGATGGGTGATGTCTTGACTTTTGAGTGAATTGGATTTAAGCAAGGCAAAGCTGCATGAAGTTATCAGCTTCACTCTCTCTTCCAGAGTCATCAAAGTCTAGTGGCAGGACAAAGTAAAGATGACTGGCAATGCCCTGGGATGCAGTAGGTGACCCTAGCATCTTCTATGTCTAACCAAGATGTATGTACTCCACGGTGCTTGCTTCAGCCGCCTTCATATTTGTTGGAACAAATTTTTCCACCCATTCTACAGGGAGAAATCTTTATATGCTTGGGGTAGACATTCCCCTAACTTACCAATAGGTTTGAGGCCTAGCAGTTACCCTCAACCTGGTATTTAGCTTGTCTGCCTTGGGGATTTTACTGGAATATGGTCACTGCACATGTTATAACTTCTTGGAGCCACAAGTGAAAATGTAATGTGGTATTCAAGAAATCTTGTACATTTCTTATGCTGCATTAAGAGAAGTAGTGAATCTAGAAATAAGAAGCGGATATTTTGTCTGTATTCTATCTTAGTTGGGTCACGTGTGTAGAATTGTGTTCAGACCATATATAGTCTCATTTTAGATCATTCAGTTGCCAGCAAGTATTCAGTAAGTGCACATTGAGTTCCAGAGTCTGTGCTAGGTTCTAGGGACATAGTGACACAAACAAAATGATCCCTGACCTCAAGTAGCTTCTAGGACTTTGATGAGTTTGAGAATGTCCAGAGAAGAGCCATCAGAGTGGTGAAGGGCCACTCATTCATGCCAAATGGAAATGGGTTGAAAGAACTGAGATTGTTAAGACTGACCAGAGAAAATCTGAGGGGAATGTAACAGCTGGTTTCAAATGTTTGAAGAGCTATGGCATTGAAGAAAGATTAAATTTATTTTGCTACGCCCCCAAAGGACAGAATAAGGAGCAATGGGTGGAAATTGCAGAGAGCCAAATTTAGACTTGCTGTATGGAAAAATGTCCTAGCAATTAGAGCATTCAAGAGTTCATGGACTTCCTTGAGACATGCCAGGTGCCCTTTCATGTGAGGTCTTCATGCCAAGGTTAGATGAACACATATTGGGTATGTTATAAACAGAATTCATTTTCAGGCATACTTTAGACAAGAGGGGACTGACATGATAATTACAATCTTTATAATGCTTGATGTTATTGTTTGTTATCATATTATAATGATAGGACTCCAATATGCAGTAACTTAAGCTAAGTGGTCCTAATGTCCATAGAAAAATATAGGCAAAATAGGTGTGCTTTTCCACTGTTAACTTTGTGTCAGGTGGATAAGGCTTCTAGTTTTTGATGGGATGAACCCTTGACCTGCTACTACAGGGGCCCTGAGTCATTTTCCTTCTTCTGCATTAGTTAACATTAGACCCTCACACTACCCTGAGCTTCACTCAAACCTGGTATTGATAAAGGACCCTGAGAACTTTCCTGCCACATCTGGGTCTGATTAGGGATGTACCCTCCTACATCTGGCACCTATTACCTGTTCTCCACAAAGCCCATTTAAAAATATTTATTTATTTTTAGTTTTCAGCATTCTCTTCCATAAACTTTTGAGTTTTAAATTTTCTCCCCCCTCTCCCTCTCTCCCTCCTCAAGACAGCATGCAGTCTGATATAGGCTCTACATATACATTCCTATTAAACATATTTTCACATTAGTCATGTTGTAAAAAAGAATTAAAACCAATAGGAAGAACCACAAGAAAGAAGAAACAAAACAAAACAGAAGAAAAAAAAAGAGCAAATAGTATGCGTCAATCTGCATTCAAACTCTGTTGTTCTTTCTCTGGATGTGGATAGCATTTTCCATCATGAGACTTTTGGAGATGTCCTAGATCCTTGCATTACTGAGAAGAGCTAAGTCTAACAAAATTAGTCATTGCACAATGTGACTGTTACTCTGTACAATGTTCTCCTGGTTCTGCTCACCTCACTCAGCTTCAGTCCATACAAGTCTTTCCAGGTTTTTCTGAAGTCCACCTGCTCATCTTATAGCATAATAGTATTCCATGACATTCATATACCACAACTTGTTCAGCTTTTCCCCAATTGATGGGCATCCCCTCATTTTCCAATTATTTGCCACCACAAAAAGCTGCTATAAATATTTTTGTACATGTGGGTCCTTTTCCTATTTGTATGATCTTTCTGGGATATAGCCCTAGAAATGCTATTGCTGGGTCAAAGGGTATGCATATTTTTAAACAAGTCCATTTTTAGGGTACATAATCTTGTTACCTGAACCTCAACTTTGAACATGTTTCCTCTCCAATATGTCTCCCTCAATCTCCATCTGGGGTGAGTTTCTTGCATATGGGGACAAACCTCTGTTTATATTGCCATAGTATATATATATATATATATATATATATATATATATATATATATATATGCTTTGTTTTCCTGCTCATGATGGTGTAATTTCCCCAGGTACTAATTTTCTAGAAATCTTGACCCTAAGTATTTGCTTTGACTGGAGCCTTTAGAGGTCAAATAAAGCAAGAGAGGAAACTTCCTACTCTGAAATACAGTGTTAATGCAACACACAGGTTATCCATCACTTTTTGCTACATGGACATCCCTCTTGTTCTTCTTCTCTAAGTGAGCATTTATTAATCATGCGTATGTATGCAATTAGTAAATGGGAATAAAGAGTCATAGAATCATAGTGTGACAGCTAGAAGAATACCTAGAGAGCGTCTCAGCCAATTTCTTAATTTCATAGACAACAAAATTGAAAACCAGCATATAAGTGGCTTACCTGAGGTCACATAGCCTAGTAAGCAGCAAATCTAGGATTACATTGATTGACATTTTAAAAATACAGTTTAATTGGATTAGTACCATACTATTAACCCAAATTCTCAATTATCTGGCAATTTTATACTTCACCAGTGCAATAATCATTGATGTTCACTATGCTGCTGCTGAAACTCTAAAAGATTTGAAAGTACATTCAGAATCATCAAAAATCGGAGATTAAAAATTCTTGTCCTATTTTGTACACAAGGATGCCAGACATCAAATATAACCTCAATGCACAAGATGCGCGGAGGAATTGAAAATAGACATACTATGATCATCCTCTTGGAGGGTGGGCAGCTTAGGTGACATAGTGGATACAATACCAAGCCTGAGTTAAAATCTGGCCTCTGACACTTGCTGTCTTTGTGACCTTGGGCAAGTCACTTAATCCTGTTTGCCTCATTTTCCTCATCTATAAAATAAGCTGGAGAAGGAAATGGCAAACCACTCCAGTATCTTCACCTAGAAAACCCCAAATGGGGTCACATGACTGAAAACAACTGAACAATACCAAAATTAATACACAGAATCAACTGAGATAATAGGAGTGAAAGTCAGTCAATAAGCATTTATTAAGCACTTACTATTTGTGAGGCACTGTGCTGAGTATTGGGGATACAAAAATAATAATAATGAATAGTAATAGCTAATATTTATATAGCACCTACAATGTGCCAGGCGCCGTGCTAAGTGTTTTATAGGTACTATCTCATTTGATCCTCACAATGACCCTAGAAAGCAGGTGCTATTGCTATCCCCAATTTACAGAGGAGGAAACTGAAGCAAATGGAAGGAAGCTAAGTGATGTGCCCAGGATCACACAGCTAGTAAGTGTCTGAGGTCAGATTTGAATTTAGGTCTTCTTGACTCCAGACCCTCTACCTACTGAGAAAATACTTTGAAAATAAGAAGCACTCTGCAAAGGATAGTTGGAACCAGAAACATAGAATGCTAGAACTAGAAGGACTTGAAAAGTCATCTCTTATTATCCCCTCATTTTACTGATAGGAAAAAGGTCGAAGGAGGCATTGAAACAGAATGGTCAACCAGCCTTGTCTGAAGACCTCTGTTAGGAAATTTTTCCTGACTTCAAGCCTAAATTTACGTCTTTTCAGCTTCTACCCACTGTTCCTAGTTGGGTCCTCTGGGGCCAAAAGAACTCATCCATTTCCTCTTCCACACGACAGTCTTTTAGGTACTTGAAGACAACTGTCATGTTCCCCCTGAAGCCTCGCTTCTCAATAATTAACATTAGCTATTTCCTTCAATCATTCCTCATAGAGTAAGGGTGGGGAACCTGCGGCCTTAAGGTCACATGTGGCCTTCTAGGTCCTTCAGTGTGGCCTTTGGACTGAATCCAAATAAAAACAAATTAAATAAATTAAAATAAATAAAATTTGGATTCAGTCCAAAGGCCAGACTGAAGGATCTAGAAGGCCACATGTGGCCTTAAGGCCACAGGTTCCCCACCCCTGTCATAGATCATTGACTTAAGAGCCTTCACCATTCTCATTGCTTTTGATGTGAACACTCACCAGCTTATCCATGTCTTTTGTAAAGCTGATCTGGAATTTTTCTCCTCTTGTTCTTTCTTTTTTTTCTTTTATTTTTTATTAATTTATTTTGATTTATCAATAATCACTTCCATATGCTTTTGAGCTTAAAATTTTTCTCCCCCTTCCTCCCACCACCCTCCCAAAGACAGCACACAATTTGATATAGGCTATACATTTACGTTCCTATTAAACACATTTTCACATTAGTGATGTTGTAAGTAAAAATTAAAACCAATGGGAGGAACCATCAGAAAGAGGAAACAAAACTCAACAGAAGAGAAAAAAAATAACAATTTCAACTTCCATAATTCTTTCTTTGGATGTGGATAGCATTTTCCATCATGAGGCCTCTGGAGATGTCTTAGATCCTTGTATTGCTGGGAAGAGTTAAGTTTATCACTATTAGTCACCACACAATATGGCTGTTACTGTGTACAACATTCTCTTGGTTCTGCTCACTTCACTCAGCATCAGACCATACAAGTCTTTCCAGGTTTTTCTGAAGTCAGCCTGTTGATCATTTCTTATAGCACAACACTATTCCATCACATTCATATACCACAACTTGCTCAGCCATTCCCCAATTGATGGGCATCCTCTCAATTTCCAATTTTTTGCCACTACAAAAAGAGCTGTTATGAATATTTTTATACATGTGGGTCCTTTTCCCATTTTTATGATCTCTTTGGGATATAGCCCTAGAGGTGCTATTGCTGAGTCAAAGGGTATGTACATTTTTATAGCTCTTTGGGCATAGCCTCTTGTTCTTTCTACTAGTCCTGGCCCACCCTCCAAGGGGATGACCATAGTAGGTCTGTTTTTCCTTCCTCTGCATATTTCATGCATTGAGGTTATATTCAGCACCTGGCACCCTTGATGGTCATTCACAGCATATGTATTAATCTGTGATGAGACTATAATTCACATTCAACTATAAACTGCATAGGTGAGTTAGTGTTCTGATAATCCTCTCCATCCCCTTGGAGTATACCTGAAAAAGTCTCAGAGATAACAGCAAAGATCTAGAGAAGAAGGTTCATTTTTCTAGCTGTAGCACAATACATTTCACATTTAGAAATTTCATGTAGTGGAAAGAATGCTGAATTTGGAGTCAGAGTACTTGAGTTGGAAGTTCAGTTCTTTTTCTTTCCTGTTGTGTAACCTTGGGCAATCATTTTGCTTCTCAAAGACGCAGCTACAACAAACATCTCTAAAATGGGAGGGTCAGTGAGGTCACCTGTATGGTCTCTTATAACGCTAAATCCTAGGATCCCTGACAGAGTAAACTTATCAGGGTTATACAGAATGTGTTAAAAGTCTTAATGTTATTTTAAGCTATTAAAGCTTAGTGTTGTTTTAATTGCTGAAAACACTAAGAATTTTGGGACATCCTACATTTATCAGAAACATATAACTAAAATATACATTGACTACTTTGAGGGAAATGTCAGTTCAAAAGGAACATGGGAGCTTTCTAACTCATAAAGGATTCCTTGGAATTCATTCATATAAAGAAAAGAAACTGAATTGTACATTTTCCTAAATCCCAGCATTCTGACACAAGGCCCTCCCACACATGAAGCAGGCACTGTGGTGGTCCTGGACACTTTGCCACAGAAAAGATAATAGTATTCAGTTTCCAGTCCCCATAAGACTGGGGTGGGGTGGGGAGAGACAGAGACAGAGACTGAGAGACAGATAGAGAGAGAGACAGAGAGTCAGACAGAGAGACACAGAGAGACACAAAGAGAAAGACAGAGACAGAGATAGAGACAGAGACATGGAGAGACAGAGAGGAAGAGGAAGAGGAGGAGGAGGAGGAGAAGGAGGAGAAGGAAGAAGAAGAGAAAAAAGAGGAAGAGAAAGAAGAGAAAGAGAGGGAGGAGAAAGTGGATGAAGAGAAGGAGAAGGAGAAGGAGGAGGAAAAAAGAGAAGGAGGAGGAGAGGGAGAGAGCACAAATAGTTGTAGACTTACAGTATGAGGGCCACTGCTGCTTCCAAGAGGAAATCCATACTTGTTTCCCATTTTATACTTTCTTTTTCCTTCTGGTCTATCACAAAACATTCCTCTTGTATTTCACAGGTGAAGTCTGTAACTATGGCAGGGTAACTGGAGTTTTGTCTCAGGGTGCAAAATTTAGATGGTGTTGCTAGCTAGCACTTGTAGTCTTTCAACAGGGTAGAAATAACTAAGATTATCACCTATTTAGGAAGGATTATCAGTTAAGATTGGAAGTTATCAGACCACCCCACGCCCAGGTGAGTTCTTCCTAAGCCGGCTGTGGGTCTCTTCTACTTTCCCTAGAGCATTTGAGGATACATCTCACGCCCTTTGCTGCAGGTATGTTTTGTACTGCTTTCTCTGGGAACAAAAATCTGTTGGGTTCAGGCTAGCTTCAAATCCAGCACATCCTATTCTGCAAATCACACATTTAGGCCATAAGAAATGTATTGTGCTTTTTGTCATCATGGGATATCACCATAGGAGACAAGATATGAGCTGCCTTCTTCATGGTTTGTTGCTTCTCTAGGTCTTTCTGGACAGCAGGGGTGAAATTGTACTTTCAACCCCTTTTGAGACCTGGTGTGTTTTGAGGTGCATTATATGTCCTCAGGGTCAAGGTCAACTAGGACTAGAGAAATCCTAATCTGTTTTATAAAAATCTCTTTCTTTATTCTAATTTCATTTCCATGAGTATTTCCGTTCTGAAGGTAAGAAATAATCATTTATGTGCTAAGTACTGATGTTAGCACTTTTACAAACATTGTCTCATTTGGTCTTCAACAGCAACCCTGGGAAGTATGTGCTATTATGTTTTCAGACGAGAAAACTGAATCAGAGAAAAGTTAAGTGAGTTGGTCAGGGTCACACAACTATTCAGTGTCTGAGACAGATTTCAACTCAGTCTACTTGATTGCAGGCCCAGCACTCTATCCCTAGATGTCCTTGTTGTCATTGGACTTTTTCCTCCAGCTTTGGCTCTCCCTCCAAGGTAGCCCCTAAGGAGAATCTAGGTATTATAGTAGTGCACTGAAAAGTGTTGAATTTCAATTTAGGAGACCTGCGTTGAAATGTGAACTCTGATACCATTTAGCTGTGTGAATATGGGCCAATCCCTCTACATATCGAAATCCCTCCTTCCTCATTTGTAAAATGGGAATGATACTATATACACTACCTCCATCATAGGGTTGTCATGAAGAAAGCTCAATGTATTTATGACTGCATCTATGTGGCTACTTTCTCCACTGATGCCAGTTACACCCCATACTCTCATGCATGTCAGTCAGCGAGCCTGTCAACAAGCATTTATTAAGCACTTATTCAATGCTAGGCACTGTTCTAAACTTTGGGCATTCAGAGAAAGGCAAAAAGATGCCAAAGTTCACCATAGTGGTCTGCCTCACACACTGGGCACCTCTCTTGCTCCCTGCTAAGTGCAGCAGTGGATTGAGCACTGAACCTGGTATCAGGAAGACCTGAATTCAAATCTGGCCTCAGATATTTATTAACTGTTTGACTTTGTTCAAGTCACTTAATCTCTATATACCTCACTTTCCTCAACTATAAAATGGGCATAATAATAGCACCTAACTTGCAAGGTTGTTGAGAGAATCAAATGAAATCATTCTGTAAGAAGAAAAAAAAATGCTGAGCATAGTTCCCAGCACACAGTAGGTGCTATATAAATGCTCATTCCCTTCTTCCTTCTTCCTTAAAATTATAAAGATACTTATGAAACACATGGACCATACAATAGTTAGCCCTGATTTTTACCCCATGACTAACCCATCTTCTTTTTCAATCCTGCATTTCTTTTATAATATCCTTTACTTTGGTTCTTTTTTTGTAGTTCCTTATTAGTTATGTGTTTATAGACTGCTCATACCCGCTGCATGCCATTCCATGGCCCTCAGTGTGATACTAAATTTTAATCCTTCAGAGACTCTAATTTTATGTAACTCGCAGTCATACAATTGCATCAGTACAATATTGGTACTGAAAAAGTGGGCTTGTGTTTCAGGGAGAGGGTTAGAGTCATTAAAAAAATCTCAAATTTTCCATAGGCCATTCAGCCCCTGTCTCCTCATCCTGTTGAATTCTGGGCTCAACTCATTATCTCTCTGCAATGTGAGGAATATATAATAATGGATGAGCTCTCTAGGTGGTCAATTTGGGCAATAAGGACAATTTGGACAATAAGCATTCTATCTATGCTCCCATGGATTTTCCTGTGTGGATAGTTAGGTGAAATTCCTTCGAGTGTTTATGGAGGCTGTCCAAGAGGTTGTATAGTATTCTGGGTCTTGTTGCATATACTACAGTGTCACCTGTAAATAGGAGAACCTCATATGGAGAACCTCAACAGATAGCTACAGAGAATCTCTCTTCAATTTGAACTTTGCACTGAGTTTTTCTCCATGACTGTGGCAAACACCTCTGGCAAGCATATGCTTTCCAGCTTTAGGTCTGATACTAATAATCAAGGATTAGGTGAAAAAGACCATTTCTGTTGTTATATCTTTAAAAGACTTGCATAATTTTGGTGTATGCGTGGGAGATGACTTGTTAGAAAAGAGACTTTAAGAGGTCTTTTGCTCCATCGGTGAAGGCTTTTTCCTCGTTTTCTTTTTCCGTGTATATTCAACAAAGAATAATTATGGTGAGATTGTTAATTCTCTGCATTTTTCAGCCAGTTGTGTGACAACAAAGATGGGATTTTCTGCGGTATATTGCTTGTAAGTAGCCTGGTTGTTACCTAATAATGTCCTTCTATACTTATTAAGGAGGTCCTCTATGTGTCTATATATTATTCTCATAAAAATTTTACATGGATGGAGAAGTAGGCATATAGGTATAGAGTTGTTGATATTCTTTGGGCTACCTTTTCTCATCATTAATGAGGTCTAAAAGTCTCCCTTTCCCTACCCCGCCATGCTTTTGATTCCTTTCCCTCTCTCAGATACGAATCAGTCCTTTAAAGCAGTCAAAATTGTATCCTTTCCAAAATGGATCTCTTCTATGTGGGGCTCAAATGTTTGATCCTATTCTTGTTCTCATTAGTGCCACTCCTACCTTCTCCATATGCACATACGGTGCTGTGAGTCCAAGGGCAGTGATGTCAGAAAAAGTGTGTTATAAAAATCTTTTTCTTCTTTGGTCCATTTGTTGTCTTTATTCCAGCTTCATCCTTAAATGCCCCTGGGATGATGCTTAGTTGGCTTTCTTGCCAAGCTTTCTTTAAACTTGTCTTGCCCTCCACTGCTTCTCTCTGTTTTATGAGGTGATACTGCTCATAATCTTGTCGCATCCTTCTTCAATTCATCTTCAAAACTGTATTGCTCTTGGCTGCCATATCTCTCCTTGTTAAGTAAATCAAGTACTTGCTGACTAAGATGTTTTTTAAACTCTTTTGGGCTCCTTGTTATAACACTTGATTTATTTTATCAGACCCTGCTTGGTCATTGTTGGGCCCTAATTGGCTCAGAATGAATGTAAATAGCACTTGTTTCCATTTTGGCCAAAAACCTTGAGAGTCTTCCCCTCCCAGATCAATTTTCTTTTGATTAGGTAAAGAGGCCATACTCTGCCTCATTTATTAAGCCTTAATCACTGAATGGACATTGCCTCAGTCAAACTGAGACCTGTTCAAGACCTTTGCTTGAAAAAGGTTAAGGTTCCCTACTGCATCGTGGGCCATCTTCAGGTATCCTGATATATATCTGGACATTGGACCCAGTTGGCTCCAGAGGAGAAAGTGAGGTTGATCACTTTGCACAGCCTTCCCTCACTTAAATCCAATTCATCTGCATTTCATGGCATCACCTTCCTGATGTCATGGTCCTCTTTGAGAATGGAGGACAAACAACAACAATGAAACTCCTATATGAAATTATTTTAATCAGTGTATTTAATTTCTTCCATCCATACTTCATTTTCCATTATCAATAACTTGTTTAAAGAGGTTAAGTTGGAATTGTTTTAATTGTATGCCATTTCCTTTCCTTCCTATTTTCATTCTTTTTTCCCCCTCACATAGAAACACTAGCAGAAGAAAGAATAACAATGAAAGAAAAGAAAATCTCAAAGAATGGTGTAATTTTTTGAAACTACTCAGTGGTCCTACTACATAGATAATTGAATCAGGAATGTTGTTGCTCATCCTTTGTTCTCAAAGAGGACCAATGACATCAAGAGGGTGATCTAATGACCTACAGTGAGTTGGATTTAAATGAGGCAGAGCTATGCAAAATCATCAGCCTAACTTCTCCAGAGTCTTCTGAGTCCAAAGGCAAAATGTAGATCAGAATGACTGGCGATGGCCCTGGATGCAGTGGGAGACCTTGGCCTTTTTAAGCTAAGGTCTTTCCCAGGTCTCAGTTTGTCTGGGGCAATGTCCATTCAACAATTAAAGGCTAGGTAAGAATTGAGCAAAAGGTTGGCTAGTTTGCCTTCACAAAAGACAATCTGGGACAGGAAGACCCTAGTAACAAGTTATTTCCTGCTTGTTAAAACTTAATCAATTTTAATTTTTGCAATGTTACTTGATTCTTGCAATGTCAACACTTTCCATTCTTTTCTTGAAGAAAATACTCATGATATGTAGTAAGATTTTCATGTGGTCTAAAAGTTTTTTTTTACCTCTTTCATCCCTTATTTCTGACCTATATTTCTGGCATTTTTCACATTCTTCACCTATTTCCACTTTTTTTCCCCCCATTAAAGTCACTGAGTAATTATCAACAATTAAGTATATGTAGTGATTTAAATTCAAGGGTTTATTGAGTTCTTTGTAACAAATTTCTGTCATTTTAAGTAAGAGGTTGATAAAAAAAAGTGCAATTATTTTATGGCGCTTTTTTGTGTGCATTGTAATATGAAATGACCAAATATCACATAAAACGATATTTCTTGTTGTCTTAGGCCTATGATAAAACCTACTTCTTTGTCTATCTAAGGAGGACCCATATAAACCATCCTTTGATTTAGCTCCAACTTCCTTGTGAGGTTTCAGTTAGAGTAAGAATACTAAGAAAGATAGCATTAAATCTTTAAATTAATGTTGGCAGTATTAACATTTTTATTATATTGAAAGGTCTATTTATAACTATACTTTGAGAGTTTTTTCTTTTAATATAAGTGAATGTTGTACTTTGTCAAAAGTATTTTCTGCATTTGTTGTGATAATCATGTGATTTTTGATATTTTTATTTTTAATATAATGAATTATGTTAATTTTTTTCTTAATTTTGAACTATCTTTCCATACCTGCTACAAATATAACTTATTCATCGTGAATGATTTTTTTGAGGGATAAATTGCTATAGCCATTTTTGCCAGTACTTGATTTAAGATGTTTTAATTGATGTACATTAATCATATTGGTCTATTGTTCTCTTTCTGTGCTTTATCCTTCCATGATTTAGGAAGTATTAGAATTATATTTGTCTCATAAAAGGAACTTGTTAGAGTGTTTGCTTTCTCAGATTTGAGCAAAACTTAATAAATTCTCATACTATTCTTGTGAAGATGATGAAGAGATATGGATTAGATGGTAATATCATTAAATGAATTCAGAGATGGTTGGATGGTTGGATTCAAAGAGTAGCTGTTAATGATTTGATGTTAAGAGGGCAGGAGGTTTTCAGTGGAACACCTCAGGGATCTCTTCTAGGTCCTCTGTTGTTTAACACTTTTTATCCATGGCTTGGATAAAAGCATAGATGGCATGCTAAGAAAGCTGAGAGGGACAGCTGATATGTTAGATGATAGAGTCAGGATCCAAAAGAATTGTGATATGCTGGAACATTGGGTTGAATCCAATAAAGTAAAATTCAATAAGGATAAATTAAAAGTCTTACATTTATGTATAGAAAAATCAATACTACAAATGCAAAAAAGAAGAGGCATTGTTAGACAGTAGTTGTTATGAAAAAGATTTGGGGGCTGTAGTGTAGTGAAAGATCAGTATGAGCAAGCAGTAGGTTAATCAATCAAAACAGCTAAAGCAATCTTGGGCCCCTTGGAGAGGAATAGCTTCTAGGAATAGGCAGGTGATAGTCCTACTAGACTCTGTGTCAGATTTTATCTGATGTATTGTATTCAATTCTGGATGCTGCAGTCTAAGAAGGAAGTGATTAAACCAGAGAGCATCCAGAGGACAGCGACTGTTATGGTAAAATGTCCCGATTCCCTATTGTAGGAGGATCAATTGAAGGGGCTGGGTGTATTTAGTCGTGAGAAGACAAGACTAAGGGAGAACATGGAGGTTATCCATGTGTCTTAAGCATTTTCACATGGAGGAGAAATTAGATTTATTTTGTTTGGCTTAAGAGGACAGGTAAAAGTTTCTAAGAGGAACCTGTCAAGATTTAACCTTTTTAACCAAGAAAAATTTCCTAGCAACGATGTTCCATCCAAATGTGGAATGGGCTGCCTCAAGAGGTGATTCCCTTCCTTTCAAAGTCATTAAGTAGATGGAGATTGGATGAACATTTGTCAGGTGGCCAGCGAAGTCCCTTCCAACTCTCAAGTTCTATGACTGTGAAATACTAATCACTTCCATTTTCAGAACATTGACAAAGAAATCTTAGATTTAGCATCTATTTACAAATTAAGAGTTGTGTAATCAGTTGCCAGTTTCCCATCATCAACATCACTGTTTAAGGATAAATATCATAGTTTAATCTGGTCCCTAGATAGGCTTCATTTGTTTTTTTGGTAGAGACAATCAGGGTCAAGTGATTTGCCTAGGGTCACACAGCTAGTAAATGTCAAGTGTCTGAGGCTGGATTTGAACTCACGTCCTCCTGACTCCAGGGCCAGTGCTCTACCCACTGCATCACCTAGCTGCCCCTCCTAGAGAGACTTCAAAGACAGAACTCAGAAAATTGTTCCAAGACCATTGGGTGCCACTACCCAAATATTTAATTTATATGTGCAGGATGATTTGAAACATTGAAAGGAGTCCTAGAAAGGCAGAAGTTGTCCTTGGGGATAAACATTGTGTGATGACTAGAAATCTTTTTAGTGAGCATTTAACTATTAATAATAGTGGTCCGTGAAGACTTCAAACACTAAGAAGTCATCTTTTGTGGGACACATTGGATAGAGAGCTGCGCCTGAATTCAGGAAGACCAGAGTTCAAAATCCAGCTTCACATATTTACTAGTTGTGTAATTCTTGACAAGTCACTTAACCTCTGCTTGCCTCAGTTTCTTCAACTAAAATGGGGATAATAACAGCATCCATCTCATTGGGTTGTCATGACATCAAATGGAATAATATTTATAAAATGCTTAGCATATCACCTGGCATCTATATATATATGCATATATATATGTGTATATATATATATATATATATATATATATATATTCTCTTCCTTTTCTTCTTTTAAATTTGATCAGCATGATTCAGTTCAACAATTACTTGAGTGCTGATATCCACAGTAGTGGTGCAGTGGATAGAATGCTGGGCCTGGAGTCAGGAAGACCTGAGTTCTAATCCAGCTTCAGACATTTACTAGTAGTGTAACACTGGGCAAGTCACTTAACCCTGTTTGCTTTAGTTCCTCATCTATATTGAGCTGGAGAAGGAAATGGCAAACCACTGCAGTATCTCTGTAAAGAAAACCCCAAATGGGGTCATGGAGAATTGGACATGACCAAAAAACAACTGGACAACAGCAGCAACACCAATAACAATGTGGTGGGTACACTCTTCCACATGTGCCCCCACCATCAGAGTACAGTGCTTTGAACCCTCCACTTGGGCCACCACTGCCATATAAGATTAACAAAAGTGTAATGCATAACCTGAAAGATTTCTTTGTTCCCCCTTTTGAGACCAGGGGTGTTCTTCCCTTTCACATCTATAGCCTATGTTCTACTTTTGTCCACACTTGGGGACCTTCAAAGGTGGATGCATAACAAAGAATCATAAAGGCATGTGGTACGATAGAAAGAATGTGGACTTTTCTGAATGGATCAGAAAATCTGGGTTCAAATTCCAGCTCTGACATTTACTACCTCTACGACTTTGGACAAATTACTTCGGCCTGTTTCACCTTCTGTAAAATAAGAGGGTTGAACTATTTAACCCCTAAGGTTCCTTTCCAGCTCTAAATCTACGAACCAATAATACAGAATCTCAGAGCTGTAAAGGAGCTCAAACTCGATCTGGTCCAACCTGTAATTGAACAGGGATCCTCTCCACAGCCTCTCTGACAATCATCATTCATCTGCGCTGGAAAATCTCCCAGGATGGGACACCTGCTCCTGTTTGACTTTGAAATAGCCCTAACTGTTAAAAAGTCTTTCCTGATAGCATACCTCAACCTGCCTCTACAACTTCTACTTGTTGTTCCTAAAAAAAGATGCTGTCTGAGATTAAGCAGAACAAGTTTAATATCTCTTCCATGGGGCAGCCTTTCAAACACTTGAAAAGAACTCTCACTTAAGTCTTCTTTTCTGTGAGTTTCACATTCCCCTATTCCATCATCGAATCCTTATGTGGTGTGGTCTCCAAGCCTATCCCCAACCTTTTCATCACTCTCTGAATGTATTCCATTTTGTCTTTGTCCTGCCTGAAATGTGCTCAGAACGAAACACGGCATTCTGTATGTAGCCTGACCAGAACAGATCATACTGGGACCCCTGCTTCCCTATTTTGGATACTACTCATCTGTTAAAGTAGCCCAAGATTGCCTTAGATGTATCATGCTAAGGAGTCATAATGAGCCTGCAGTTCACTAGGACCTCCAGATCTTTTCACCAAGATTTTTTTAGTCATGTTTCCTCCTTACACAAGTGCAGTTGAAGATCTGTATCTTCATAAACTGTATTTTTATTTATTTTTCCCAATTTTCTTAGATTTCCCAATTTATCCCTTCCCTCTCAGAGAACCATTATTTATAATAAAGAATAAAAAAGAGAATAGAAACAATACAACAAAACCAACCCGCAAAAAAGTTTGATGTGTGCAGTGCTCTGTACCCATATTGCTCTACCTCTTCAAAGAAAGAAGGTAGTAAGATATACTCAGTCTTTCTCCTCTTGCAAAGATTGAGGGAGAGGCCTATTACACATTTTATATTGTGGAAAATATTCTCCTAACCATTAGACTCACCATTGCAAAGACATGACGATATATACACAGCCACTGAAATGGCAGATAACTGCAGAAGATCTCATCTCAGTAATTGCCCTTAGAATCTTAGTCAGTGCTTTTTCCATTTGTATCTTTAAAAAGAAAAGATACTTTCCATTCTGCACTTAATAGGATGTGGGTATCAGTTTACTCAGAGTCACCAGAAGCAGGAAGCTGACTCAAACCCTTTCAACTTTATTGCTTATTCATCTGTTCAGCAAGATTGGGGCATAAATGACCTATCTACTAAGCTCCTTTTGAAGTTACTTATATAATTTTTTCTTTCCTCCCCTCCCCTTCCTTCCCCTCCTTTCTCCTCTCCTCTCCTTTCTCTCTCTCTTCTTTTCTTTCCTCTCCTCTCTTCCCTTCCCTTCTCCTTTCCTTTCCTTCTTTCCTTTCCTTTCCTTTCCCCTCTTTCCTTTCCTTTCCCCTCTTCCCTTCTCTTCCTCTCTTCTCCCCTCTCCTCTTCTTCTTTCCTTTTTTTTTTAAGCAGGAAGGTATTTATATCTCTCTCCTTAAAACCAAAAAGAAAACTGGTGAAAGCTCTAATGTTCCTGTTGGCTAGTTTTCATCATTACTGGAAATGGAAACCATTCATGTGAAGACTTCATTGCCAGTACAAAATGGGCGCATCTGTTCTGATGATTAAGTCTAGGGTATTGGGAGAGGCACATTCCCACTGCCCAAATCAGACTGTTGGACAGTCTGATTTACATGTTACAATACCTCAGAGGGTCCCCTAGAATTACCAAAAGTTTCTCATCTTTTTATTGACTCTGGGAAGACCATATTTGGCTTGAGGAGTTAGGAGGACTTCACTCAATCAAAAAAATATTTATTAGACACTTTTTGTGTGCATCGTGCACTGCTAAGTGAAGCTAACAGGGCTATAAGGAACCAAGGGCAGCACAAACAGTGCCTGGGTCAAGTGATGCAAAACTCTTATTCAAACCAATATTTTAAGTGTCAAGGAGATTGATTACAGGTGATTACATTGGCACCATGAATCCCAATCTGGCATGTACAACCAGTGTGACCTCGGCTGAGTCATGGCTCCTCTATAAGGAACTTGCACTAGGTGCCTCTAAGTTCCCATCAGTCCTAAATCCATGATCCTATGATTCTGGCTGAATAGGTGCCCGTTCCTTTTTGCCACACCTCCTATTCATACATAGTTGGGGTGAGAGTTCACTGGATATGGGGATTCTTTTGGATGTATGTGAACCATTGGTGTGAGTGGGAAAAGACACTAGCCATGGTGAGTGGTGATGCCATTGCTGCCATTACCTTTGTGCTTTGACGTAAGATTCAGACCCTTGGTCATCCCCTCTCTGGGGCCAGACCACCAACTGTATTAGAAGCAGCATCTATTTTATGGAGGCTGAGTTAGTTTTTCTTTAGAGGAATGAGGAGGCTGTCTTTACTAGGATCTGATGGGTCCAGGGGATTAGGGATTGAACTACTAGTATGACTCCTTGGCTGACTGAGGTATTAAAAAGCACAGACTTTGAGAAGAAAGGGCTCCTCCAGATTAGTGGAATTCTTGCCGGATGAGTCAACATATCTCTCTGATTGGACTCTTGTTTCTGAGAGAGATACATAGGTAGAAGGGAGTAACATTCACTTAAATCAACCCTATCAATCTCTTTCTTGGTTACGTAAATTTCTCTGTTAAATATTTTGTCTCATTGCATTTTAATCCTGAAACTAAATAACTGGATTAGTCTGAATTAGACTCAGCCCAGAACACCCTTCATCAGTGTGAAAAGAAAGAAATAGGTGTCTAGGATTATGCACATGCATGGACATCAAAGGGTGGAGAGTGGTGTTGATATATTGGAGAAGGATAATAGATATCTCTCTAAAACCTGCAGTCCTTGGATTCTTTTGGTGATGCCACTTTGCCCTGGGACCTCATGGGTCTTGATAACCCCTCCATACCATGTGACCAAGCTGGTATATGGAGTCTCCTTGTTTCTTGACTCTGTCATGGTCTTCTCCATTTCCTTTATACTGAGGTAGTTTTGTGATAAAGTCACTGTGATAGAAAATGTGCAAGGACCCCAGTTTAAAACCTAATTCATAGCTTCTCCTGGGCAAAAATGATTTCTTCTAATTCTCCCCTTGGTTTTGAGAAACAAATTATATTTGGCTATGAAAAAAACAAGCACAATTTCTCCCCTGTGCCCATGTTCTTCCCTTTGCCCAAGTTTTTAATCAGGCAAAGGGGAGAGTCAGCTACTCACCCTTTGGCATCCATTCTTTGGTTATGAAACCATTGGTATGTGTTCTTTTTTTAAGTGTGATAAGAGACAATAGCCAGAAAGTGGAATTGAGCCTGGCCATTTGTTTAAGAAGATTCATCAGAGTACTTAGTGGATGGTTCTGACTGGGATCCTTTCCTCCTTTAGGGTAGTACGGGATTTGGAGTCAGAAGACCTGGGTTTGAATCTGGATAGTGTTTAGGATTTGGGGTCAGGAAGACCTGGGAGCTGATCCCATCTCATACACTAGATACAAGACCCTAGGCAAGTTACTCAACTTCTCTTGGCATCAGTTCCTTAAAGATAAAATGAGAGGGTTGGACTGGATTAAGTAATCAAGTATTTATTAAGCATCTGATGTGTCCTGGGCACTGTGCTAGGCCCTAAGGATACAAAATTAATAATTTCTTATGAGGAACTAACATTTTAATGGAGAATGTGGAAGAGACAAAGTGCATATATGTATGTATATACAGAATAAATATGAAGAGGATAAGTAGTTAACTACAAGGTAGTTAGGGAGGAAGAAGACTGGCACTGGTGGTGGTTGTGGTGGTGGTGGAAAGGAACAAAGGAAGGTTTCATGTAGAAGGTAGTTCTTGATCCCACAAGGTGGAGGCAAGAAAGGAATATATTTCACATATGGAAAAAAGCCAACGCAAATGCCTATTGTGAATGTGAACATAATGCAGAGAAGTCTAGTTTAGCTGTATTACTGAATGGAGGAAGGAAATAACAGAGGATGAAGCTATAAAAATAGATTGGGACAGGGCTTTTACAAGTTAAACCTTGGAGTTTACATTTTATTCTAGAGACAATAGAAAGCAACTAGAGTTGACTGATTAAGAGGAGTAATATGGTCAGATCTGTGCTTAAGGAATGTTACTTCGGCAGCAGTGTGTAGGATAGTATGGAGTGGGGAAAGACTTGAGGCAGGGAGACAAATTAGGAGGCCATTGCAATAATCTAGCTGAGAGATGGCTTGAACTAAGATGTTAGAAGATTTCTAAAGTAAGTGGCTAGGTGGTGCAGTGGTTAGAGTACTGGGTCTACTTTCAGGAAGATCTGAATTCAAACCCAGCCTCAGATACCTCCTAGCTAAGTGATCTTGGACAAATCTTTTAACCTCTGTCTGCTTCAGTTTCTTCAACAGTAAAATGGGGATAATAATGCCATCTACCTCCAAGGGTTGTTCTGAGGAACAAATGATATAATATTTGAAAAGTGCTTTGTAAATGCGATATAAATGCTAGCTGTTAAGTACTAGCTCTAACATTTTTTCCAGCTCCAAATCTGTGATCCAATGATTTTTCACTTGTACTATCTCAAGCAAGTCACTTGTCTTTTCTGGGCCTAGTTTCCTCAAAAATGAGGGAGCTGGGGGCAGCTAGGTGGTATATTGGATAGAGTACCAGCTGTGGAGTCAGCAGGACCTGGGTTCAAATCTGGCCTCAGACACTTGACACTTACTAGCTGTGTGACCCTGGGCAAGTCACTTAACCCCATTGCCTAGCCAAAAAAACAAAACAAAACAAAACAAACAAAAAAAATTGAGGGAGCTGGAGTAGATGACTCTTCTAGCTTAAAATTATCCCTTTTGATATTGTAAGTCAAGAGCTGATAAATCCTTTAAAATTTGAGCTCAGCTCTTACCTTCTCCTTCATAATATCTTTCATAATTCTGTGAATGTCTGAAAGAGATAGGTCCCTAGTCTTTATGAGAAACAACTGTGACATAGTGGGAGAAAAACTACTTAGATAGAATCAGATGTGAGTTCCAATTTGTACCCTCTCTCCTCCCATGCATACTTTCTGGCTGTGTGACTTCAGGCAAATCAACACTAGCCAGTCCCAATTCAACACATATTAATTAAGCACTGTTGTATTCCTAGTGCTGGACATTGGGGTTGGCAAGCAGGATGCAAGGATAAAACTGAGGCCATCAGGGACCTCAAGGAGCTTACATTTCTCATCTGTAAAATGGCCATAACATCTTCCTTGCCAATATCATAGGGTTGTTGTGAAGATGAAATGAGATATCTGATGGAATTACCCTCTGTAAAGGTTAGCTATTGTTAACATCTGTCCTACTTTTCACTTCTTAGAAAGTCACAGAATCTGAGAATTGGAAGGATCCTTAGGGGTCTTCTAGACCCCACTACAACATCCCTGACAGGCCCTCATTCAACCTTGTTTGGAATGCCTTCTGTGTCCACTTCTATTGTAGACAATTGGAAGGCAGGGATTATATGCTTAGGAAAATACTTGGCATATAATACGTACCTAATACATATTTATTGACTGACTGATTATTCGTTTTGTATCCATTAATATCTTGCACAGTGCCTTTCGTGTAATAGAATTCCATAAATATTTCTTGATTTTGTTTTTGTAGGATTGGACCTGTGACTTTATTAGTGTAGAAAGTGATCCTGGGGGATTCCTTACCAAGTACAGCTGGCGTGCTCTGTAATCTATTGCCTTAGACAATTATCAGTGGGCTCTGAGAATTTAAATGACTTACTCAGGTCTCACAGACAAATGTCAGTAGGACTTAAACCCAGGCCTTCCTGACTTTGGAGTCAATTCTCTATCAATTAATCCACATTGTGTCTGATTGATTAGTTCAACAAATGCAACAACAACAATGATAATAATAATTGACATTTACATAGTGCTTTCAGGTTAATCCCACAATAACTGTGTGAGATCAGTATAAAATGGATTAGATGGCCTCAGATATCACTCCTGGCTTTAGATCTATGATTTTATTGGTTAAATACATGACTTTTGCTCCTAGACCAGAGAAGATACTCATTCTTGGCCTCAGTAGAATGCCAGCTGCAGAGCTGCTGAGAAAGCAGTGCCAAGATGCGTGTAAGGGATGAATGACAGTCCTCAGATGATTTTCATCAACACCATCCAAATTGAACATATGACATTAGGTCCCTTGAAAGGAATCATAGCAGAGAGAGCAAATGCCATATAAATTCATTTTGGAAGAACATTAAGAAAGATTCTAGATGGTATCCAATAACCCTTGTACTTCTAAAGTACCTCACAAACTCATGGGGGATTATATTTTAGATTAGATTATGTTCTGACAGTGTATTTGTGGTGATGCTAAATGGAGATTTTGGCACAGTTTGGGTTCAAAGGACTTACAATATCAATTGTGTAGATGAAGAAAATAAAGTCATAGAATCTCAGAGTTGGAAGGGAGCTCAGATTCTGTCTAATTCAGAGGTTCTTAATTTGGAGCATATGAATTTTGATATATATACCGATAACCATTTCCATATCACTGGCTTCCTTCATAATCCTATATATTTTATTTTAGGCATTTACAAATGTTATCCTGACAAGAGGATTACAGGTTTTATCACATTCCAAAGGGGTCCATGACACATACAAACAAAGGTTAAGAACTACTGCTCTAGTCCAACCTGTACCTGAATAAGAATGCCCTCTACAACATACCTGACCAATGGCCATCTAATCTCTTGCAAATTTCCACTAGTGAAGAGGAACCTACCACCTTCCCTGACATCCTTTGGCATTTTGTTGTTGTTGTTCAGTTGTTTCAGTCATGTCCAACTCTTTGTGACTCTAGGGTGGTGTTTTTTTTTTTTGGCAAAGATACTGGAATGGTTTGCCATTTCCTTCTCCAGCTCATTTTCCAGATTAAAAAACTGAGGCAAACAGGGTGAAGTGACTTGCCCATGGTCACACAACTAGTGAGTGTCCAGGCCAGATTTAAACTCAGGAAGATAAGTCTTCTTGACTTCTGGCTGAGCACCCTATCCGCTGTGCCACCTGTTTGCGCTTTGGAACAGCTGGTTGTCAAGTTTTTTCCTTAGCATAAATCCCAAATCTGCCTTTCATCAGGTTCAACTCATTGTCCCTTGTTCTGCCCTTGAGGGTCAAGCAGATCCAGCTTACTCCTTTCTCCATATGACAGCCTTTCACATACTTGAAGATTGCTATCATGACAGAAGACAGATTCTTGGGATCCCTTGAAAAGGTGAATTGTAAGGGAGGGGAAAGAGTCATAACTTTGAATTGAGAAGATCTGGGTCAAATTCCACATCTGCCACTCACTATCTCTTTGACATTTGACAGACTGTTTTACCTCTCTGGGCCTCAGTTTCCTAATCTCTAAAATGGAGTTCAATAAGATGGCTTCTAAGATTCCTCCCAGCTTTAATAATTTTAACACCATCAAGAAGTTTCCAGTTTTCTCTTCACACACTTCTATTCTCTTTCTTTTTCAATGCTCTTTCAATTTATCTAATCACAACTTGGTCTTTTAACACCTGAGAATCTCCACTGCTATCCCTGCACACCTGGAGAAAGGAAGGAAGACCTCCACTATGTTGGGGGGCACTCCCTGGCGTGAACTTATGGGAGGATGTGGATAAGACTTAAAGCAGAACTGATCAAGGTGAAGCATGGATGGGCTGAGTTTTACATTGTTTTGGAGGGAATATCCAAATAAATCAAATTGCAAATCCAGCTAAGTGTTTGAATATTTAATCTCTGTTTAAGCAAGAAGGCTGTATTGAGGCTCAGGGCCAAGAGGTAGAAGTAGAACAATGGAAAGGACAGTGAATTTGAAGGAAGAAGACTTGGGCTCAGTTTTGCTTCTGACATTTACTACCTGTTTGACCATTGGCAGGTCATTTAAACCCAGAGTAAACTGGACATAAAAATTCCAGAACTACCTACCTCATAGGGTCATAGTGAAGGTCATAAAAGATAAAAGTATATAAATGTAATTTACTACTACCACCACCATCACCACTACCACTACCACCACCACCACCACCACTACTACTATTACTGCTGCTGCTGCTGCTGCTGCTGCTACTACTACTACTACTATTACCACTACCACTATTATTACTCAACAACAGCAACTACTATTATTACTACTACATTACCACTACTACCTACTACTATTACCACTACTGTGTCTCTCTGAAAGAGCCAATTGTACTTTACTTTTGATGGAGTAACACTGCCTTCTTGGAGACAGGTGGGCTATCCTACTGGTAAACCCTGTGGAGTTCTTGTTTTTCATTTAGTAACTTCTGAATTTCCCCATCATTTTCATCAAACCAATCTTGATGTTTGTGAGTGATCTGGCCCAGATGAATAAATGCAATGCTGTATACCAAATCTCTGAAAGCCACCCAGTCCACTGCTGCTAACTGTGTGTTGGCTCAGTTTTCCCTCCAAGTTAGCAACAAACTGGTCCCACTCAGAGAAGCACTCTAATCTGTTGACATTAAGTTTTCTGGTAGTCATTTTGCCTTTGGGCCACTGCTTTTCTTGAATGTGAATGCTTAGCTTGGAGAGGATAAGTCTATGATCAGTCCAGCACTCTATACTGCACATAGTGTTTGTCACTCTCACATCTTGTCTGTTTCTTCTTACAATGACATAGTCTATTAAATGCTAATGTTTGCTGTGAGGGTGAATCCGTAAATGTTTATTGTGTTTAGGTAAACAGAAGACAGTATTGGTGATGAGAAGGTCATGAGATACACAAGTCTTCAAAAGTATTGTTGCTATTTCTGACTTCATTCCTCCCAAGGACTCCCTGACATGTCTGATAGTCTGTGCCTATTCTGGCATTAAAGTCACCCAAAATTACAAGCTTGCTCTCTTTTGGCACATTGATGATGAGAGTCTTCAGGTCTCCATAAAATTTTTCTTTTACCTTATCAAAGATTGTCATGGTGGGAGCATACACACTGATGATGGGGGTGTGGCACTTTCCTGCGACTGTTAATCACATTTTATCATTCATTCTTCTTGGGAGACATGCAAGCTTGTTGACTTGATTATATTTGTTTGCAAAATCTATGCCAACTTCATGGCACTTCCCATCACTGCAGCCACTCCAGAAAACTGTATCCAGCACCACCTTCAGTAAACTGGCCTTTATTTGCCAGCTGTGTTTCATTTAGGGTTGCTATTTAGATGTTACACCTACTGACCTCTCTTGAAACAAGAGTATTCATCTTTCAAGTCTACTGGATTTTGTATTGTCCATAAGTGTGCACACATTCCATATACCGATTATGAGCAGAATCATCTTCACAAAAGTTTCTACCACAGGGTAGGATCTTTGCCTGCCACACAGTAAGCAGGCCGGAATTAGTTTAAGTAAAGCAAACTTTTTTTTTATTTTAGTAGATTTTTATTCTTTTGTTTTTGTATTACTTTGATTTCCCCCTGTATCAATCTTTTCTCAGATGGTCATTCTTTTTTTTAATATTATTTATTTATTTATTTTTAGTTTTCAACATTCACTTCCATGAGATTTTGAGTTCCAAATTTTCTCCCCATCTCTCCCCTCCCCCCACCCCAAGACAGTGTGCAATCTGATATAGGCTTTACATATGCATTCATATTGAACCTATTTTCATATTAGTCATGGTGTAAAGAAGAATTAGAAGCAATGGGAGAAACCATGAGAAAGAAGAAACAAACAAACAAAAAAAAGGGGGACCAAATAATGTGCTTCTTTTTCTGGATGTGGACAGCATTTTCCATCATGAGTCCTTTGGAGTTGTCTTGGATCCTTAAAGTAAATAATTTTTAGGGCACCTTTTCTAGCCTCTTCCTCATACCAGGAGATGAGCAGTGTTTTCCTTAAAAAAGGCATCTCAGACACCCAGGGGGCTGCTGAATACCACTGCTGCTTCAGTCCACTGAGAAGACGACTGTATGACCTGGACCACCTGTGTGCAAGGTTGCCCACTCCCAGTGTATCTGCACCCACTGCTTTGTCACTTGCCTGTCCCCACAGGACTTTGAGATGGTTAAAAATGGAAAAATGGTGTGATATCTTTGGAGTTGCGCATAAATTGTATTTAATTGAGGCAGAATTGCACAAAGTCCTTGGCCTCACTTTTCTTCCAGAGTCATCAAAGTCCAGTGGCAAGACAAAAGTCAAGACCACTGGTGAAGGCCTAGGATGCAGTGAGTGACCTTGGCATCTTTAATATCTAACCAAGCTCTAAGTGATCCACATCACCTGCTTCTGTCACTTTCATGACCCATTGGAACAAATTACTCTCATCCTCCCATTCCACTGGGGGAAGTCTTCGCATGCTTGGGGTAGACATCCCCCTAACTCACTGACAGACTTGAGGCCTGTTGGTTACCTTCAACCTGGTTTAGACCATCTGCCAAGATGATTTTTATCAGTGGCCTCTGTGTATGCTACAGCTTCTTGGAGACACAGGGGAGAGTTGGGTGGCAGGTGGACACTAAAGGTGGAAAGCAGCCCTGACAAAGGGCTCAGCAGCTATCACACTAGAGGTACTAGTTTCCCCTTAACACCCTAAACACCCTACTACCACTATTACTACCACTACCACTACCACTACGACCACCACCACCACCACCACCACCACCACTACTACTACTACTACTATTACTACTACCACCACTATTAGTGCTACTATTGCTGCTGCTGCTACACAGGTATGATCACTTTATTCCTTTGCTCAGAAACCTTTAGTTGGCCCCTCAATGCCTATATGATAAACTCCCTTAAGTGGGAATCAAGGCTGCTTGTAATTTGATTTCCTCAGACCTTTCTTGCCCTATTTCAAGCTTTCTTATGTTTTACCCAAGTTGGAATGTTAGTTTTTACCTAGTCTCATCCTGTCCTCTTCTATCTCTATGTATTTATACCATAGTTCATGTATATAACATACTTACTCCAAATTTCAGGACTACTAAAGTTCATCCCTTTCTTCAAGATTCAGATCAGTTGCCCCCTTCCTCATAAAAATTCTCTGATATCCCTTCAGCTAAAAGTGATCTCTCATTCTCTGATATTGGACAGGATCACAGAACTACTGTAATAGAAGAGATCTCAGAGATAAACCATCCCCTCCAAAATACTGTCAGCAGCAGATCATCCAGTGTAAAGACAGCCCATTTCACTTCTGGATAGTGCCAATCATTAGGAAGTCATTCTTTACATTAAAGCCTAAATAATTGGCCTCCTATTCATTTCTCTCTATTGTTTTCACCCTGCCTTCTGTAGCCAAGCAGAACAAGTCTAATCTTGTTTTAAATACTTGAAGAAAGGTATCATTGCCCCCTAGGTTATCTGTTCTCCTGGCTAACCATCCCCCATTACTTTAAATGATCCTAATCCTAATAATAATGTTGCTGTTCAATCACTTTTCAGTTGGGTCTGATTCTCCATGACGCCATTTGGGTTTTTCTTAGCTAAGATTAGTATCTTCCAATTTGCCATTTCCTTCTCTAGATCATTTTATAGATGAGGAAACTGAGACAAACAGAGGTAAGTGATTTGCCCACGGTCACACAGCTAGTAATTTTTTGAGACCAGATTTCAACTCAGAAAGATGAGTCTTCCTGACTCTAGGCCCAGTGCTTTATCCACTGTGCTACCTGGCTGCCCAATGATAATGTAGGATCCGGTTATCTCTATATGCTTGTTTCAGTGGAAAGAGTGCTAGATCTAGAACCAGGAAGACCTGTGCTCAAAATACGGCTTCAGACACTTACCTGTAATGTGACCCTGGTCAAGTAATCTTTGTCTCCCTAGGTTTCCTCAATTGTACAATGGAGATAATAATAGCATCTACCTGTCTACACTGTTGTGAAGATCAAGTGAGATAAGATTTATAAAGCGTTTTGCAAACCTTAAAGAACTATATAAATGCTAGTTATTATTACTTCCTTCTTTTTAGAAACTATGTGTTAAAGCCACTTAGGATAGTGTGTCATTTGGGGGGACCCTCCCCCAAAGGTTTGTCTTCTGCAAATGTATCTCAGGTTCAAGGTACTTTATTAGGTAGTCCTCATTCAGAATCATAGTTCGTAAATCATCACCTATATGTTTAGTCAGCAAGAGGACGTGTTAGCCATAACAGAAGACTCATGACACATGGAACACATGACTCATGGAAGAAATTCTTGTGGTAGACAACATTTACAAAGAAGAAAGCATCAGGATCCCATGTGGCCAAGATATGCAAATATACTGGGACACGTGTTATCAAGGTAACTTACATATCCAGAATTTTGGGGCTGTTGGTATTCTGTGGTGATGTCAACATTCTGCTCTTAGCTACTTGCTTCTGGGCATTGTGTCTCTGCTTTCTGTTGGGCTGTCTTTATGAGACATTGCATCATCTCTTCTCTGTTTCATTCCACCTTTATGTGCTAGTCTTGAACTCGTGACCATCTTCTGAGCTTTTGTCACTGCTAAGGTACAATGCTTAGAAAGCCTCTTCCTGACAAAAGCAGGCTGATAGTTCTTCAGTCTATAATGGAAGCTATTAGTTAAGAGCAGGCAACAGAGGATAATAAGAATATACCTAGTCCAAAACTGAGATCATCTGTGAATGGAATACAAATTAAGTTGGGCAAACAATCAAATTAAATTAAGCAAGAACAAAATCTAGGCAAAGAAGGGAAAGACATTGCCCTCTTTCCCCCTGGCTCTCACTTCGGCTTGATTATGTATATCTTCCAGCAAAAAAGCCCTTGGCATTTAAAATATTTTCTGGTCCCAACAAAGACTTTCTCTTTCTCTTAACACTAGTATTTTCAACTGCCACAACAATAATAGTAACAATAAACATTTATAATAGTACATTAAAATTTACAAAGTGTTTGAAATAACACCATCTTGACAAATACCATCTTATTTGAGATGTCATGTAAATAATGCCAAGTCACTCTTTTGAGTATAACAATAACAACAACAATAATAATAAACACTTGTATAGTATTTACTATTGTGTTATACACTTTACAAATATTACCTCATTTGATCCTCACAAGAACCTGATAAGATAGGTGCTAATATTACCCTCATTTTATAGTTGAGGAAACTGATGCAAACAGAGGTTAAGTGACTTACTCAAGATCACACAACTAGTAAGATTCTGAGTCTGAATTTAAATTCAGGTTTTTCTGACCCTAGTCCCAGAACTCTATCCACTGGATCACTTGGCTACTTCTAAGACCTATCTTCACATCCAAGCTACTATAATCAATAACTATATAATCTTGGACAAGTCATTTTCAATGGGCCTGTGATCCCATCAGTGTGGATATTTCCTCCTTTGGTAAAGATTGCAACAAATCTTCAACTTCAACTTCAACTTCTAATACAGTGTAATTCTTGTCCATGCCCTCCCATAGAACTTCCGCATGATGTGCAGGCAACTGTCCCCACCCCCCTTTTTAAATTCACAAGTACTGATGCATCACTCAAACTCTCCCTCCATTATCTTTCATCATATATCTGTGCATCCTATCTTGATACATGACTGACTCATTTCCTTTTCTTATTATACAGATTTTTGGTGATATCTTTTATATCACATCTGCAAAGGTCAGAATTGAAAACTTGCTACAACCTACTCACACCTGCCATAGGTTTCTTCTTTGCCCTTTAGATATCTCACAACATTGATTCTTTAAAGAGCATGGTGTTCCAAGATTCAAAAACCATATGATATTCCTCAGAGCACCTTTGTGTTAAAAAAGAAGGGGTGTGTGTGTGTGTGTGTGTGTGTGTGTGTGTGTATGTGTGTGTGTGTTTGTGTGTGTATGTGCTAGTGAAGCACCTGGAATCACAAAAAGCACTGCATGGCTCCCCAAATTTAATCCTTCTTACTCTCTCCTATTTAATTCTGGGTCCAATTCATTTTTCACCTTCATGTTGTGCCTGTCCCACGTAGATACATTTTTGAGGGACACAATGGACTGGACTTCCTATGGCATGTCATACTTTATTGCTTTGGTGTACTTGTGATCTCAGTCCCTGTGTCCTACATTTATCAGTACACATTTTAACCCATCTACATCTTTTCATCCTATACTACTTATCCCTTTCCTCCCATATAAAAGTATTCATAGCATATAAGGATCAGACTTTTGATTAGTATAGAAGGTTTTGGCCTTTTTCATTTCTCAAACCTAAGCCCATATTTTTCATTCTCTTCCCTTCTTTCCATCTTCTCATCATCACAGATTATCAAATTATATGATAATTTAGATGAATGATTCTTCAGCTACCAAATATCTGGAAGGTGTCTCAGGAGCTATTTATTCCAATCCAGGCAAGGATCCCCTCCAGTCTTTGCCTGAAGAGCCTTAGTGATGGGAGCCCACTACTACCTGAAGCCATCCAATCCACTTTAAGATGGCTCCAATTGTTAGAGGTTTTTTTCCTGTCTTCAGGACTAAATTGATCTCTTTGTAACATCTGCCCATTATTCCTAGTTCTGCCATCTGTGACCAAGCAGATAAAGTCTAATTTCTCTCCTCCAAGTCAGTCCTTCAAATACTTAAAAAACAGCTTTTCGTCAAGTTCTCCAAGTCCTCTACCTCTTTATTCTGTAGCACAAATTTGGGCACATGAGCTGAAAGTATCATTGTAGGATATTTTTTGCCTATGCTTCCTTTGAAAGGCAGTATGGTGTAGTTAATGGAGAGCTGGCTTCGGGGTCAGAAAGACCTGGATTCGTGTCCTACCTCTGACACGTACTGTCTGTGTAAGTCTGGGAAAGTCCCTTACCTTCTCAACATCCCAGGGACTTATTGAGAACTCTAAATTGCACAGCAGGTACTGATAAGCTTTGGTTAGTTGGGGTTTCATCAATGGAAATTATCTATTCCTATAAAATCACAAATTTTACTCTCTCCACCCTGAGCACTGCAAAATAAGAAAACCAAGTGGAGTGGCAGAAACAATCACCCTGTACACAATCGTCATGTCACTGAAACATTATCTTCTCCCTTTAGGTCTGTTTAAAGTGAGATCGTCAGTTGGCTTTTTTTTTTTTTAAGTAAGTCTCTTGGGTAACCCTCCTGGTTAGTCATCACAGTTAATTACCTGTTTGCTAAATTTTTTTTCAATGCATGGGGTCCAATATTGATCGACGGGCAATATGATATATATGTCTCAGGATTATCGAAATACGGAAATGTCTAGGCCCCTAACCCTGCTTGTCTGAGGGATTTCCTTATTTCAATTGACCAATCTCATTTATGACTCAGACAATTGATTTTGCAGTGGCCACAGCATTTATTAAAATGTAGCAAAGTCATCCTGTGAAGAAGCCGTCAAGACCATCATCTTTTACATCAAAATGTCCCCCTGCTGAGTCCTTCTAGCATTCTAGGGTTGGGAAAACATTAAATGTAGGAGTCGAATATCTGACAACTTGGAATTTAAAGAAAGTTAGAGTCATTTGGAGAGGTGGCCGAGTTTGGTCTCCCCAGTTCTTGTTCTCTAATCATTGAGGTTTCCAGAAGCTGGTCTGGAGCTGAGTGCTCTCTGGACTTGGCTCTCCACAAGCTAGTTCCCAGTTGGCTACCCTAGGTCTAAGTCCTATCCAGCTTTTGTGCAGCCCATCTCCAGCCTTTGCAGAGAGACACAAGGGTCCTAACTCCTGCTCTATGGCTCCTGAACTGTCACGGCTTTTTCTGTCTTTGTTCTCCCTGATTCAGAGGCTGAAAGTCTTCATTCCCCAATGTCAGTTGCCATTAAAAGGATGAGAATTTAAGTATACATTCAAGAACAGGTTATTACCTGGGCCTGTTGAGATTAAGGATAATAAAGATGTGGTTTGTTTAAAAAAAATGAAACAAAAACAAAACAAAAATAAAGATGTGGTTTGTTTAAAAAAAGTTAAAAAAAAGATTTTAAGTATTCCTGGAAGGACCAAATCGTGTCAGTTGATGCACTGCAATTTTTTTATCTAGAAGACAAATGAAGATAGTCAGATGAGAATGTTGATTTCAAAATAAAATTATGTATATATATTTATACACGTACACACATATTTTATGCACTAGTTGCTACACTTTGCTCTTCTCATGTTAATTTTTCTGGCAACCAGCTACTCCAGTTTCACCCAGAAGGAGGTAAGCAGCTACCTCACCCCTTGGTAGTTAGGGAGCCCAGTGGATGGTGCAGGAGACCTGAGTTCAAATCCCACCTCAGGCACTTATCAGCCATCTGATCCTGGGTAAATCACTTAATTTCTTTCTGCCTCAGTTTCCTCAACTGCAAAATTGGAGGAAAAAAACACCTGTCTCTCAGGATTGTTGTAAGGATCAAATGAGATAATATTTGTAAAGAGCTTAGCACAGTTTCTGTCAGGTGCTTAAAAATGCTTTTCCCTTCCCTCACATGGTGAGAAGGGAAGTCCAACCCTAATTTCAAGGTCAAATGTAAGAGAACAATTTATGATATAGTCCATCCACATACTGGCTTCAAGAGGATTCTGTCTTCTGGCCTCCAGTTTGAACCCCAGTGTCCATATTTGGTCATTTCTTCTCTTCTCTGCTATTGTTTGAACCCTAGCAAGTGTGAGGACTCTAAGTCCTCATCCTGATGATAGAAGAGAAGATAACATGGTGATTACCAGGAACATCACACTGCCCTTTCCTCTATCTCCAAATTGCCATCATTCTGAACTCTGGAGCAGATTACAATCCAGAAGAGATAAAGAGAGTTTTTGTGGCCACTTGGGAAGAACCACACTTTACATAGACCAAATCATAAACTTCTCAGTGGAAGACCATTCCTCATCATTGTATTGCCAATATCCAGGGCAGTGTTGTATACATCCTAGGCAGATTACAACTATTTTTTGAATGAATGAATGAATGATTGGTGGTTTACAAGTATTTTCCTTACAACCTATGAGCTTGATAGTTCAAGTATTCTTAATCACATTTTACAGATGGGGACACTGAGAGCTCAGAAAAATTGAAGAATTGCCTCAGGTCATATAGTTTTGGATCCAAATCCATGTCTTTTGACTTAAAGTCCAATATTCTTTCAAGTACACCAGGATTCAGGAATACAAGTGTAATAGATGGATTGGCCTTAATGAGTCAGTAGTTAAGGCATTTAGGAGGGGGGTGGCTCTCTTTGTAGCCAACCTACATGATGTGTCTTGATGGGCCTGCTTTTGGAAATGCATGATGAATTGTAACGAAGGGGCCCTGTCCAAAATTCAGAATACACACAGTTATACTTTGGCTATTTATTTTCTGGTTATTGCATGAGGAAGAAAAGCTTTTAAATAGCTTGCTGAGTTGGAGCTCATTGGACCTTCCCACCCAGGCTCATATGTAGTCTTGAATGTATGTTTCTTCTATTTCTTTTGCTGTGTTTCATTCTGTCCTGCTCATAAGTGAACAGGTATAAGAAATGAATGGAATATGCTATGACCTTGGCAGCTTTAAAAGATCAGAAAAGTCACAAGAGATCTCAGAACAGTTTCCTCAAAGCTGAATCTATTTAGTATCCAGCTCAGGGGAGCAACCTGCTTTACCCAATCCAGCAGTAAATCCAACTGGCCACTAAGTTAATGTGTTCTGTGAACAAGGGAGTGACTCAGTCATTAGCTATGCCATACCTAGAAGTGAACTTACTAGGAAGAATGTTTCTTGCGACTGCTTTCAGTTTGGCGATAGAGGAAAATGTGTCCCAGGAGAAGGTTTGGGGGAGAGGGAGAAGGTGGTTGTATTTCTGTTCTTGATATATCTTCTTTCCTAAGACCCCTTTGTAAAAGCTAATTGATTTTAATTTCTTGTTGATACTATCAAGAAGATACCAACTGGTTAAATGATATTAGGGAGATATTGACATTGGTATTGATGATGTAGGGGATATATCAACTCTACCTGGTGATAGATATTAGGAGAACACATTGGAATGGGGGCTCAGAGCTATAGAATTAGGAGAAAAATTCCACAGCTCATCAGGAGTATCTTTAGAACCCTAAAGGGAAATAGAACAGTAGCTAGGTTTTGAGAACTTTATTTGCCAGTGAAGATGGTATTGTAAGAGTGAGTCCAGACACTATATATGTGCTATAACTTTACTAAAAGTTCCTTGGAGGTGGAGGAGTGGGAAGGCACCTAGACTTTATATTTTACCCAGAGACTAGTACAATGCTCTGCACCTATCTGGCCTCTCATAAATGTTTTTTGAGTTAAATCACAGAACATGAGTTAGGAGGGAACTCAGTTATCCTATAGCCCAGAGGTCAGCAAACTGCATCCCTCTGCCTGTTTTCATAGGGCTTGTGAGCTAAGCCTGGTTTTTACATTTTTAAATAAGGTTTTATTGTATTTAAAAATGTAAAAGACATTCTTATCTAAGAATGTACAAAAACAGGGACAGCTGAATTTGGCCTTAGTCTGTAGCTTGCCACACCCCGATGTAATCCAATGCTGCATGGTACAGTGAATAGAACACTGGGCTTAGAGTTCAGAAGACCTGGGTTCAAATATGGTCTCAGACACTCACTAACTGAATGACCCTGAACATGTCACTCAGTGTCTCTATGCCTTAGTTTCCTCATTCACAAAATGAGAGGAACTTAATGTCTTCTTAAGTTCCTTCCACCTCTATGATCCATGGCCAAATCTAATCATCTTTCTTATTCACCTCCTTTATTTCTTCTTCCAAAGTTTTTATTTAGTTTAAATTTTCTCCTTCAAGCTAAAGAGGACATTGGATGGGATTCCAGCAGGCCTCAGTACTTTGCCCAGACTCCCCTTGGAGCTAGTTGCCAGGCCAAGAACAGAATCCTGGAGCCTAGATGCCTATTCCCTCCATTGTACTATCCCATTCCCCTTCTCTTCCCGGCCAAATTCTGGGCCCTGGCATAGAGTCCAACATACTAATGGAACAGTCACTGGAACCCATTCAAATGCTGAGGAATTAGTGAGAAAGCCAAGACATGAAGTCAATTTAAAACATCTTGAACAAGAAAATAGTTTGGTAACTCTTTTGAGTTAAACTCTTTCACCTTGGTTGTTTGCTTTTATTTTCTGAAGGTTTGAGGTTGATGCATCTCCCTTTACAATGAGCAAGATTACAGTAGGTTTGTTCTGCTCTGTCCTTGACTTTGCTATTGTGCCAGGGAGCACTGAGAGGCTCACGTGTTGCCTGGGCCCACTCAAGTATGGATTCGAACCATCCTACGCTCAGAGATATTTGATGTGGTTTTCTAGGACAAGTCCCAAGTGAAATGCCTCTGTATTAATTGCCATGAACCACTCTTTTGTGGCTACACTATGGCTACCATTGATGTCCTTTCTTTTCTTCAACTCCCACTTTCTCCTGCTCTTGCTTTCAATGCTTCCCTGACTGGTGTTAATCCAAATATTTTCTTATTAATAATTCCTTTTGTCTATTTTGTGCTTTATAGATTTCAAGGTGCATATATTATATATTTCATGTGATTTCTACTTTCATCAGGGGTATGTTGGAGCTGGGCAGGTAGGTGGCACAGTGGATAGAGCACTGGGCCTAGAGTCAGGAAGACTCATCTTCCTCAGTTCAAATATGGCCTCAGACACTTCCTAGTTGTACAACCCTTGGCAAGTCACTCAATCCTGTTGGCTTCAGTTTCCTCATCTATCAGATGAGCTGGAGAAGGAAATGGCAAACTGCTCCATTATCTTTGTCAAGAAAACCTCAAAGGCAGTTACAAAGAGTCAGAAATGACAGGACAACAGCAATTCTTGAGCCAGCCTGGACTGGGAAGTAAGAACCAATTGTTAATTTTCAATGTAAGTATTTATATCTTCGAAATTGGCAAAACCACAGATCAAGGCTTGATTTATTGTTTTGTTTATTGTTTAGATTTAAGAAAGTGACAGGGGAAATGTTAATAATGCAGATTAAATTTAAAAGTGTGTCATAGGTACAGTCTTCTCCACCCCTCCCAGACCTAGCTGTTAAACATTTACCAGGACATCACTGATTACAAAATTTTAAAGTAAATCATAATCTCATTTCAAGGATGAGAAAAACTGAGGTTTTTATTGGTTAAAGTTTTTTGCTGAGGTTATGCAGCTAGCTAGCAGCAGAAGTGGAGAATAAGTCCAGGTCTTTTGACTCCAAATCCAGGGCTTATTTTGCTGAGATCATGGAATTAGAGTTGGAGGAAATCATAAAATTTTTCTTTTTCAACCTCTTCATTTTAGAGATGAGGAAACTGAGGCTCAGAGAAGTGAAACTACTTGCATAGGATCATACATAGTGTCTCAAGAGATAGTATTCTGGTTGCAAGATTATGGGTCATTTATGTTGTACAATATACTGTTTCTTACATTTTTTCATTTTTCATCTCACAAATAAAGATGTAGGAACACGTGATATATGAATATATATGAATATATGATTTCATTAGCACAAGGAACTCCCAGGGTGGGAAACCCTTCTACCATACCACCTTAAAACTGCTTGACATTTTTCTGTTTCCAAGTCACCTTGTGACTTGGTTCATTTTTGTCTTTATTTTTTCCACTGACAGAGTTGGGATTAGAATCTCCAACATCTGGTTTTGCAGAGCCTTCTGTCATACCCACTAAGAGCTTTTCCATGAAGTCCCACCTACATTCTTTGCAAATAGTCTGTGATTAGAGTTTCTTGAAGCACACAGAAGTTAAGTGACTGGCCCAGGGTCACATAATTAGTAAGGGTCAAAGAAGTGGTATTTGAATCCAGATCTTAATTCCAGGCCTGCCATTATCTACTAGACCATGCTGTCTCTGTATGAAAATATAATCACATTTTGAATACAATTGAACAAATTGAATAAAATTTCATTATATTTTACGGTCCCTGAGCCCTGCTTCAAGTAGTATATTCAGGGATAAGGAATAGGATGAAATAGAGAAAGAACATAATGAAAGGAGAGATTTCTGAAGACCCACTTTCTGAAGGTTGCCCTTCTTAGCTATTCACGGCAAAGCCCTCTACCAAAATTTCTTAATCAGTACATCCAAGACAAGCCTTTCAATTTATCTCTTGTATGGCAATGAAAATCTCCACTTTACATTGCTGGAGTAAATACATTCCAGGCATCTTAGCCAAACCATTCTGCATCTCGGGGTTCCCTTTCCAAGGACTGAAGTGGGAGAAAGTATTTACTAGCCATTTGAGCATAAAAAAGGTGAATGCCTAATTTTATCAGCATGATAAGGGGAGCCTGTTTTATGTTGTAACACGTACTCTCAATGCAGAGAAGAATGATTTAGGCCACATTCTCTTAGTTCTCCTATCAGTCTTGAATCGCCCTCTACCCCTCTTCATGATGCTGTGGTCAAATCACCCCTAGGTTGATAAGGCAGAGTGGGGACATCATTTTCTCCCACTTATGCTGTTTAGGACAGTTTCAGATAGCCTTCCAGGAGCTGGGTGGGAAAGCAAGAGTTCACCTCAAAGAACATTAACTTGGCATATAGGTAACACAACAGATAGAGTGCCAGGCCCAAAGTCAAGAAGGCTCGTCTTCCTGAGTTCAAATCTGGCTTCAGATACTTCTTAGCCATGTGACCCTGGGCAAGTCACTTCACCCTGTTTGCCTCAGTTTCCTCATCTGGAAAAGGAGCTGGAGAAGGAAATGGAAAACCACTCCAGTATCTTTGCCAAGAAAAGCCCAAATTATGTCATGAAGAGTTGGACATGACTGAAACAACTGAACAACAGCAACAAATTACCTGAACTCCCAGTTCTGCTCTCTTCTCAGACCCAAATGGGATTTAAACTTGGAAGAGAGCTTAAGGTTCATTGAGTTTACCCCTCTCATTCTACATATGAGGAAACTGTGGCATTGGAGTACAGTGGAAAGAACATGAACTCGGGAATCAAAGGACTAGGATTCCAACACTACTTCTGATGCCTAATATGTAGGCTGCTAGGTGGCTCCATGGTACACAGAGCACTGGACCTGGAGCCAGGAAGACCTGAGTTTAAATCTACCTTCAGGAGCTCTCTGATGTCAATGCTCTAGGGAGGAGACCCAGTGACAGTGGGTTCTGAGGAGGTGTTTCAGTTGAGATCTTGCAGGAAGATGAGTTCTTGTAGACAACAGTGAATTAATAAATATTTGTTTTTGGCTATTACAAGGCAAACACAACTAAATCCAGCCTCAGACACTTGCTGTGTGACAATGGACATGCCACTTAACTTCTGTTTGCCTCAGTTTCCTAATAAGCAAAATAGGAATAAAAATAGCACCTGCTTCCCTTCTTATTGTGAGGATGAGTTGAAATAATTTCTGTAAAGTCCTTTGCAAACCTTAAACCACTATATAAATGTTAGCTTTTGTCATAATTATTACTCTCTGTGTGACCTAGGGAAAGTCCATTTTCCAATCCAGCCCCAGTGTGATGTAATGGAAGGAGCACTGACATATGTTGTATTCCTGACCCTAAAACTAGTTAATAGCACCTTTCTTGATCTCAGTTTCCACATATATAAGATGAAGAGGATGGAACAGATTGAATTGAAGCTCCCTTCCAGATCAAAAATCTTAAGACTTCAAAGGGAGTTAGAAAGTTCCACTAACTAAAAGTGTTTCCCTCATTTGCTTGGCATCATGTCTGAAATCTCCATCTTTAGTCTTATTTCTTAAGCTTCATCTTAAAGAAATGAGAACTTTAATTGATCAAAAGCAGAAGTAGTGGACATATGGATAGCCTGAATGCTGATCTATTATTAAAAAGAACCAGAGGAAGGCTTCCAGTAAACTGGGTAGCTCTGATATGGAGGATTTGTGAAAAAAAAAAAAAGCATAGGTAAGAATTGCATAAGATGAAAAGATGTAGATGGGCTGCTAGGTGCACCAGTAGAGGGAAAAAAAAGAACAATTTAAAGGCAGTTAAAGATCCATTGAAACCTCAAAGAAGAATGCAGCACCATGGAGAGTGGTTTATCCAATTAGTCTTTTGTCACCTAGACAAAGTAATGTGGTTTAAGGGAAAAAGCATCATACATTCACAGATTTTTGGAATTGGAAGTGACCTCAGGAGCCACCTAGACTATCTTGAATAAAAATCACCTTTCCGATATCCCTAAGCATTTATCCAGCATTTACTTGAAGACTTTTAGTGAGGGCAACTCATTTGAATTTCGAGTAGCTTTATTTGATAGGAAATTCCCCCTGCCCCCTACGTCAGAGCCTAAATTTGTTTCTGTAGCTCCCTCTTTCATGATCTGGACATCTTCTCACCAGCACCCTGCACTTGAATCCTCAGATCAGAAACTAGGCCCTGGAGAACTTCAATCGATCAATCAATAAACATTTATTAAACACCTGCTGTATGCTAGGTACTATGCTAAGCCCTGGGGATACACAAAGAGGCAAAAGATAGTTTCTGCCCTCAAGGAGCTTACAGTCTAATGAACTGTAGCTTAATACATTCGGCATAGTCACTCCCAACCTAGGGACCTGCTGTCCCAATTGGTGAATGCCTCACATGGACCACTGTATCTAGGCAACCCCAGCCAGGCTTCATTGTCCATGGCAGCTGCCATGGGTGCTCCCCCTCACTTCTACTTTTTAGGTCTAGAGAAACAATAAAACCAACACTACCATTGCACAGAGCTAGGCACATTGTAAATACTTAAAATATTTTTAATTACTTAATTCTACCCATTGTTCCTAACTCTACCTTCTGAAACCAAGCAAGCCTAATTTTTCTCAAACATGAATCATAGATTTAGTGCTAGAAGGAACCTTAAAGGTCGTCTGGGTCAACCTTCTATTTTTCAGATGAGTCCATCCCTTGCAGACATGACATTTTTTGCAATAAGTCTTTTCTTCTCTAGGCTAAACATCTCTAGTTCTACCTCAGTCAGGCTTTCATGTCATAATCTCAAGGCCTTTTAGCATCTTGGCTGCCCTTTTCTGGAAGTTATCTAGTTTATCAATATGTCCTTCCTAAAAGTGCTGCTCACTCCTGAACTCCATAGTCTATGTAGGGCATTCCCAAGAGTAGAGTGCAGTGGACCCATCACCTGCCTGGTTGTACAGCATGAGATTTATAGCAGAATTCTTGCTTTCTAGCTCAGAAGACCTGGGTTTGAATCCTGAGGTCTAGGGAAGTGAATTTGTCTGAGATCGCACAGGAAGTAAATAGAAGAATCAGAATCTGAACCCAGGTCCTCTGACTCCAAGTATGATATGCTTTGTCTCTGTGTGGATTCAGACAAAAATCCTAGCTCTGCTGCTTTGGTAGCTGTGTGACCTCAGCCAAGTCACTGAATCTTGCTGATCCTCAATTTCCCTATTTCTAATGTGAGGAGAATGATATTTCATTACCGCCATCATAGGATTGCTTTAAGGAGCAAATGAAACAATGTCCATAAAATTATTTGTAAACTGTGAAGCGCTATATAAATAAAACCTAGTAGATAAATGTGCATGGTTATTAAGAAGGCAGAGAAAGAGAACTCAAAATGCATTCTCATTTAAAGAGCATTTTGATACCATTTACATATCAGACTCACCTTTAGGGACAGACAAGTGTCACAAAGTACATTAATCAGATATCTTCTCGTCCCACTTCATGCACTGGCAATACCCAAATGCATCTGCTCATTGACTCTCTCCCATATCACAGTTTAGTGGGAGATGATTACTCCTCAAGTTCAAAGCTGGCTTACTAATGCCCAAGCAATTCATCAATTCAGTGGGGGGAAAATCTATCCAATTGGATTTTCAGCGTTGGGGACGAAAAAACCCCAGCTGGTTGACTAGATTTGGGTTGTACACACAGTCAAAGTGTATCTAACACAGCATGGGGCATTTGAAGGTACTTGCTTTATAACAATCATTTACCACTGGACCAACTTCATGGTTCCAATTTGCTTTCAAGTTAACTGTGGTGTTCAAGTTAAATGGTCACATCATCATTTAGGACAACAGGGAATCTATTGAAAGATCTGAGTCTGGTTTCTAATTCAAAGATGGTATGTACTTTTCATTGATTTTTTTGGGGGGGAAGGGTAGGAAATTAGTAATAAAAAGTGTAAAATGCAACTGTTGACAATCTCTCTCCTGCTGACCCCCTACCAGTACCACAAGGAGAAGAACTGAATTTTCATTTTCCCTGGGACAATTTTAGTTGATGGATTCCTTGGGGCTGGAATAACAAGTCTCCTTATCAGCTGTAGCTTGACTCACAACTAGATCACATAATTGCCTCTGTCTGGTGCAAGATTCAGTTCATCAAGCCTCATCAATGGGGCCATGGAGCTGTTCTACTCCCCATTAGAAGCCAATTCTATCTTGCCAAAGAGAAGGCTTCATAATAAGCAGCCTCAATCCTCCTAAACCAAAACAATTATCAAGGAGACTGCTGAGAATAGCTGGCCCTCTGTGCTGAATTGTTGCAGCATCTCTGGGTGGATGATCACATTTAAACTGTATTAGAACTTCCCATCTGTGAACTGTGATTGTTTTTATAACTGTTCCCAGCCCAGAAGAGAGGCTTTGGTCTTGGGTCTTGAGTTAAATTGAAATGGAAGGTTTAATCCATCAGTAAGCAAAATTTAGCAAGCGAGAGAGACTCTAGATTCCCTATAATAGTTATGATTGTACTTATATACCTACAAATGCCATATGTGTGCCATTGACAAAGACTGCTTCTTGATGTCTGTAGCAGGGAAGAACAATTAGCAAATTCAGGAATCAGGGTTCTGTTTAAATTTTGTTTGTGAGGGATAACTATTTGTTAATTTAAGTAAATTTCTTCGTGTAATGGAGGTTGAATTCAAACACTTTCCATGCAGCTAGGTACGAGAACTTTGGCTTCATGCAGAGGGATCTATATCTATCTATCTATTTATCTATCTATCTCTCTATCTACCTATCTACCTATCTATCTATCTATCTATCTATCTATCTATCTATCTATCTATCTA